>NW_024412404.1:24358788-24547648 GCF_014898765.1 Herpailurus yagouaroundi | reverse complement strand
TCCTTCCTTCCTTCCTTCCTTCCTTCCTTCCTTCCTTCCTTCCTTCCTTCCTTCCTTCTTGCCTGCCTGCCTGCCTGCCTGCCTTCCTGCCTTCCAATTTTTTCCTTTAGAATGGGTATGCCTATCCTATGCCTGGCAGACCATTGTGTTTTGGAAGCACATCACTTGTCTGATTTCATAGGTTCACAGTAAGAGGAATTTGGTCTCAGGATGAATCATACTACAAGTGTCACCCGTATCTGATTTAGGCAATATTTGGATGAGACTTTGGACTTTATATTTTAGAATTAATTCTGATATGAGTTAAGACTTTTGGGACTGTGGTAATGGAATACTGTCTTTGGAATGCAAAAAGGACATTAATTTTGGCAGGCCAGGGATAGAATTGTGTCCCCTCAGAACCCCTACCATGATCTCAGACCTCTAATCTCCAGGACTGTGAGATAATATATCTCTGATGTTTAAATCAGCCAACCTATGGTATTTTGTCATGGAAGCCCAAGCTGACTAATAGAGTGGGCCTATTCATCTTGCTTCTTGTCTCAGAGGGAAACCTTTCAGTATTTTGCCATTTAGAATGATGTGTGTTATGTTTTATAGATAAACATTAAGAATTTCCTTCATTCCTATGAAGCGGAGTTTTTGTTTTGTTTTTCTTAAGATGAATAGATATTGCATTTTATTAAATCCTTTTTCTACCTCTGTGAGGATGATCATAGAGTTTTCTTTTTCTGCTTTATGTATTAATGTAGTAAATTACATTGATATAACTAATGCTGTACCAACTGTGTATTCCTGAAAGAAACCAAATTAAGTTACAATGTTTATCTTTAAAAATATATTATTGTGTTTATTATCCTAGTATTTTGTTTAGGATGTTTGCATCTATATTTATGTTTGAGTTTGACCTATAAGTTTTCATTCGTTTCCATCTTTGTCAGATTTTATTATCAAAGTTATGATAGTTTCATAAATTGTGTTGGAATATGTGTGTCTGTCAGGTTAGTCTGGGCTATATTGTGGTAATAACCACATGCCAAAATGTCTTAATACAATTCATTCTGGCTTCCATTAGAGTCCAGTATAGTTCAGGTGACTCCCCACTGGCATAGGGATGACTAAGAGATCCATAATATGTATATATTGCAAGACTCTCATATGTGTGGTTTCCGAGAATTATATAACATTCTGCCCATATGCCATTAATTTGTATCTAATCAGATGACCCCAACCTAACTGCCAGGAAGGGTGCAGGATGTAACGTACCCTTGTGTCCATTAAGAAGAAATAGGTTTAATAAGCATAGAGCCACTGTTTATCACAGGAGAAAACCTTCATCGGCTATTATGTGCAGGAGTTTGTTGAAGACTAGAACTATTTAGTTCTTAAATACTTGGTAGAACACTACAGTGAAGCTGTCTGGGCCAAGAGTTTTCAATGTAAGAAGATTTCAAATTATGGAATTCGTTTTTTGTTTTTGTTTTTGTTTTTTTAACTTTAAAAAAAATTTTTTTTAACGTTTATTTATTTTTGAGACAGAGAGAGACAGAGCTTGAATGGGGGAGGGTCAGAGAGAGAGGGAGACACAGAATCTGAAACAGGCTCCAGGCTTTGAGTTGTCAGCACAGAGCCTGACGCAGGGCTCGAACTCACGGAGTGCGAGATCATGACCTGAGCCAAAGTCGGACACCCAACCGACTGAGCCACCCAGGCGCCCCTGGAATTCGTTTTTTTAATGCTTGTAGGACTATTCAAGTTTTCTTTTCTGATGCCAGATTTTACTAGAGGCAGTTTCTAGATTTTACTCTGAAGCATTTTCAAACATTTGTTCATGTATAGTGGCCATGAAAAATCCCTGAGGATTGTATGGCAAGTTTCTTCTCCCTCTAATGAGGAGAGAAGGAAATAGGTATACCTTAGAGTTGATTTCATGACCTTTGTGTGGTCCATAGCACCTCATCTTAGCTCTCCAGTCCTCAGGATTTAATACACCCATGTCAAGTTGTTACTAAGGGCTCTAAAACAATATTGTGAAGATACATTCATATTCTTAGATCAGAACTTTTAAAAATTCCTCTCTTAAGGTTTAGAGATTCTCTCTCCAATGGGATTTGTATATTGCCACTGAAAGAGAGTTGGTTTTCACCCTGTCTTAACACTCACACATCCCTCAAAACATGTGGCAGGAGATCATGTTCACTTTTGTCCAGTGAAATTTTGTTTTTTCTATTTTTTTCTGCATATCTACAACAACCTCTAGAACTTTCTGTAAAGTGATGTCTCTCTTGTTGAGTAGATTTCAGTTAGAGATAGGAGAAATCTCTGTTGGAATTGTTGTTTATCTGGGAGTGGTGATAAGTTGGGTGTGTGAGAGCTACTAGCCCAACTTGTTGCCATGGAAACTGAGTGCCACTTAGGTACTGGTTGTAGAAAGAAGTTGCTTTACAAAACTGGCTGAGGCAAACTGAGAAACAAAGTAGAAATGAATTATGAGGAAAATGAAGGATTCATATCCTTGGAAATTGGGAAATTTCTGAAGAGCTGTCTAGCCATGAGCCATCTTCCTCGGGGGATGCCAGAAGGAGGCTTTTCTTGTGCCTTTAAAGAGAATTCTCATAACAGGCAGGCTTGTTGTTCTTTCCAAGCACCTATATTCCATGAGCATGGCCACACCCAGACACAGAGACTAATCCAGTCTGGTCTCTGGATTGCTGAGGCCATGCAGGTTGTTTGGTAGGAGACCTCAACCTCTGTTGGCAAGGGTGCCTCAGGTCTCAGTCTCCTATTCACACTCCACTGGATATCATAGTTATTGTTTCCTATTCCATCTGGCAAAGAAGTCTGTCTGTGTTTGTAGGAAGTGGAGGGAGTGGCAAATGGAATTAACATTGTGTGTGTGTGTGTGTGTGTGTGTGTGTGTGTGTGTGTGTGTGCGCGCGCCATAAGCAATGGTGTGTTGGAGCTGACCAGTGATAGTTCTGTGGCATCATGTTGCTCACTTAAAATTGGCCATCGTAGGAGCATCTATACCATAGAAATTGGTGAATGCTACAATTCAGGACTTCTTATTTATTAACTCGGTAACTAAATTACTTTGATTTTTACTAATTTACCTTTAAGTTTACTTTTACTAATGGATTTTTGAGAGTTCATTGTTGAATATTCACCCTATCAACCATAGGACATAATTGCTGCACACCTACTATGCATTAGACCCTCTAATTATGTCTTATAAACATAATCTCATATTATCATCTTAACTCTCTGGGAGGAGTGTACCATATTATCCCTATTTCACTCAAAAGGAAAAACAGAGGATCTAGGAGATTGAGACTTACTCACTGTTACCTGACAGCTCATGGAAGCGCTGGGCCTGGGATTCATCCTGAGCTCTTGTTTGGAATCCTTGTCTCTTGCTGCAGAGAAGGCTGTTGGTTCTGAGAGGGCAAGTCTGTCTTTCTAGCCATCATCATCCAGTACCTGTTTCTCTCTGCTGCTTCCCCACCTAAAGTAAACTGCATCCCATGATGAGAAAGAGAATGAGATGCTCTCCCCGTGCTTGCTAGTACATGACTCATGCAGGGATTTCACTGAGAGCATGAATTGCCTGAGGTACCCCAATGTTCATTCAACTCTGGTTAAGCATCAGCTCTGTGTAAACACTGTGCTGAGCATGTGTGAGGAGAGTAGAGCAACTACTGTCACCCTTGGAAAGGACCCTCCATCAGAGAGATTCTTGTTTGACATGGGAAGTAGGAAAGAAGCAGAAATTCCAGCAGAACAACCCAGAATGATGTGTCAGATGCGTGGGTCAAAGGCAGTGTGGAGGAAATAATTATTCTTGGCTGAGGTAGTAGGAAGGGAGATGGGCCATAAAGGAGATGTAAGATCTAGAAAGTGATGGTGAGTGGCAGGGCATTCCAGGTAGAGGCAATGCATTTTGGGTAATAGCAGAGGTGAGAATCCACAATGTATTCTGGGGAAGCATCATGTTGTACTGAAAGGAGAAAAGATGTGGAAACTGTCAGACAAAGGTCTGAGTCCCTGCCCTAGGAATTAATAAACCCTGTGAAACTAAACTTTTCTTATCTTATTTTTCATTTTTCTTTTTCCAGAGATAAATGAAAATGCTGATATCTGATTTATGAGGGTTGTTTGGATTGGGAAAAAAAGCGAATGCATTTAAAAGTGTTGGATATAGTGCTGGACCCCAAGGAAGTGCCCAGAGAATCCATTCAGTGCTCCTTTTCTCTCTCTCTGGGTTCAGATTAGGTGGAGAATAGGGCTCGTAAGGGAGCTGGGGAAATAAATTTGAAATGAGGTTGGGCCATGTCCCTGGACAAAGAGCCTTGCATACAAGACCAAGGATTTCTACACTTAATGAGTAAGTGAATGAGGGTTTCAATCAGGAGTCAACCATGATCGTGGCAGCACATGGCACATCTGGGAGATGAGTTTGTGTGAATAGGCTGCAGCAAGAGGCTGTGAGCTGGTGTAACCCCTCTAGGCTTACTTATCTTCACATGTACCCTTTATTATTATTGAGAGATCCAAGACTTCCCTGGAATGACCGAAGGAAAAGTCTTGGGCATAGCAAGGAAGAACAGGTCAGTGGTGTAGGTTACCATATAGTCTATTGTGGTCAAGGCTGTGGTGGATGCAGTAGAGATCAATCTGCCCTCCCAGTGCCACGTGACACTTTCCTAACCACCCACATTGACCCACTCCACTTCCCTAGGCCTTCATCATTGTTACCTGCTCACCACTCTCAGGCTATTCTTACACAGGGTTGGAACTGCCTCAGTGGTGGGGACTGGAGTGAATTAACATCACTGCAGTGACTCTTGCAGGTCATTTGCCATTGTGTCCTAAAATTAGTTTAGAGACACTTTTTGCCTTTGTTATATCACTACTGTTTTTGTTACTTTTCAGTAGCTGGGTAGCATTTTCTCTAGAACCATTTTGATCTCATATACTTCCCTACCCCTACCAGTAATACAATTTTGCCTAGCAGACCAGGGGATCTCTCGCTCTGTATCCCATGCTCTTCGCCCTTCTCCCTCTCCCTGGAAGGCCCTGCTCTCTTGCTTCTCCAGGGCACTGATATCTGATACCAGTTCAGTTGTTACCTTCTTAAGAGGCCTTCCTATATCCCTCGAGAATGAATTGAGAAATGTGCACCTGTTCATCTGGGAGAAGTAAGAACTGCTAAACCCAGAGCTTTCAGAGTCTTTTGCTAAGACCTCCACACATCATTATGAAAGTTAATAAATTTCAAGTGGAGATACTGTAGACTGTAAAGCAGTAGGGTTTGGATAGGACCTTGGGCAGCAGTAACATGTAAGGTGTGACTGAGGAAGAGGGGAGAGGTCTGTGGTTAGGGAGGTGGAGAAGAGGCCCAGGGAGCTGGATTGCTATGGTGTTCTAGGGAGCAGGCTTTGTGGGGATGCAGTAGGGGTAGGGGAGGCATTTGGTCTGGTGTTGATATCAGTTTCCCTTTGGGGTTTGCAGCTATGCTCCTCACCACCATGGGAACCATTGCCATGATAGTCAGGCCTTGCTGCCAACAGGAGGATATTCTATCCCTGGATCTTATGGGGCATGAGAAACTACAAAGAACACTGGATTAAATGCCATATGAAGTCATCAGCATTCTTTGAGAGCCTGTTTTCTCTTATGGCAGGTGTAGATTACCTATAATGAGGCATGTTAAGCAGCAGCGTGGGACTTGGCTGAGTGTAGCTCATTCTCCTTTATCCATTGAGAGAGAAATTTAGTTTCATGCTAAGGGTGTAATTTAAATTTCAAGGAGTATAAACCAAAGTTGAAGAAATGAGGATATATCATTATTGAGACCTTAAATGGTGAGAGGCAAGGGAAAGGAGCCAGTAGCTTGCAGAGGTGGTGGCGGTGGGGTCGGAGGTGGGGGGAGGAGCTATCCAGGGAGATTTGAATGTTGTAGTTATGGATTTTAGATGAGGCAGACCTAAACATGCTTTTACATTGAGAGGGACCAGAGATAAGAGAAAGAGGGGCTGATCAAGGGCAAAGTCTCTTAAAATGAGATTAACGGTAAGATTCAGATTGAGAAGGGAACCAGAGAATAGAGGTACAAAGACCACCTGAAGAGATGAGTCTTCTCCACAGGCCACAAGCTGCAGAAGAAGCCAAGCTTTAAGCCTGTCTCTGGGTATTGATCCTTCTAGAAGTCCACATTTATTATTTGTGCTCCTAGAGCTGATAAAGGACAGAAGGGAAGCCTGAGGTCATAACTGCCTTTGAATATGTTTAAAGAAGGCTGGAAGAGAAGTCAAATGAGTGTGTTATGTCCATCCTTTTTATCTTTTCCTTTAGGGCATCAACAATGATTCTCTGCTGAATCATTCCAATGAAGGTTTCTTCTTAAGGTGTATTGGCCAGTGGGAAGGTGGTCATTCCTTTTGGCACTCAGCAGGGCCCTGAGTCTCCTGCCCCACTGAGACTTCAATTGAAAGCTCATTAAAAATGACTCCATTCTTGCCAGGAAGCCTACCCCAGGCCTTGCCTTAGCTCTGGCCAACTTTAAGTTTGGATGCAGGAGCAGGGTAAGGAGTAATGGAGAAATGGGATTCTTGGCGTCTGAGTGCCTTGTCACTGAAGAATGAGAAACAGCATCCTGCCTTCACATGTCCTAGTTAAATACCTTCCACAGATTCCAGGGATTTTGTTTTTTGTTTTTGTGCATGTGTTTTTGGTTTTTTTGTTTTGTTTTGTTTGTTTTGTTTTCATGTCTGAGCATTCCCTGGCACCATCACCCTTTGCAGCATCTTGGTTTTTGTGTCTCAAGATGCAGCTTTATCAACTCACTTATCTAAATCTCAACAGTCTAAAGTTCATTGGGCCCTTTATCCCATCACTGTTTATGTTGTTCCTATTTTCTGATATGTTCTTTGTAGCATATGTACACCTAATATTCTACTTTTCATTCACAGCTCAGCTCATAAGCACTACTTCCTAGGGAAGATTCAGGGTCAGACCCAAGACTCCATTCTCTCCAGAGAAGATCCCATCCTAGAAGTTCTAGGATTTCAGAAAAGAATTGAGTGTAGAGCTATGGTTGGTGAAAATCACCTTGACTCATATAGGCTTATCTTCTTGGCTTTGTTTCCTTGGACTCTTAGATAGAAATATGAATCCTTTCTCTATAAGGATGAAAACGTTAATAAAGACAACTATGTGAATGCATCTAGCACATGGTATGTCCTCCGTTAGGACTACTGCTTCTCTGTTCTTTGCCTTTTCTTCAGTTCCCAGTTCTTGACACATCCAGGAACTCATTGACCTCTGACCTTACTCTTCCTCCAACTCCCAAATCACAAGGGTGACTCAGACTGTGCCCTCTTCCTCCTGCTCACTGGCTACTTAGTACTGGGTGTGCTGGCCAAAAAGGGACTTGGTCTACAGCCATCACGCCTGCCCTAGTCCTACTTTATCTCTTGTCCTATCAAATGCTTTGGCTCTTGAGATTTTGCTTTAGAAATAGATTCCAGGCTTAACACTGAAGTCACCCTGGCTGTTTTGGGGATTAGGAATCCCTGCTCTGAGATTACCAGAGGAGACCTGTCACCCAGTCCTAAATCATCAGGAAAGTTTAGCATGTGCTAACATAGGGGCTAAAGAATCTGTTTCTCAACTTGTCTGTAAATAGCATCTACTGTGGAGCCAGGTTTTATTGTAGGCCTATTTATTTCATCTTTTTCCCAAACAGAAAAATTATGGTTCTGATAACTCTGCCTGCCATTAACTAATGGCAAATTCAGTGACTAATTGTGCTTGAATCTGGTGAGCAAGTGAAATTAACTGTCCTCATAGATCCTGGGTCATGAGGACTTGGGAGAGAACAGAGATGCCAGCATGCAAACAGCCAACCATGTGAAAATATGGAGTTTTATCAATTAAGTCAGACCTGTAGGATTTAATGGGTGCCTATGACATTGCTCAGTTCTGTGCCTCGTAACTTGGAAATGTATGTTTTTCTAACTTCCATATGCCATCCTGGGGCTCAGAGAAGCTCATTGGAGTCTGCATCTCCATTATGGTATGTTTGACCCCATTGCTCCAGGCCTCTTGCCTCTCACTGGAACCTGAGCAAGCAGAGCCTGAGCCCATAATTCTTGCCCACATGGTTTAGGAGGGTGTGTGTATGTGTGAAAGTAGAGTCTCAAGAGAAGCAGAATTAGGGAAATAGGGTAAGGCAGGGAAACCTTGCTAAACAAGGATGTGATATCAACTGAAAACTGGCTCCAGATTGATCCTCCATGAGAGCTCTGGTGTGAGGGTAGCCCCACAGAGCACAGAGTTGGTCCTATCATCAGGCAAAGGGGCTGGCCTTTTACAGTTCCAGATCATTCCGTTGTTGGCTATGGGCTGCCCCTTGCAGAGGAGATGGGAGAGGGGGTCATTTCTAGGGGAGGCAGCAACCCTCTATGGAGGGCAGTGCTCCAGGAGGGATGGATCCATCCTTGCAAAAAGGGATCCAGGAAGGATACAAACAGTGTCCTCTGCACATATGACTGTTCTTCATTCTATGAGCAGGGACTCAGAATATACCCATGTTCTTTGCTGCCACAAAACTCCTCCCATTTCAGCTGTCCCCTATGTGCTGCACAGGCTTCTTCGTGAAAACCACCTGGCCACAGACAGGGCAGGAGGGAGAACTTGACAACTGCCCTTTGACCAAGCCCAGGATTCTGAACTCAGGGCCTGATCTTGGAACTTCAGTTCTCCATCATGGCTTCCCCTGCGGGTCCCAGCCCTCACAGGGTGCCTGTCATGCTCACTGTGCCTCCCTGTGGCCCCCTGACATTGACTCCACCCCTGGCCTCTGACTTCACCCTCACAGGTCAAGAACCAAGCGTGCCCTGCTCTTGCACACACACCTTCAGCAGACACCCCCAATTTTGTCTATACTTGTTAATGTCACACTAAGCTTTGCAGCATTTTTATACAGGGGCCCTGCTGGATGGTGAAGGGACATCATTCCTCTAATCCCTGAAGTTTGAATGCTGACTTCATTGTGTTTATGATCTCCCTCTGTTTGGGAGAGATAAAGATGGAAGAGAGGTAGGTGTTCCTTCTTCACCACATAAACGCATTTTAATTAACTTGCTTTGTCCTTCTCTCAGACATCTCCCTTAAGGATCTTGAGCCACAATCTACAGAACTGGATCAGGCAACCCCTCAAGTGACACTCATACAATGTCATTCCTCAAAGCAGCCTTCTCTCCAACTGGAATGTCAATCTCCTCCTGGAGTAATTTGCCTCAGGTCGAGTTCTTTACTACCCCCTAAACTGGGAGAAACTGGGTGAAGAGGAGGGCACTTGCATGCTAGACTGTCCATGCAGGGTCAGTTGCTAACCCTGCTGTATCTCATCATTCCCTCCCAGCCACGTCTCTTATGTGTGAGCCGCCCCAGGGTAGACGCTAACAGTAGCCTCCTTCTGGACGCTCTAATAGTGTGAATAATTTCTGGAAACTTTCTCTGAAATAGGTTTCTCTTTTTTTCTGGGCAATTTTCCTGAGAGGAAATGACACAAACCAGCAGCATTGAGCCTGATGGACGGTCTCTTATCTCCTCCGAAACAGCTGTAAAGCCATTGATAGAACATTGAACGTGAACTCAGAAATGAGCTCTAAAAAATAATTTTCAATAAACTCCAATGGAATATATCAGCAGTTAAGGCAGAATGATTCTCTCCATTCCTCACTTCCATACCTAGGATTTGTCCTACATATATCTCCTCCTAGGGTAAAAGACCTGGTGTGCATTTGGTTATGATTTGCATTAATAATGAATGAGCATCATATTAACATACACTGGGTGTGTCACTGGCAGGAAATCCATTTGTCTCTGCTATGGATGGATTTATGTAGCACCTAAAAAAATCTACAGTGTCCGCTCTTAACTTTTCTTGTGTTATTGGTATGACTAAAAGGACAGGTGATAGGGTTCCACAAAACACTAGCTCTGTGGTCCAGAATAACCCTTCACCTCTCAGAACCTTCATTTCCTCACCTTTCAAATGGGAATAATTAACTGCAGCTGATCTCATAGGATACTCCTCTTGATCAATCAATGTAATCTATGTGCTGATTCCTGGAATACTATAAAATGTCATGTGAGATATAAGCCTTTATCATTTATCTGTCTTCAAAATAGCACTTTTATAATTTGTATTTCCAGAGCTTTGAGTTGTGCAGCAGGATATGTTCAAGATGTTCTCCAAGTAGAGAAAGATGTAGACTTTTTCCTCTAGGTCATATAAAAGGAGAACAAATCAGTGCACAGCTTTTAAACTAATGAGCAAGTCATGGCACACGGGCCAGAGAAATGGCCCAGAGAAAAGGGCAAGCTCACACATTCAGTCTAGAAAAGTGGATGGAAAGGAGCAGAAAGGAAGTCACCTGTGAACTGGAACAGGTATGGCAAGTAGTACACATAGAGACACAGGAAGGTGGAGTCAACAATTTTTAAAGTAAGCCAGATTAGAAAATTGGATCTTCTCAATGGGTGCCATGATTGTGTAAAGAGATGATGTCTGTAAAGTGCTCTTCACAGTGTCTGGCGCATGGGGAGTCCTCAATAAGCAGGAGATCTCCCTATCATACTCTCCCTCTACCCACCCCCTGCCCCACCTGAGATGGACTTAGTGGAGCCAGAAGAGAAGACAATGTCCTGAATTTGGGTTATGGCCATGAAATAGCCACTGACCACGGAAGATGAGTCAAACTTGGTTAGCGCCTCATGCTTGTTCAAGCCTGGACCCGGGAATCCAGTGATTAGTCCTGTGTTAATCCTATGGGAATCAAGAGGATTCCTAACTTTGATAATACTTTCCAAACACCTGACTTTGCAGGCTCAAATCCACAGTGGCTGCCAACCTGGATCACTTCTTTTCCCTCTGGCCTCCTGAGATCTGGGCCCCTTAGACCAAGTCCATTGTTATGACTTGGTTTCTGGACTCACAGAAGGGTCATGAGCTGTTGAGAACACAGTGACCAATGTGACTCTTTGATGTGCCACGTTGAGTGTGAATACTGGTGGCCTTCTTTTAGGAGGCCTTCTCTTACTGCATTGCTAAAGCATGGGATAAAGTCTACTTTTTAGCTTTGGTGGGTTCTGTCGCAACCCCTCAGACATTATACAAAGTCTCCTGAATAGGGGCGGAGAGAGCTGGCATCCTTACCAGCTGTGTGTCCTTGGAAAGGTGACTGTCCTTTTATAAGATTCCTGAAGTGTCCTCCCATACTGTAACAGTTTGTGAGCTTAACAACAACTTAGCTCTGACTTGGGTCTTACAAAATAGTTTCTGTAGAACTTCTCAAAATTGGCTTCTCTCAGCTCAGCATACTAAGAAAACCAGGCCTCAGTCTAGGGTCAAGAATGGACACATTTCCTTCCCTCTGCTGCAGAGTTCCACAGCAAGAGGACACACATTAGCCCACACACACCCATTCAGAGGTGGACACACACACACACACACACACACACACACACAATGTCATAACCACACACTGTTGCTCACACACAGAAACAAATTTAATCTCTGTGTATAACCTTCTTTTATTCCCCTCTCTGCTTTTGGCTGCAAATGGCAGGGCTGGAGCTGAATTTGTCTGTTTAGGATTTCCCTTGGAGCCTCTGCATCAGAGCATTTCCTGTGTCTGACAGGCTCTGGGATGCATGTGTGTACCTGATGCCCTCACATGGCTAGTGTGCCTTATATCATAATAATGATGGTCAAAATACACAGCAGGTTGTCACAGGCTTTTCCTCTGAGCCTGGGGAGAACTCAGCTGCCAAGGTATATGTGATCTCTGCAGGGCTGGGCTTTGCCTGGGCATGGTGAGTGCTCTCCCATTGCAGACACTGGCTCAGGCTGAGTTGATGGAAAGGTGAGGAGGGAGAAGGTTTCGTGTCTTGCAGGGAAGGGAAGCCGAGTGATGCAGCAGGGCCAGAAGGAAAGTCTTCCTGAACCATTGCAGGGTTTATGTAATGATGTGAATTGCATTGGGGTAGGCTGGACTCATCTACTCATCCACTGACAATTCTATTGATCACCTACTGTGTGCCAGGCAGTTTTGGGGATGCAGCGGAGAAGAAGCCAGACCTGTCAAATATTTTCATGGAGCTTAAAGCACAGAAGAATGACTACAAGTACAGGCTGGGAAGCCAGGTTGCCTGATTTTATATCCTGGACCCAATGTTTAATGGAGGCATGACTTTGGGCAACTTAACTTTGTGGGACCCAGATTACTCTTTTGTAAATTGGGAAGAATAATAGATTTTACCTAAAAAGCTATTCTGTAAATATTGAGAACAGTGCCCTGTACCTAGTAAGCACTTACTAATAATCTTCTCTGATTTACCTTTCTTTTTTTTTTTTTAAGATAACAGCTTATTAGGGGATCAATCAAGCAAGTATGAGACATATACCGTATATAAGACTTGGTTAAAGAAGAGTGTGCTACATATAAGGTCATCTTCCCCAACCTGGGGTCATAGAAGGATACTGGAGGGGTGAGATCTTCTCTACTTGTCTGTGTTAATGAGACTTATCACTCCTCTATCTGTCTGCTCCTCTCTGCTTCTGCTGGGCTCTCTTCTTCTTACAGCCCAATGAACATTTTCTGTATTTTCCTGAACTAGGGCAGTAGCATTGTTTGAGGAAGAGAGATCTGAGAGAGATGGACTTGGTCATGACTTTTTGGATGTGGCAGGTGGGAGAAAGGCTGAAGTGAAGGGGCAGGGCAGCCCAGGACTGGGGGGCTGGTGATGCCCATAGCTGTGGTGAGTATTAGGAGAAGAGCAGGGTTGGATGGGCACCACGAGGTCCAGTTGGAACTAGATGTTTTAGATGCTTATGGATGCTCAACAAGTGATGATGGTAAGGGAGCTCAGGATAAGCTGAGGTCAGATCTCTTATAGTTTTGGAAATCAGGGCACAGAGCACAGGGGGCTGTGAAAACTGATTCACTGACCACAATGAAATTTACCTGAATAAAACAATGCAAACATGAGAGTCTCTAAAATCATCCATCATCTCCTCATGAATCTTACACTTCTCCACCCAAGGCAGCTGGTACCTGTCCTTCCCTGTGGGGAAGGGCCTCCCTGGCTGGGATGTGAGTGTCCCAGTGCTGATGGGAGGGACAATAGCAGGTGATAGTTTTGTAGAGGGAAATTCCAACCCTGTTCCAGGACTGCTCCCCTGGATAAAACCTATTCATTCTACCCTGGCCTCTTCTGCTTCCTATTTTAGTCAAATATGGTGTTGATATTTGGCCAAGACATTGAGTAACCATACTGGGCCTCAGTTTCCTCATCTATAAAATGGTACCACTCTATCTTTGTCAGTATATTGTGAAAATTAATTGAGTATATAATAACTATCCATTAAATATTAGCTACTCCCCAGGTCATATAAGGGGATATTTACAAAAGTGATGGTCTGGTTTCTTACAAAAGAGGGGTCGTCTGGTCTAGAGAAGCAGTCGGTGGAATCAGAGCTGTGACCTCCAGGGGTAAATTGTGCACACTCCTCTCCACCTTCCCCATGGTGAAATTATGCTGATCTTGCCTGGCCACGTGCCTCCCTTCCCGAGACAGCCTGGAGATGCATATTTATGTATTTCCAGTCATCACCCCAAGAGCTCAGATTTTCCTGTCCTTGATGTCACTTTAATTAATACACTCCCGTGTTCTGGGTGACAAAATTAGGTTGCAGGGGTGGCAGGCATTTATATCACGAAAGGAGAGAAAAAGGTGTTTTGCACCATTTTCCTTCTTAAGCTCCATTATTAATCTTTGCAATCAATACTCCTTTATTTTTGGCTCCAGGAGGTGGTGGGGTGGAATCAGACTGTCAGGCAATTTAAGGCCATATCTGCATAAGTAATAGAGATGGTTTGTTACTTTCACTCTAGGTGAGAACGTGTGTCCCGGGCCAGATGTGGCAGGGCTAGCCTCTGTGATTCTCATGCCAACTTTATGATATGTTTGATTTAGGTAAAGTGCCTGGAACCTGCTGGGACTAAGTTGTTATTAAACACCATCTGCGGTTTTCACTTTAATTAATATCATAAGAATTAGGATCTCATACTTTAATTACCATGGTAACTCTTTACAGTCACAGGAAGAAGGAGAGAAAAGTGGCAATGTGGACCAGAGTGGTGCTTTAGAGGCCTTTGGATCTATGTGCTGATGCCCCTTATCGTGAGCTCAGCCCAGAGCTTTGAATGCATGCTGTGGGCTGGCTGCTGCCCCAGCGTGGCCCTGAGAGCTGCTGGGGTTTGCTTATGTGGAAAGGGAACTGGAGTATGTGGCCCCTGTGGAGGAGTCTACTGAAATATCAGTCACACCCATTTACATCAATGGGTATCATTTATTGAAGAATTACTATTATTTTACTATATTATCTGATATAATATGTGTTCTCTATATAGGTATGTACATCATATATACACTGTGTTATACAATACAGTTATGTGCTACGAGTTGTCTAAGTGTTCTACATACATTCTATTATTTAATTTGTACTACATTGAGCTATTATTGCAGATAAGGAAACCAAGGCAGAGAACCAGTTCATACAGTTGGTATGTAGCAGAGCCTGGATTCAAATGTCTGCTTGTTTGAATCAAAGCCAGTGCTTTCACTGACATATGCCACTTAATAAAATATTCATGTTGAAAGTTGAAAGGAAATTCTCCAAGTAGAGAGGGGACCTATTTGGCCCTTTCGAGTTTCATTTTCTTTGATTCTAGTATTGCTGCCTCCATGACCTCCAAGGTACCCACAGCTGTGGCTTCAAGTTCCACTCTTCAGCAAAGAGAATGAGCTCATTGCTTGGGTTCCCCGAACACAGCTAAGGTTGGCGGGGACTTTGAAAATACTTCATCAGTCCATGTGGAATGATAAAACATGAACACATTCAGTCATTACAAGGGATGAAAAACTGAAAACCTATACTGTGAAATTGGAGATGGAAGTCTAGCCTCAAAGTAATCCTTCAGTTTCAAAGGAAGAGCATTTTGGAGTCAGACACCACTGTGAAATCTTTGCTCATGCCCTTGCCGGCTTCAGGACCATAGACAAGTCCCCTATCCCATTTGTCTTGGCTTCCTCATAGGAAATTGGAAATGTTTATGCCTAGCTCCCTTGGGTTTCATGAGGATTTGACACAGTGTCTGACACATAGTAGGTGTTTTTTATTTTTTTGATGCTTATTTTTTTTTGAGAGAGAGAGAGAGAGAGAGCACAAGCAGGGGAGGGGCACAGAGAAAGAGGGAGACACAGAATCTGAAGCAGGCTGCAGGCTCTGAGCTATCAGCATAGAGCCCAACACGGGGCTTGAACCCACAAACCGTGAGATCATGACCTGAGCTGAAGTCAGATGCTTAACCGACTGGGCCACGTAGGCACCCCTAGTAAGTGTTCTTTAAACAGCATAATTCCACTTGCTGAAGGCTTATGCATGTGGACTCTCATACTAACTGTGCAAGGGGTCATGATTTTTGCCTCCCAGTTAGGAGCTCTCTACTGGGAATCTCAACATCTCCGTGTTCCTGCTCTGCTACACACCAAGTCGAGTGAATATTCTATGTGGCTGGGTTCATCTCTAGGAGTGTGATGCTAGGAATGAACTCATCCTAGAAGGGACACTGTGATTTCTACATTCCAGGAGAGAGCCCAGGCCTCTTCACACATTCATTGATACAGTTATTCATTTATTCATTCGTCACACATTTATTGAGCATCACACGGTTATTGGGCTGGGCAGGAGTGAGGTAACAGTGCTCAAGTAATATTACCATGTAATTGACACAATGACCATAATATAAGAGTGGCCCATAACCAGAGATTGTTCTTCCCATTTGTTAATTCACTCTCTCACTCATTCATTCACACCTTCCTACAGCAAAGAGATCCTTTGTTCCTGTTGTGCACCTGGCATTGTGTTAGGCTCCAAAGATAAAAATGTGAAAGAGAAAAACATCATCTCCACCGTCATAGAATGGCACTTGCCGATTCAGAGAACCAGGTAAACTGGTGACTCAATATAGTGCAGTGAGGAAAGAGTGTGATGGAGGAAGTGTTGGTGATTGTCAGAGCACAAAGGTGTATACATTTCCTGGGGCTGCCATAACAGAGGACAGGCACACCTCAGAGATATGGGGGTTTAGTTCCAGACCATCACAATAAAGCAAAAATCCCAATAAAGTGAATGAAATGAATTTTGGGGAACTCCCAGTACATATAAAAGTTATGTTTACACTACAGTGTAATCTATTAAGTGTACAATAATAGCATTATGCCTAAAAAACAATGTATATACCTTAATTTTAAAAAACTTTATTGTTAGAAAATGCTAACTACCATCTGAGCTTTCAGAGAGTCATAATCTAATGGAGGGTTGTGCCTCTATGTTAATGGCTGCTGAGTGATCAGGGTGGTGTTTGCTGGAGCTTGAGGCAGCTTTGGCAATTTCTTAAAACAAAGACAACAGTCAACTTTGCTGCACCAGTTGACTATTTCATGAACAATATCTCTGTAGCATGCTTATGTCTGATAGCATTTTTCCCACAGCAGAACATTTTAAAATTGGAGCCAATCCTCTCAAACCCTGCTGCTGCTGCTGCTGCTGCTGCTGCTGCTGCTGCTGCTGTTTTATCAACTAAGTTTGTGGAATATTCTGAATCTTTTGTTGTCATTTCAACAGTCTTCATAGCATCCACCAGGAGTAGATTCCATCCTGAGAAATCACTTGCTTTGCTCAGCAGTAAGAAGCAACTCCTCATCCATTAATGTTCTATCATGAGATGGCAGTAATTCTGTCTCATCTTCAGGCTCCACTTCTAATTCTAGTTCTCTTGCTATTTCCACTATACCTTCCGTTAACATCCTCCATGGAAGTCTTGAACCCCCAAAGTCATTTTTGAGGGTTGAAATCAGCTTCATTCAAATCCAGTTAACATTGATTACATTTTGACCTCTATCCATGAATCCTGAATGTTCTTAATGGCATCTAGAATGGTGAATCCTTTCCAGAAGGTTTTCAGTTCACTTTGCCCAGATCTGTCAGAGGAATTCCTATCTATGGCAGTGATATATTGCAAAATGTAAGTCTTAAATAATAAGACTTGAGAAGTTGAAATATTCCTTCATCCACAGGCTGCAAAATGGATGTTGTGTTAGCAAGTATGAAAACATTAACCTCATTTTACATCTCCATTAGAGCTCTTGAGTGACCAGGTGCATTGTCAGTGAGCAGTAATATTATGAAAGGAATTTGTTTTTCTGAGCAATAGGTCTCAACACTTGGCTTAAAATATTCAGTAAACTAAGTTGTAAACAGATGTGCAGTCATTCAGGTTTTGTTGTTCCATTTACTGAGCACAAGCAGAGTAGATTTAGCATAATTCTTAAGAGCCCTAGGATTTTTGGGAATGGTAAGTGAGCACTGGCTTCAACTTAGTCACCAGCTGCATTGGCCCCTAACAAGAGAGTCAGCCTATCCTTGGAGGCTTTGAAACCGGGCATTGACTTCTCTCTAGCTCTGAAAGTCCTAAATGGCATCTTCACCAATAGAAGGCTGTTTGTCCACATTGAAAATCTGTTGTTGAGTGTAGCCACCTTCATGAATTACCTTAGGTGGATACTCAAGATAACTTCCTGCAGCTTCTACATCTGTACTTGCTGCTTCATCTTGCACTTTTGTTTTTAAATTTTGTTTAATATTTATTTAGTTTTTTTTGAGAGACTGAGACAGAGCATGAGTGGGGGAGGGGCAGAGAGAAAGGGAGACACAGAATCAGAAACAGGCTCCAGGCTCCAAGCTGTCAGCTCAGAGCCCGATGCAGGGCTTGAACTCACGAACAGTGAGACCATGACCCAAGCTGAAGTCGATGTCCAACCGACTGAGCCACCCAGGCACCCTCATCTTGCACTTTTATGTTATGCAGATGGCCTCTTTCCTTAAATCTCATGAACCAACCTCTGCTAGCTTCCAACTTTCTTCTGCAGAGTCCTCATCACTCCCAGCCTTCGTGGAATTGGAGAGAGTCAGGGCCTTGTTCTGGATTGGGCTTTAGCTTAAGGGAATGTTGTGGCTGGTTTGATCTTTTATCCAGACCACTAGAACTTTCTCTATATGAGCCATAAGGCTGTTACACTTTCTTATCATTTGTGTGTTCACTGGAGTAGCGCTTTTAATTTCCTTCAAGAACTTTTCCTTTACATTCATAGCTTGGCTAGCTGTTTGGCACAAAAGGCCTCGCTTTTGGCCTATCCCAGCTTTTGACCCGCTCTCTCACTAAGCTGAATCATTTCTAACTTTTGACTTAAAGTGAGAAATATGTGACTCTTTCTTTCACTTGGACACATAGAGGCCACTATAGGGTTATTAAATGGCCTAATTTCAGTATTGTGTCTCAGGAAATAGGGAAGCCCGAGGGGGGTGGGGAGAGAGAGAGAGAGAGAGAGAGAGAGAGAGAGAGATGAAGGATGGCTGGTTAGTGGAATAGTCAGAACACATACATTTATCGATTAAGTTTGCCATCATCTATGGGTTTTGTTGTGGCACCCCAAAACAATTACAATAGTAACAACAAAGATTACCACACAGAACACTAATGAAAAAGTTTGAAATATCATGAGGATTACCAAAATGTGGCAGACACGAAGCGAGCAAATGCTGCTGGGAAAAATGGTGCTGATGGCCTTGCCCAAAACAGGGCCACCCCAAGCCTTCCATTTCTAAAGCTAAAGCACACAACATCTGCAAGTACAGTAGAGTGAAGCACCATAAAATGTGTGCCTGCACTGCAAACTGGGTTACTTCACAGAAATTCATTGCCTCCCAGCTTGGGCAGTCCGAGAACAAGGTGTTGGTGGGGTTGTTCCTTCCAAAGTCGGTGAGGGAGAATCTGTTCCTTGTGTCTCTACTGGCTTCTGTAGGTTTGCTAGAAATATTTGGAATTTCTTGACTTGTGGATGCATTCATTACCTCGATCTCAGCTTCACTTTCACATGGCATTCTCCCTGGGTATGTGACTGTGTCCAAATTTGCCTTTTATAAAGACACCAGTAGTTGGATTAGGACCTATTCTAATGACCTCATCTAAATTGGTTACCTCTGTAAAAACTCTGTCTCCAAATAAGATCACACTCTGAAGTACTGGGAGGTTACAACTCTTGACACATCTATTTTGGTGGACATGATTCAATCCATAATAGAGAGAATGTCTTAAACCAAATCCTGGAGGTAGTGATATGTAACCCAAGACCTAGAATATGAGGAGATACCTGTGTGTTTAGGAAGGAGAAGTGGCCCACATGGCATATGAGAAGGACCAGAGGTGAGAGGAAGCCCCCAGTGGGCTTAGGGAACAGTGTGGTCAGGACGGAAAGTGTAGGGGTGCTGGCTGGAGGACCAGGTGGACACAAGTTGTGCAAGGCCTAGGGAGTTGTATTTAGGAGGGGCCCCTTTCTTCTGAAAAAAATGTGAAGCCATGGAGGTTGTCTAGACAAACATCATGGTCAGAACTCATCATAACCTCCCACTCAAAACATTGTCAAACCATGCAGCGGGGAACCACGCCTCCTAAAACTCAGCATGCATCTCTGTTCTGGTCAGCCAAGTTCCCCTGCTAGGCCAGGGGAAATGCCGCACATGGCTCATTCAGGCATGGGGGGAAGGAGGGATGTGGCCTCTTCCCTAAAGACAAGTACTGTGGTCTACAAGGAGCCTAGAGCCTGTCTCTGCTTGGCATTGGATGCACTGGGAGGGATCCCTTTACTTTTAACGCTCCCTTTACTTTTGCTTTGTCAAGCCTGGCTGGTCAAACCCATGATGGGTATTTTAAAAAATTCCTTTCTATAGAGATTTAAGCATCCTCTGTTTATTTATCTGACCAGAACATCCAGAATAGAAGAGAAGATGAGGAAACATGCATGAGGCAGCAGATATGTGTGGTTTATGCATCATTCATCCACTCAAACAAACTGTGCTGTTCACTGAGTGAATCTTGTGATCTGGACATAAACATCCAGATAGAGTTTGGTCCTGGTACTCCAGGCTCTAAATCCTAGAGAATGAGAGGCAGCTTCTGTCCTGCCTGGTCCAATTCCCTGTGAATATGGCAAGAGGGAGACATTTCAGGGAGACACAGCTCTCTGAAGGGACAAAGAAAGCACACTCACTTTGAATAACACAGTCCTTTGAGGGATCCCATGATAGGCTCTTGTCTCTTGAAGATTGCAGACAGCTTCCTCCTAATATTCACTATCAACTCTTCCTGCTGCAAGACCCTCTTGTCCTACTGAGGAAGGGATGGGCTCTGCTTTGGGCTTGTGGCTGTTTTTCATGCATTATCTTTCATCCCAAGGCACTATGGGGACAATATTATGTTGCTAAGAGTCAGGGAGGCCCACAGCAACCTTTGAAGGTAGTTAATTTGCTTTGCCCTGTTGGGTGTGGTGTGGCTGTGGCCTTGACGTGACTTGAAGACAAGCCTCAGCAGCCCCTGTATCTGGGGAGATGGCTGTAAATGCTCCTTAGGAACAAAGCTCCTGGCGTCCAGACAAACTGAATTTTAATTGCTAAAGGCCTGTTCTTTGTGAACTCTTCCCTACAATAGCTCTGAGTCCCGACAGACACTTCAAAATGAGATTCCAGCTTTCAGAGAAAACAGCTATGTTTCAGAGAAAACAGTTTATGGTGCTGCTTTGTCAGAAGAGAGAATCCTAAATAAGATAAGGATTTAGTGCCAACCCAGGCCATAGAGTCGTGAAATATGGTGGGAAGACCTGAGATCTCATCTTGACCAGGGGTTCCAATCACAAATGTTTACAGGGCCAGGCAAGAATGTCAGTGCGGGTTTAAGACCAAGGAGAGTTCTGGGGTTTGTGGTGACCCAGAAATCACATGCTCATATTAAAGGGTTTCAAATTCAAAACAAACAAACCCTATGCTAGGCAAACCAGCTGTTTCTGAATCTGTCATGAAGATTGGCATTTTATAACTATAATGTGCAAATCTCTCATTGCATAATTGGGATCATGGATGTGACTATATACTAAGTTTCTTCCATGGGCCAGCACTGTCCTCAGTGCTTCCTGAATTCACTCAATCCGTGAAGATCCCTGTTGTATAGAAAGGAATGATGCAAAGAGAGACTGAGCTTGTCCAGGGCCACAGAGCTAGCAAGTGGTAGCATGAAATTCGCAACCAGAGTCTGACTCCAGTGTCAAGGTTTTGGACTCCTGCCCTGTATGGTTGCCCCATTATGGATGCCCCTCAGAGCAAGAAAGTACCATGTACCCTGGGCAGAGCCCAGAACCCAGGCACCAGACTTGCAGTGTGATATTACTAAACTGGACCATGTTGCTCTTGCTTCTCAAGAGTATAACAGGTCAAGTAGAGCCAGGCTTTGTAGCCATAACAGACTGGTTTATATGCCTAACTCTAGTGCTGGCTGGATGTAGGGTCCTGGGTAGGTTGGTATGAGTCTCTAACTCTTGAGGAAGTTAGTTCATCTCTCAGGGTCCTAGGAATGAGGACTGTGATAGCTTCCTTCAGAGTTGTTAGAAGGATACAATAAAGAGGGAATAACGTAAGGCATGGATATGTTTGGATGCCCCATAAATGTTGGTGTCTTTCTCTTTGTCTTCTGGCCTGTGGAAGCCACAGCGTGCTTTTCCAACAAGTACCCCTTGGTGGTTGATCTAGTGTTCTGCACCTGGGTGTGTTGCTCCCATCATAGAGTTTACTGTTGGACACTGGCAGAGTTGTCCTGAGTGTCCTTCCCAAACCCTGGGAAGTTCATGGGATAGGTAGTTATTTTAAACTAAAAGCAGGATTGTGCTCAGTTCTTCCAGCATCCAGGTGCTGCAGTGTATGCCATGTTCCTCTGATCAAGGCACCCGTAGCTCCCAGGGGTGCCTGCCAGAGAGAGTGCCAGGCTGAGGCTCATGGGGCCCCTGACGTGGTGTGTCTGGCACCTGGCATTGCTAATGGCATTTGAAGAGCTTTCGTCCAAAAGAAAGCTAGCTATAGTGAATGGTCCATGGTCTATGGCATGGACACCATCCTTAGTTGGAGCTGGTGTGGGAAGATCCCTCAAGCATCTTAGAGAAAAACTCAACATCAGGCAGACCAGCACCTGGTCCTGGCACAAAGTAGCCCTAAAAACCTCATAATTTCCTCATCTATAAGGTAGGATGAATAATTTATCACAAAGGTACAGTCTGAAGATGAAATGAGCCCTCCCTTATTACAGCACTTGGCACGAGGTAGGGCCCCTGCCATCCCTGCACCCAAACAAGACTCATCAATAATAGAATATACCCTTCTCCTCCCAACTCCCTTCCCTAACCTTTCCATCAGTCTGTATCTTGTTTGAGCAATTTTTCTGCACACTGATTCAGAACAGCTAGCATCTTGTAGCTTCACATTTAATTACAGTTGGTTTTGTTTTGTTCAGTAACAGGCTCACATGTGCTAGTGTTTTCTTTCCAGCTTCCCCACATGGGGAGGGCTTGAGTCCCTGCTTTCTTGCACTGTGAGTGCTGACTACCCAGGTTCATAAACAAGCTCAGGTGGGCAGATGTCTCCTGTGCTGTGATCCCTGCACTCGCTGCATTGGTTGGTTTCTCTGTCACACAAATCTTCCTCCTACGGGGTCACCATTCCATGACTGAAGAGCCCCTAGCTGCTCCTTTATTTAAAACTCTGTCACAGTGCATGACATCTCTTAGTCTGAGTCTCCCAGCCCTCCAGCAATCCCCCCTTCCCTCTTTCCTTTCTTCTTCCTGCTCCGGGGTCCTTCCATGCACATTCATACATGCACATGCCCATGCATGCATGCACACACATATAAGCACATGGGCTCACCAGTACTCTTCAGTTTTGCCTTCTAAAGCACATGTGAGAGGGGCGCCTGGGTGGCTCAGTCAGTTGAGCATCCGACTTCGGCTCAGGTCATGATCTCTCAGTTGAGGAGTTCGAGCCCCACGTTGGGCTCTGTGCTGACAGCTCAGATCCTAGAGCCTGCTTCCGATTCTGTGTCTCCCTCTCTCTCTCTGCCTCTCCCCTGCTCATGCTCTATCTCTGTCTGTCTCAAAAATAAAGATAAACATAAAAAAAATTTAGGGGTGCCTGAGTGGCTCAGTCGGTTGAGCCTCCCGACTTCGGCTCAGGTCATGATCTCACGGTCTGTGAGTTCAAGGCCTGCGTTGGGCTCTGTGCTGACAGCTCAGAGCCTGCAGCCTGCTTCAGATTCTGTGTCTCCCTCTCTCTCTGACCCTCCCCCGTTCATTCTCTGTCTCTCTCTGTCTCAAACATAAATAAACATTAAAAAATTTTTTTTAATAAAATCAAAAAAAAAAAAATTAAAGCACATGTGACAGCTTTCTGTGGTAACTTCCCCATTGCCCTGTGCATAGAATGTGCCCTCCTGCCCATCTCACACATTCTCAGATCCTGTGATCCGTACTTCATTTCCCATCATTTTTGAACTTCTATCCCATCATACTGCCCTCTTAGTATTCTATAAGTAATTATGCCCTTGGTCCTATCCTTAGTGCTTCTTAGTTATGTTACCATGTCTGCTCCCTTCTAGTAACCTGCTATAGTTCCCAGAGCTTTCATTCTCTCCAAACATCAGTGGTTTGAAAATACAGTCACCTTTGCTCAGGACATCTTTTATTCCTCTCCTCCATGTGTCAGTTTCTGCTTTCTCCTTAAGCCAAAACTTAAGCCTCACCTTTACTGCTAACCCTTGCTCCTCATCCCCACCCCAGTCTCTCATCTGCTGAGCTTCAGTCAGGTCCACATCTTGTCCCAATAACTCTGAGCTTACTTCTAACAGTGTGTTTTTCATGATATTTTTGATTGTCTGTTTGCTCATTTATCCTGCATACTTGGGTGTGGGCTGCTTGACATTGCTATAGGATGACAATGAAGTGCATGGGTTTTGGGGTGAAGCAGTGCAGAGTGGAAAGACAGCTCTTCCTTCTACTTGCTGCTTCTGTAGCCTTCCATAAGTTACTTAATCTCCTTGAGCCTTGATTTCTTCATCTCTAAAATGGGGGGATAATAATAACTTTATGTGAGAGTATGGCCAAAGTTAATGAAGCAATACAAATGATGTATTAGCACAGTGTCTGGAAGTTAGCATTATTATAGCTTTCTTCTAGCATATCAAGTGACTGACTGCCTGGGAAGCTGACATAATTGAGGGGCTCAGTCAGACATCTGGAAAGGAGAAGAGGGAGGGAAGGACAGTGAAAACAAAAGCCAGCAGGGAGAGAAGAGGCTCAGACTGTTTCTCTGGAGCAAAGGGGGATGCAGGCTGTGCCAGGAGGCAATGAAGGCACCTTCACATCTTCCCGAAGGGCTGCTGCCCTGATTTGCATTTCGGTCACATTCATGACAGCCTCATAATGGATTAAGAGCCCCAGCACTGATATATTAAAGGTTAATGGTGCATCCTGCTTTTGTATTGATTTGTGGCAGCAAATATTTGCGGGTGTTGAGAGCTGGGAGTCCGCCATATTCCTGGCATGGAGGTACGTCCGGCTGGCAGGGCTGTTTGTGCAGGGCTCCCACTGAGCCCAAGGGGCATAGGAGCTGGGTAAGCAGACAGCTGCTGCTTGCAGGGTTCAGGCTCAAGAGGATTCTCTCAGCCAATGCTGATTTCCATTAAATCCACAAAGAAACTGGATCTTGAAGCTTCAGTACCCTGAGGAGGAAGGCTGGGGAGTACCCGGCCCCATCCCTGAGCTCCTTGGTGATTGGTTCCTGGGATAGCTCTGACCACATAGCTCTGTGCTGTGTTTCCTGGCCCAAGGCTACAGTTCTTCTGTTTAAGCTCTCAAGCCATCATTATGTCTGTTTCTCTGCAGATGACTAGCCCACACCTGTCCTGAAAGGAGACTGGTCAACTCAAGAAAAAGACCTTTCCAATACAATATACAACCTACACATTTGGAAAGTGATAAAAATGAATTCACTAATGTATTATTCATGCACATAATAACCCATGTTTATTAGAGTGTCTACTAAGTGCCAGGCAGTATTGTAGGTAGGGAGGCAAATTATCCCAATTTGGCTGGAACTTACCTAGTTTTAGCACTGAAAGTCCTATGTCCCAGGAAATCTCTGTGCCCTATGCAAACCAGGATGATGTGGTCATGCAGTTGTAGGCACTGGTGATATAGCAATAAACCAAACAACCAAGTCCCATTCCAGGGGGAGAACTGACATTCAAAAGCCTGTGATATATTTCTTTGCTTTTATCATATAATTTAAGACGGGTGGTATTTTATATAGGGTTGTCAGCAAAGGCCTCACAGAGAGGGTGACATTTGATCAGAGACACAAGACATTGAGAAAGTGAGCCAATTAAAGATGTGAGGGAAGTGTATATCGGGCTGAGGGGAAAACAGCTACAGAAATCCCAAGGCAGGAAGGCAGGGAAGCCATTGTGGTGAGAGAAGAGGTGTTGGGTTCTGACCATGTGGGACTTTTCAGACCTTGTGAGGATTTGGATGCTTCTTTGAGAGATACGAAGCAATTGGAGGGTTATGGACGAAGAGGTGACATGATTTGACTTAGATATTGAAACGACCACTCCACCTATTCCTTTGAGGAATATTGTAGAGTTAAAGGTGGAGACAGGGAGACCATTAGGGAGATGATCTAAGTATCCACATAAGACACAGAGTGGTGCATGGTGAAGGTGATAAGAAAGCGTCTGCTTCTGGATCTCTCTTGATGATAGAAGAGAGAAAATATGCTAAGTTAATATGTGAGATATGCAAGGAAGAGAGGAACAGCAATGATTCCAAAGCTTTCGTCCATAGCATCTCAGAAAATAGTGTTTGTCTGAGATGGACAAAGTAGAGGAAGAACAGGTTTGCTGGTAGATTTTGGGGTTCACAATTCAAGAGCTTGGGTTTGAACGTGTTCTGTCTAGGGACCTATTAGCCATCCAGATGGAGCTGTCAGGTGTGGGCAGTTGCCTAGAGTCAATGGGGTAGGTCAGGGCTGGGGTGGTCCACCGGAGGCATCAATGTATAGATGTATTTACAGCCAATGACTTGACCAAATCATGGTGAAAGGGATGTCACTAGAGAAGAGAGGGAATCTATTGGCTGCACGTGGGACACCCCAAGATTCAGAGTGTGGGGAGAGAAGAAGAAGTAGAGAAAGGAGAGGAATAAGGAGGCACTTGCAAGGTGAGAGAACTAAGAGTGATGTCCAGAAGCCAAATGAGGGAATGTCTTCAGGAAGGACAGAGTGATCAAGTTTGTCAAATTCTGCTGGTTGGGGTAGAGTGTGGAGTGGGAAACGGCCACCATATTTGGGAGATCATCAATGACTTTGACAAAAATAGCTTCAGTTCAGTGCTGAAATGAAAACTTAACCAAGGTAGGTTCATGAAAAATGGGAACAGAGAAATGGAGACTCTTAACATAGATGACTCTCCAGAAGAACTGGAGAGTGGTTGGAGAAGGGTATGATTTAAAAGAATGAGTTTTTGTTTTTTGGGGTTTTGTTTTGTTTTGTTTTGTTTTGTTTTGTTTTGTTTTGTTTTTAAAGATAGAAGATGTATGTGTTTTCATGCCAATGGAAATGATCCGTAGAGAGAGGCAATTTCATGATGTTGGAGACAGAGGTGACAACTGGAAGAGCAATGTATTTGAGAAGGCAAGGAAGTGTGGGCTCCAGGAGATAGACACAGTATGACAGAAATAAGAGCAAGGACTGACCAGCTTTTTAAAAGTTGGGCCGGCAGGTATTCAGTGGTTTTAGGAAAGAAAGTTCTTTATAAAGAAGCAAAGTTCTCTACTGATTGCATTTACTGTCTTAAGAAATGGGAAGTGGGGTCATGATCTGAGAGTCATCTAAAAGAGTGAGAGGATGAATTGGGCAGGGGAGTTTGGAAGCACACCAGGCTGCATGAGGGTCTACTTGAGGTTAGCAGTTGTGCTTCTAAAGTTAGACCCATCACTGTGCTGGTATCCAGCCTGGATTTTTTTTTTTCTCCATCATATTCAGCTATAAACACAGAGTTGTTTTAAACCAGAATTGATTCTTTCAGGAAACACAAAGTCAGCACCTGTTGTCTGTCAGACCATATGTGGAGTGACAGGGATCTGGACATGGACAGAGTCCAGCCCCAAGGGAGCTCACTGTTGAGGTGGAGAGCAGACATGTTGATGGACACACGAAGTCCAAAGGGGTAGATGCAAAGATAGGCTACCCTGGGAACACAAAAATGGGGCCTGGATCCAGAAGGATCTATTCTTCCTACTGGAGATGTCAGCTGAAATGATTCCTGGAGGGCGAGTGGGTTTTAGTCCAATGAGGAAGGCAGGGCACAGCATGGTGGACAGATAATGAGCCCAGGGGAAGGCTTGGAGGCCTGAGAAGAGGCTAGAGACTATGGATCTGGAATGCAGGAGGCTTCGAGACTGAGCATCTTTTTCCAATGGTATTGCCCTGGTTTTGACTTAGTGGAGGATATGGATGTTCAGCCTCTGACACATGCCAGGGCCTCAGTTTGCTACCCGGCTCAGCAGCATCTGACCCAGGCTGAGGTGACACTCACAACCCATCCCTCAGGACCTGTCACTGAGCCCTGCTCACTTACAGGGTCCAGACTGAGTTTCCCAAGTCTGAAACACATGACCACATATGCCTTCCTTTCAGAAACTTTGGCTGCCAGGGTACCAGACCTGAGCTCAATCCAGAAGATGCACCCATGAGGGAAATTTCAGACTGCCTTGGTGAGGGAGCCTCAGTCCTAATGGGCTCTGGATGTTCAGGATGGCTGAGGCCTTTCTGGGTTAGGCTGGGCATTTTCATCTTGTTCTGGGGACTGAAGATACAACTATCAGAGCCCCTTGGAGCCTGCTTCTCATAGCCAGAAGGGCAGGTATTTGATGAGGTAGGAGAGGAGCCCCTCTCCTCGCAGTGGATCTGGACCATGCTGGGCAGTTGGCAGAGGGGGTGGACACGGAGGACAAGGACAGCACACAGTTAAGTTCCCAAGGCCCAGAGTTGTCACTTAGGTAGCAGAAGGATTTTTAATTTTTAAGGATTTGTGTTCTGTTTACAATGTAATTAAAAATGCAAATTTTATAGAAACACATTTGTAAAAAGTGGAAATCTCACAACTGTTCAGGGCTTATTCCCCCTGTGTTTATTCCTATATTTATTTACATTTATTAATGGTTACTTTTTACCAGAATGCAGATCGGCTGTATACAAATACATTTTTTTCCTAGCAGTTTAGTTTGGGCATCTTTTTATTTCCATAGCATTCAAAAACATGGAATATGGAAAGAAAGTGGTGTGGAGGGAAGGTTGGGGAGGGAGAGGAGTGTGGCTCTGCTGGGTACTCAGTACATGCTAGGCCCTCTGTGGCTGGCCCCAGGGCTCACGTTTGAAGAAGGGCTTTGTGGCCTCCTGTATCCTATAAGTTTGTGTCTTCCTGTCATGAGCTACACCACCCTCATCCTGATGGGTCATTAAATGTCCTCAGAGGGTTCCCCAGCTGGGATTCAGAACTGCAGTCACTCTCATGACTGACTGGATACAAAAGAGTGTGTGTGATGCCCCCGCCTCACCTTCCCCCAAGCTTCCATGATGGGCCCTGGCAAATGTTGAGGGTGCTGTTCCTGAGGAGAAGACAGATTTCCAGCCTGCCAGCCTCTGCTCTTGGAAGGCACAGCTTCTCCAGGTCTTGTCCCACCCACAAGGGCACCCTCAAAATGCTGGAGAAGTACATGCCCTCAGTGTGAACTCCAATGGCTAAAACACCCCCTACACCCTTGATCTAATCTCGTCCTCCATTATTTTCCATAATTCTTACTCTGCTTTATTAATCCTCATAGTACTTTTGATCACTGAATACATGACATTGGAAGTCTGCTGACTACGCCCCCACAGGCCACATCAGCAGCCTGCAAACTAACACTGTTTTTCTTTTTTGAAACATTTTTAAAGTGTCCTAAAACACACACACACACACACACACACACACACACACACACACACAAAACCAAGGGATATGTGACAGATTGGTATGCGGCCCTTATTGCCCACATGTGTAAAATTTGTCCCTTTCCAGAAAGCGTGCTGACCCTGGTATTCCATCTGTTTTTGTTGTTGTTCATATGTTTGTTTCTGTCTCCCTACCTCTACCACATAAATGCCCCAGAAGCGGGAACTTGGTGTTGTTCATGCTGTATCCCTCACCTAGAGCAGTGCTCGACACAAGCAGATGCTTAGAAAAGGTGTTTTGGGATGAATCAATGGAAACATGAAGACACCTGTGAAGCCTTTCAGAGCCCAAGGTTGAGAGGCATCTCAGAGTATGTCAGCCTTCTTCCGAGGTCCTGTCCACCTTAACGGCCCCAGGTGTGGGGGAGGAGAGACCAGGAAAGGTGGCAAAGCCTCGGGTAGGAGAACACTGCATGAGAGAGGAACCAGAGAGACTGGAGGCACAGGGGGAAGCCCTGGTGAAGAGACTGAGGAGGGGCAGAGAAATGGTGGGGAGTTGAGAGCACTGGTCCTGCAAGCAGCCTGTGGAAACCCAGCCAGGCCATCCCAAATGACTCAGGTAGCGTCATCTCCTGTAGAGTCAGACAAAAGCAATAGAAAAAGGAGGCTGCTGGGATTATCGTCAAGGCATCTGTGGGCTTTAGTTCATGCAGCTTCACATTCGGATGAGCGTCCCCACCCTCCCATGCCTTTTGGGTCACTCCACTACTTTCTTTGCTTTTTTAAGGAAGAATAATAGGGCTTTGGGATTTAGATTTACCAGGCCTGTGATTATGGCAAGCCCACAGTTGTTAAAATTTGTTTTACATATACTGTATATTGATTCTGCTCCTGTTACAAGTGTATTTATCTCCATTGCTAACATAAATATTTCTGTAACATGCAAAGATGTATTTATAAATTCTGTATTATTGATTTTTTTCATGTGGCAAACACATTTATCTCTTTGTTAATGAAAACGTATCTAGGAAATAGTAAGATTGATTTATGGAGAAAGGTATGGGGAGGGAGGTGGTGCCAAGCTGGGTAGACTGTCCTTGGCCACAGCTGAAGGAGATGTTGTGGGACTTCCAGAAAGTGCGTGTGCATGTTTATTTGGAGGAAACTGCTCTCAGAGACAAAGGATGTTTGCAAAGGCTTTCTGCAAGGCAGTCTGGTGTGTTTGTAGGAGTCAGCTATGCTTTCAGCTAGGGGAGACTCCCAAAATTAGCATCCGGGCCAGGAGATATAGAGAAGCATCTCCCATTGGTCTCAAACTCAGTTTCCATAGGGCACAACTGAGTGAAAGATACGGGCTCAAAAGTAGGCTTGGAGGAAAGGCTAAGCCTTGCCATGGAAGGATTCCAACACTACAGGTTGTTAAAAGATGAAAAAGTAAGGAGATAGGCAGTAGACTACAGGAAGCCAGGGTCAGCTGCAGAATGTGCATGCTTGCAATGTGACACTTCATTAGTGAATGCAAACCCAGACAGGGCAGCCTGGGGAAGATTCTTTTAAAGACTTCCTTCCATAATACAGGCAATGGTGTTATAAAAGCATATGGTGTCACGTGGTAGCTACACTTGTGGTGAGCATAGCCTAATGCATAGGGTTTTTGAATCACTATGTCATACACCTGAAACTAATGTAACATTGTGCGTCAACTATACTTCAATAAAAATAAATAAATAAAGACATCCCGCCCCAGAAGCTTCCCTCACCCAGGCACTTACTAATTTCTCAGGAAAAACCTTGCTAGGCAGTTCCCATCATGGTTCACAAAAACAAGGGTCCATATGGCCTGCCAAAGGAGTTTTGGTGTCTCCATGCTTACTCTGGATTCAGAATTCCTCAGGTTGTCACTCTAGGCATCCTGGGTACCTAAAATGTGTACTGTTCACAAGGCAACCCATTGGATGCTGATAAAGAGGCATTTGCATGTACCTTGGCAATAACATGGAAGCAAGAAACTCGACCACAGTCCTCTTACTAGGAAGGCAAATGGGCAGATGCCAAGACAGGCTTCGATCTCATGAACCTAGAAAAGTCTAAAAAAGCTGCCTGTCCTCGGTTGCTTCCATCCAGGTGTGACCATCCCAGTCCCAACCCTGATTAGTCCTTTATACTGTTCTCTGTTTTGACCATTTGAACTGCTTATTGACAGCCTAACAGAAGGGCCACCATTTTTAAACATTGACCATGCACCAGACCTATGTCTGTGATCCTTAATCTTCACCAAATTTGTGAGAAAAGTATGAGTGAATAAAACTAGGGTCTCAGTAGGTGATTCTGAAACCTGCACATGCACCACACTCACCTGGAGGGCTGCAAAAGTATATAGATTGCTGAGTACCACCCCTAAGTTTCTGATTCAGTAGTACTGGGGTAGGCCCAAGAACTTGCATTTCTTCAAGGGCCCTGGGTGATGCTGATGCTGTGACTCTGAGGACCATTCTTCGAGAACTACTGGTCTACCTCAAACAGCTAAGGTATCCACAGGCAGGATTCACACCCATATCTGTATGATTCCAACACTGCATTGTGTTAGCTGATATGAATTGCCCCATGGTGTGTGTTCCAGATGGACCACCAGGGCCTTCTCCAGTCATATCTTGTCTTAATGGAACACCTTACCCCTTGATTCTCCATCTAGCTACCTCTACCCATCTTTCATGGCTCAGTTAACATTTTCTCTTCTACGAAGCCTTTCCTTAGCTCTGGCCATAGCCAGCTGCATCTCCCCTTTGCTTCCAGGGTCCCCCATGCAGAGCTCTATGTCAGCCCTCTCATGTTGTTTAGTGACTACTGTTTTACTCCTCTGACCATTCTCCCATCCCTCACTGTGAACCCCATGAGGATGCCTGCCATTCATTCCTTGCTGTGTGTGCCACGGTGCCTTACCAAGTGGCTATTCAGCAGCTGTTGGTGGGACATCTGCTTGAATGACTCTAACCAGTTGTCAGCATGCATGACTGAGGTTTATAGAGATAGCACCAGTGATGGGCAGATCTTCATCTCTCTGTGTTGAGGGTGCAGGGACACTTTCTAGAAGTCATTGCTGAAGAGACTACTTTGAGAAACATGATAATTAAGTGTGTTAGTGATGCCTTCTCCCAGCTAAGCATCCCTTGCTTATTCAGATGGGTGTGCTATCTGATGTGCACATCTGTCTTTCCCTGACTGCCAGTGTTGGCTTGGAGCCTGGTTGGCCCATTGCTCCTATTCTCTTTCATTCCTCCCCCTTTCAAAACTGATGAGAGGATGAGTGCCCCAAGGAAATAACGGCTTTGGTGTATGAAGAGTGGAGTCCTCCTGCCTAAACCTCTGAATGTTTTGATAGTGTTATTTACACAGAAGTATGGTGGAAGTACCTACTGTGTGCTGGGCATGTTAGTGAGCTTGGAAACTTTCCTTGAAAGAGCGTGTGTGCATCTGAGATAGGAGAGATCCCTCTGCATGGACTCATGGCTATGAAAGATGATATATGGAGGCCATGGGGCTGAGCCATGAGGCTGGCACAGCAAAAGGAGGTGGTGTTTGGGGGCGGGAGCAGTGAGGTCTACTGGGACAGAAATGGACATGAAGCCATAAACATTTGGGCTGCCTACTTGTCATCCAGAGATGATCCCCGAGCCTCTGGCCAGGGGCACCGTCATGAATAAATAGTAAGAGGCGAGAGGAAATCTCCATTTCAAATGTGGGGATGGAACAGTAGTGCTGAGCTCCTTGGCAGTTACGCATTCATTCCATACTCATGGAAACTGCAGTAATTTAGAGCAGTTCAGTATTTAGACTCAACTGTGTAATTCATCTTGATGTTTCCCATTCATCAAAGCCTTGTGTTTGTTTGTATTACCATGAGAAAAATAAAAAACGTGGGAAAAAAGATCCCCCCTTCCTTTCATTACAGGCAAATTACGACAGAGTTACAACCCTTGGGGCCCTTCAAGCAAAGGAACATCTTGCTTCAATTAGATATAAATAATGAACAATAATTAGAAAGATTTCTTCATCGAATTTGTTATTTTGTGTTTCCTTTCATCTGTAATGTATTGAAACAAACACTGAGCTCTGTTTCTGGGTCATGTAGCAGGGCCTAAAGGAACTCCATGGAGTGCATCTCCAAAGCAGGAAGAAGCACCCATTTTTGGCTCCTCTGTGTGCATGTTGTGAAGACTGGTGTCAGCCCTGGATCCAGTGCCATGGATGTAAAAAGGAGGCTGCCTCAGCTCTAGTCCTCCAGATTCCTATAGTCTGCCATGCAGAATAATTGCTACTAGTTACCGGCCACTCAGTTTGCGTCAGGCGCTGCTTTACAAGCTAAACACACATTATTTCACTTAGTCTTAACAGTAGCCCTCTGCCACAAGCTCTACTTCTAGCCCTGTTTTAAGTGTTTTGGAAACTGAGGCACAGAGAGTGTAGCTAACCTGCCAGTCCTGCAGTATCAGTGCTGGTGGAGCCAGGAGGTAAGGCAGGTGGTTGGACTCCAGAGATGTTGCTTCCTCTCACTCTGGGATGCTGTTCTCTCAAATCACAGTGATTTTATGCAGCCATAGAAACTGTACAAGGTATAGAGATGGCACAGGGAGGTGATGGCTTCACATGGGGAAGGGAGGCACCCAGATCTTCAGGGTGTCTGCAGAAGAATATCTGGTGGATGAGTGAGATAAATGGGTTCCAGGCTGAGGAAGCACCATGGTCTGGTGCCATAGATGGGGACTGTGTGGGATTTCTCATTTCAGCATTGGCTGTGGAGTTGCATGGAGGCAGGGGCAGCAGCTGGAGATGAGACCAGAAGATGGAGGGTTGGGTAGATCAGGTCGAGAAGATAGGATCTCCTCGTGGAAACGGTGACTCATGGAGAAGTGGGGATGATGATCCTTGTTGTTACAAAGCAAAAACAGATTTCCAGAAGAGAAATAAAGAGTGATTTAGTTGGAGCCTGGAGAGAGAGGCTGGCTCACCACAAAGCATTTGGGGATTTTTTTTGCCAGTTTATTCTATATGTGGCATTCTCTCAACACACTGAACCAGGTGATGCTCACTTAAGGCAAGTGAGAGCTTCATGCCAATTGGTCCTTCCTGGTCTGACTATTTTCCTACCCCCAAGAAAGCCTCTCCTTGACCCTAGCTCAGACATCTGCTGGTGGGCCTTCCCGATGCACTCCCCGCCTCCAACATGCACCTGACTTGAACTACCTGCTTCTCCTTCATGTACAATAAACCCAAGGCTCTTGGAAATGCTTTGATTTATCTCCACCATCTTTCAATAATACTTAGCACCTAAAAAATCAAGAGAATTCATATAAAAATCCAGTTTTCTTTCTTTATTAGAAGGCAAACTGAGTGGTAATGCTCAAAGTGCAACAAGGGGTGGAACCCTGGAAGAGCCACAAGTTTTGGAGGGGACATGCATATTCACTGGCACCACCTGAGTGTGTGCCTCTGCCCACACCAGTTCTAAGTGTCAGGGACTAGTCATCATCATCCATGTTGCCAACATGTATTTCCTTCCTGTGCCGTAGACATTGGAGTTGGAGACCTTTAGTATCCAGCCTCCCATGTTGCCCTGTCTCCTCTATTGTGATTGTCTGTCTATATATTTCTCTGGCTAGACTAGACACTCCTTGAGGGCAGGGATGATGTCTTATTCATCCTTTTGTCCCTTGATCTCAGCACAGGACCTGGTTTTAGGTATTCAATAACCTTACTGAATTAATCTACACTGAAGAAACATAACTGTGGTAGAATTAGGCCCTGATAAGTCATGCTCTGGGCTGAGGAACTCGAGCTATTTGAAGTTGAAAGTGATGAATGTGGATAGTGGGCCACAGCTGGTCTCGGTCTTCAGGAGGACTTTACAGCCCATTTATATCCCTGCAGTGTGCAACATGTACACATGCCTCACTGCCTTTTTGCATTTCAGGACATTCCAGGACCTCTCCAAACAAGTTGATATGTCTTACGGTACTGTCCGGGATTCTGCTGTGTATGAGTACTTCCGAGCCAAGGGCACCAACCCCCTGGAACAAGACAGCACATTTGCTGAACTCTGGAGGACCATCAGCAAGAACGGAGGGGCTGACAACTGTGTGTCCAGTCCTTCGGAAGGCATCAGGAAGGTAGGTGAGAGCTAGCCACCTAGCCACATGTGTGCTATGACTGGCTGTGGGCACCATTGTCTCCAAGGTAGGAGACACCTTCTCAGAGCAACTCCTTTGAGTAGCCCTGTCATCTACAGGGTGATTCATCTTCAGCCAGTTTGATAGAAATTTCTCACAGGCATCTGAGTGTCCATAGGAGATGCACACATTCTTTAGGTAGATGCCCATTCTTGGCAACAGAAGCAAAGGGGCTGCTCATTAAGTATATTCTAAGTTTCCAAAGGGTCAGTGAAGAGCAGGCAGAGTAAGCCCCCACATATGGACCTCCTTCCTCATGGGCCCATAGGATGGTAGCCCTGAGGAGCCTGCCCATCCCAAGCGAGAATACTCAGCAAAAGCAGAAGCTGAGGACCAGTTAAGAGGTGGAGGGACTGAAGGGACAAGGTTGAGGAGAGGGTGAGCACACTGTGGGCAGCCGGGGGTTAGAAAGGGGAAGACCACACCTAAGGGGCAGAAGGCCCAGAGCAAGGGCTGGCCAGTTGGGCCTGTCTGTGGAACTGTGCTTTGGAAAAGAAGTGTTCTTAGGGGATCGTGGTGAGGACAGCAAACCTAGGATGGAGGCCATAGTGGGGGAAACTGACAGAGAGCAGGGAGCGAGGAAGCCAGGGCCAGAGAGAAGAAGGACATAGTAGCAACCGTCATTCTTCGGCAGTGGGTTAGACTCTGCTCATTTATTTCATTTAATTGCCCACAATGGCCTGAATTAATCATTGTTATCCCATTGTACAAGTGAGGATCAGAGATGTGGGGTCACACTCCTAGTTAGGTCCTGATGCCTGGGGTTCCAAGCTGTGTTTGGCATTTACCCACTGTATGCTGCAAAGCCCCTAGGGGTCAGTGAGGAGGAAGATGGTAGGATGAAGGCAGGTGTCCTCTAAGGATGCTACTGGTGGTAGTGTCCTGCTATCCAGTGACCCTCACATGCGGTGCCTACTGTCCCGGAGGTCCCTAGTGAATGGTGTAAGAAAGACGTGCACCTGTGGCCAGGACTCCTGCCTCTGAGCAGACGGGCATTCCACCCTGCCTCAACATCTCCTCTTCTCCCTTCTGTTCTCACAGAGCAGTTAGCTCATGATGGCTTCTCCTTGTCATTTAGCCACGTGAAACAGTAGAAGGCGTCTGGGCTCTTAAGCCTGACACACTTGGGTGTGAATGCCAGCTCTGTACTAACCAACTATGTGAAGTGGAGCACACTGCTCTTCCTGTCTGGAACCTCTCAGAGTTGAGAGAGGCCCTTTGGAGGTCTCCTTAGAAAGGTAAAATATTCAGGGGTGCCTGGGTGGCTCAGTCAGTTAAGCATCTAACTTCGGCTCAGGTCATGATCTCACGTTTGTGAGCTCGAGCCCCACGTCGGGCTCTGTGCTGACAGCTCGGAGCCTGGAGCCTGCTTCGGATTCTGTGTCTCCCTTTCTCTCTGCTCCTCCCCCACTTATGCTCTGTCTCTCTCTCCTTCAAAAATAAATAAAAACATTTAAAAAAATTTTTAAAAAGGTAAAATTTTCAAAATTGTATGTTATGGTAAATTTTGAATGTTTACGTTGAACCAAGTGATACCTTAACAAAAATAATAGGCTGCAATGTAAATATGCTATCCCCATGCTTACAAGATTTATTAAAATCTCTTTGTTTTTAGTGATTTACAAAGGATGGCACTCTAACCTCGAGCTGCCAGGTCTTCCTTCATCCCTAATAAGTGACTCTCTGTGGTTGTAGGTGACCTCATTTGGAAGTAATGAATACAAAGTTGACTTAAGGCTTTTTATGAATGTAGGCCTGGGCCAAATGGCCTTTGAGTTTCCGCTCTCTGCTTTCTTTGTCTCTCATAGACAGCCAATACTCCCATCCATATAGCATTTTTATGAAGATTCATTGCAACAGTGCTACAAAAAGTACTTCTTAGAAAAGATGGCTACTTTTGACTTTATTAAACTTCCATTTGTCATAAGACACTTTAAAGAAAATAAAAAGACAAGTCGCACACTGGGAGAGGATATTTACAACGTGTTATCACCAATGTAGGATTAATATCAAGATGAGAGGAAGAACTTTTATAAAAGTAAGAAAAATTCAAACAGTTTAACAGAAAAATGGGCATAAGACTTACACAGGCCTTTCACAGAAGAGGGAATGCATATGGCCAGTAATTATAGGAGGAGATATTCAAAATCATTAGTGGTCTAGGATATGCAAATCAAGAACATAAAGGTATATCATTTTACACCAATTAGACCTGTATAAAATGAGAGGTGGTGGAGAGGACGGGAGTAACAGGTGGTTAATTGCTGGTGGGAGTGTACCCAGTACAACCACTTTGGAAATGAGTTTGTTATTCTCTTATAAAACAGAACATCCACATACCCTATGACCCAGTGATACCACGCCTGTGTATCTACCCAAAGGAAACTCCTGCATGCACTTCAGAAGTGAGAAAGGTCAGGGTAGCATTGCTTATAGTCAGAACCCTGGAAACCATCCAAATGAGCTTTACCAAGATAAAAAAAAAATATATGACCTGCAATGAAATGAATGGACTACAGCTTCATGTAATAGCATGGATGAATCTTAGCAGAATAACATTGAGTCAGAAAAAGCGTTCAAGGCAGTTTCATATGGATCAATGAATAGAAAACAACATACGACTTAATACCCATGTAAAATGTATAAAACACACGCATACACACATCGAAAGTAATGATAAAATACAGAATTCATGATAGTGGTTCATATAGATGCAAGAGGCAGAGCAACAGGGAGGAGAAAAGCAAATGGTTGAATCGCAAGTCAAGGTCAGCGTTAGCTTTAGATTCACGGGGTTTTTTAATTTTTTTTTCATTTCTCATTATAATAAATAACTAATGAGTTAATTAAAAAAGGGGTCATTCCTGGGCAAAAGGATGGGTGTCCTGACCCAAGGGTTCAGGTGATTAATCCTAGTTTGTGCACCTCCCTTCCCTTCCAAATGAGTGAGTCCTGACCAAGCCAGGGAAAGTTTGGCTCCCACAGATGTCAGGCCCTTTTGTCTCTGCAAGCCTCCAAACCTGTCTAGTATTGTTCCCGGTGTGCCATAAGACAGCAAACACCACCATAGAGCCCTCTGGACGGTGATAAATCTGGAGATGGGTCATCAGGGAAATAGTTACTTGTCATCCTACTTACCCCTAGCCCATTGCTGGCACTTTGGAAATCATTCACCCTCTGGTAATATTTAGGGTCTTACCTCATGAATAAAACAATGTAAAAAAATGTGAGTAGTGGAAGATGCAAATAAAGGATTCCTTATAAATGCCTATAGCTTCGTGGCACAGAATCTAATCTTTTTCCAGTACATAGGATGTGTTACTTTTATGACACCTTCATTTTATAAACCCCAAACCAGCTTTGGGGTCACAAATCTCTCTCTTGCATTTGGATCTTTAAGAAAAAACTGAACTGCCAGCACTAGACAAATGTTAAGGGTTTTATAACTAGTGTCATAAAAGTAAGTTTATGGTATTGTCAGAAAATGGAGTGTGCTGCATTTTTTGCTGGAAGGAGAGCTCAGATTTGCTCTCAGGTCCTCTTCATGTGCCTGTTTGGGGGGCTCCTGCACCTAAATGCTTGTCTGAAACTCTTCCCATCTCTTGCCCCTATGGAGCTGCCCCTCAAGCCCCACCCCACCCCCACCCCCCAACCCCAGGCTACAGCTTTGGAAACCTTGTGAATCCCACCCACCTGCTGCAGACCAGGCTGGGGATGACCATGCCCCAAGTGAGGTTCATGTCCTGAATTCAGGAGCTATAAGGAGAAATCCAGCCAAAGAGAGCCTGCTTCTGTGTAGCACAGGCAGCCTGGTAAAGGTGAGGAGGGGATACCCCCAAGGGACATTGCCAGAAACTTCTTAAGCAAAGGGAGGATGACCTCACTTGTAATTTCCAGTTACTCTTTGGTGGCTCTGGCTCCATTTCTGGAGAGTACTTGGTAGTGGAGTGATGTCTAATTGCTACTAAAGTCAAGGAGCTTGGTGTGGAGGGTAACCTCAGAGAGCTGCGATTATTTTTTCCTTGGGAATGCTGCAGATTTTAATGACTTGAAACCAATTTAGGTGGGAAATTGCTTAGCAAGAGGTGATTACTTTTCCACAGTATCAGAACCAAGGAAAGGGATTATGTCATGGTTGACCCACCTCTGTGACCCTTTCCTTCATGCTGGTGGCCACTCAGACAAGGAGGGGCAGCCCTTTCCAGGCCCTGGTGGAGAGAACAGGAAGGAATTTGTAAGGGGAAGGAAGTTTTATTTATTTACTAAGAACCCACAGCATACAGTTTTTATAACAGACCTGCCTGGCACCCAGTAAGTCTCAATAAATACTGGGTTGTCCCTAAATGAGTCATCTGTTTACTGTTTGAGCAGAGACACATAAATCTGAAATCTATTGGTGCCATCAGTACCATCAGTTGGTTACCCTCCATGGACTTCTCGATGGGAGAGGTAAGGAAAATAACTCCAGGGTCCCTTTCAGGCTTGTCCCTTAATAGCCTTCTCTTAGGAAAGCAACCCTGCTGGTCCTCAAGAGGAAAGAAGCTGCCTTCATTTTTCTCAGCCACCTGCTCCTGTCAGACCTGAGCAAAGAGTAGACCAGATGTCAGCAACATTACAGTCCATGGGCTAAATCTTGCCCACTGCCTATTTTTGTAAATGAAGTTTTATTGGGACACAGACACGTTCTTTCATTTACAAACTATCTGTGGTGTCTTTCCTACTACTTCAACAGAGTTGAGTAGTTGTAACAGAGACCATATCGTCTCCAAAGCCTAAAATAGATATGATGTGGTCCTTTACAGAACAGGTTTGAGGACCCCTGGTCTAGAGTAACAGGTGTGCCAGGGATACCACCCCTAGGTCTATGTCTTCTAAAAGCACATACACATATCCAGGTACCCATTATCTGGCTCTATATCATCTAAGAGTGCATGAGCACAGCAAGTAAGGAGACCATCTGTTAGCTGTCCATCATCTAACAGCCCATAGGCACATGCGGTAACACATCACCTAGCTCTAGGCCACCCAGGTGCGCGTAGGCATATCTAGTAATATATCCTCTTATCTCTATACCATCTAGTGGTGTGTCGTCTGCCTACACACTGTCCTTTCTTGTCCTCTTCAGGTCTAACTCTGGTGGCCCAGGGACTTCTCCCTCACTCCACCAGGACCCAGCTCTGCTCTTGGCCTGGCCTAATCTCCCCGGAAATCTGTTGAGCAGTCTCTGTGTTTCAGGCACTGTGCCAGAGGATCTACATATACTATTCTTCTCGTCATAAACAGAACTTGATTATCATTATCTACATCGTGTAGAAATGGGACCTGAGGGATCCCCCTCACAGAGGGATGAAGTGGCTTGCTCAAAGTCACACGGACCTGAGTAAGCCATGGCACAATCCAAGCAAAGACTCACTCCAACCTTGCCTCTTCCCATGGGGTGACCTTCCCATTTCTGTATCTCAGTGTGTCTCTTCCCCTTGCATACTCTTTACTCATGCTTTTATTTCCCTTCCTCTTTTACACTAAAGTAACAAGACGTTTACCTGACATTCATTTTTAAAAGCCTTACTGTCCTTCCAAGCCCTAGCAAAGGTTTTCTAAGTATCTGGATTTATCTTTTGATTTCCAAACTACTAAGAATATCAATTAGAGAAATTTTGAGATGCAGAATTGGGCTAACAAGTGGTTCAAATTTATATGGTAATAACTTTGTCACAAGAAATCAGACTTGAATGTTGTTAGTGGATTTTTTTTTCCTTTAGTTTGATCAACACTATCAAGTAACATCCAGCATAACCCAATTTCGGTGCAGAGCCAGGGCTGACCTGGACTGTCAATTTATTAAGCCTTTCCATAAATCAGACCTAATATTTAATAACACTGTCGAATAGAATACAGTGTTTATGGTTCAAATGTCAATCTTCACTGCTCATCGAGCTCTTTGAATAGATAGACAAGTAGCTTGTTTCAGACCCTGTGGCTAGAGATAGTATTTTTCAGAGGGAAGTAGCTTTTGAGTCCAGCAGTTGTAACAGAAGGTGGTTTTTTCCACTCAGTAAATATCGTTGAGGTCATAAAGTGTGAATGCAAATTCAGGAAGAAAACAGGCCCACAAATCTTATTTATTTCCATGCTGATCTAATGCTTACCCTGGACCAGATTGGGTATCACCCATCAGCACCTGAATCGTATCCCTTCCCCTTGCTCACTGCTCTATGACAAGGGCTGCTCCCATTGCACGTACTCCCTGCTCAATGTCAGGGACTGTACCCCATGGAAGAAAAGGACAGGGTCTGAGACCATACCCTGTGACAGGAAAGTCCTTCTTGAGGTCTCCAGAAAGACTGCAGCATTCCAGGGGAGGTCAAGGAACTTTGGTGGCCCACGGTGCTCTTCACTTGGAGGGAGCAAAGTGAGGAAGCATCCTGGTTCCATGGCATGCTGGAAGTTCCTACTGAGGAGGGGAAAGAAGCTTCTAAGGAATGATACTCCTTTTTTTTGGGAGATGCTAGGTGCAGTGATCAGGAAGTTTTGGTCAAGTTGATGAAAGGAACTCTCGATGCAGGTCTGACTCCTGGTAAAGGGATTGGTACAAACTAGGTAGCCCTGTGTAATGAAAGGAACAACATACTCTCCGCAGCAGCCATGGGTCTTATAGGCATACTCTAAGACACATATTTTGTTCTTTCTCTGCTTCTGAGTCAATGTAGATCAGGGATTCTTTATGCCTTTTCCTTCTGAGACACTCACACTGGATAACTATTCATCTCTATAGCTTTTATACTTGCTCAAAAGGCACTATATCCGTTTTTCAAGTTGGGTAGTCTCTTTATTCATTCATTTATTCACTTATTCATCCATTCAATAAATGTAGTTTGAATAGCTTCTGCCTAGAAGTTTGGAGAGGTGAATTTAAGTTCCACTTTTGACTTAATTGAATCTGTGGCTTGCCTTTGGTTAAGTGAATTCACCTCTCGGAGCTGTCTGTGAGACTGAGAAGAGCCTGCCCAGATTAGCTGTGAGCTTACCAATTCATACAGCAGAAAGTGTCTGTCATGGAAGCATAAGGTTGACATTCAGTAGACCTCAGCAAACTGTATGTTAGGAAAAGAAGATAATAAAAATACAAAGACAAATAGAATGTAGTCTTCTAACAAGACATACAGTAAAATGCAGACATGCTAAGTATTTGTTTCATGGGTTTAGACAATTGTATACAACCGTGTAATCACCACCCAAAAGAAGCTATAGAAACTCTCCATCACCTGGGGAAGTTTCCTCGTGTCACTTTCTGGATACTTCTCCCTACCCCCAGAAGCAACCACTTACAACTTTCTGGTAACACAGATTAGATTTACCTGTTCTTGTAATTTATATAAATAGAATAATATACAATGTGTGTATTTGTGTTCAGTTTCTTTCCGCAGTGAAGCAGCAGTGAGGTTTAACTGTGCAATTCCGGATACTTCTTTTCCTTTCTTCGTTTTGAATAGTATTCCATTGTATGAACAAACCTCATTGTATTTGTTCATCCTTCAGCTGACATACATTGCCAGTTTGAGGCTAATAGGAATGAGACTGTATGATCGTTTTTATACAGAGATTTTTGTAGAGAAATGTTTCCATCTTTCTTTACCAAATACAAAAGAGTAGAATTCCTGGATCATGGAGCAGGTGTGTGTTTACCTCTGTAAGGAACTGCCTAACCACCTCCAACGTGGTTATTCTATTTTCTACTCCCACTAGTAATACCTGACTTATATACTTGTAAGCTCCAGTGGCTGTACATCCTAACCAGCATTTAGTGTTGTAGCCTCTTTGACTGTAGACAATTTAGTAGGTGTGAAGGATGGTCTGAGGTAGTTCTGCTGCAGGCATCTGGCTGCAAGAATTTTCACTTCAAACATTTTGGCTGAATAACTAATTGGCCATCAGGCAATTTTGCCATAAAAGATAAAATAACCAGTTGACAGTCCGCTTTCATTTCTCCATTGAAAAATTTTCCATTTATATTATATAAATCTTAGATAGTCCTCATAATGATCTATATAAATCTCAGCTAGCCCTCAAAGTGGTCTATGCAGTAACACATAGAGATGGTGGTCTTAAAATAGAGGATGATGACAACTCTGTATGTTGACTTGATAGAAAGTAAAGTGATAAAACTTACTGGTAGTGTGAAATAAGAGAGTGGTAAAGCCAGATTGCACACTAGACTACACTAGAAAATGATGACAGATCAGTTAAAACAATGACAAAATTTAGTTACAAATGCATTATAGCATTGGCCTATCACATTTTCCATAGAAGTTTGGAGCATCTATCAGTGGACATGTGTCAATATGCCAAGAACAAACAACAGTGCAAAAGGCTCTCACAATGCAATGCAAAGCTCAGTTGCAAATATGCACCCTAGTTTTTGGAAAACTGGGATCTGTTTAATAATTTTATTTTTTTCATGTTTCATTGTGTGCTTTTTAATGCCCCTCTTTTCTTTTTCATTCTTTTATCTTTTATGGCAAAAGTGACTCATGACCAACTAGTTATGTGGCAGAAATGCTTGCAACAAAGATATCTATAGCAAAGATGCTTATGGCAAAAATGTGGACTTGGTGAAGGGTATCCCATCCTTTAATTGGCATTCTTATGGTGGCTAATGGTATCTGGCACTCTTTCACGTGCTTATTGGCCATCCACATAGCTTCTTTCAGGGAGTGTATGCTCAAGTCTTTGTCAATTTTTACTGGGCACTGCATCTTTTCATTATAGATTTAGATGAGTTTTCAATATATTCTAGATGTAAGTCCTTGATCAAATACTAAGGATCAAATATCAAGTTCCAGTCTGTAACTTACCCATTCATTTTTTAATGGTGTTTTTTAAGGAATAGGATTTTTTAAAAATGTTTATTTATTTATTTATTTTGAGGGGAGCAGAGAGAGAGAGGGAGAGAGAGAAAATCCCAAGTAGTCCCCATGCTCAGCATGGAGCCTGATGCAGGGCTCTATCTTACAAACCATGAGATCATGACCTGAGCCAAAATCAAGAGTTGGATGCTTAACTGACTGAGCCACCCAGGCACCCCAAGGAATAGAATTTTAAAATTTTGATAAAACCCCATAGAGCAGGGCTTTTTGTTTCATGGTTTAATGCTTTTTGTTTCTAGTCTGAGAAAGTTTCCTACCTTAAAGTTGCATGTTTTCTTCTAGTTTTTACATTTATGTCATATATTTGTGTTTTACATTTATGTTGCATCTCAAGGTAGTTTTTTGTGTGTGGAATAAAGAAGTGGTCCAGGTCCACTTTTCCTCCCCATATATGCGTCCCATTGACCTACCATTTATTTAAAAGACAAAAACAAAGTGTGTGTTTACTTAACAAATAGATGTGTTAACTGAAAACCAACTGGCCATATATTTGTTGGCCTATTTCTGGATTCTTTATTCTGTTCCATTGATCTATATATCTATTCTTATGCTGATACAAAAATGTCTTGATTACACGGGGCGCCTGGGTGGCGCAGTCGGTTAAGCGTCCGACTTCAGCCAGGTCACGATCTCGCGGTCCGTGAGTTCGAGCCCCGCGTCGGGCTCTGGGCTGATGGCTCAGAGCCTGGAGCCTGTTTCCGATTCTGTGTCTCCCTCTCTCTCTCTGCCCCTCCCCTGTTCATGCTCTGTCTCTCTCTGTCCCAAAAATAAATAAACGTTAAAAAAAAAAAAATTTAAAAAAATGTCTTGATTACTTTATATCAAGTAGCTTTATATCGAGTAGCTTTATAATAATTCTAATAACTCCTTAAATCAGGTAGTATAAGTCCTGCAACCTTTTCTCTTACAAGAATATTCATAGGTCCTTTCCATTTCCACTTAAACTTTAGAATCATCTTGTCAAATTTCTTCAAAAATGCCTGAGATTTTGATAGCTATGGCACTGAATCTATAGATCATTTGGAGGAAAATTGATATCTTCACAATATTGGCTCCTCTAATCCACAAACATAGTTTTTCCTTTCAAAACACCAACTTTTGACTTTATTGAATTTTCTCTGTTGTTATGGTTTATTGACTTCAGTTTTTTTTAAGTTTTTTTTTCTTCTAATGGTGCCTGAGTGGCTCAGTCGGTTGAACGTCTGACTCTTGATTTTGGCTCAGGTCATGATCCCAGGGTTATAGGATCAAGCCCCACATTGGGCTCTGTGCTGAGCATGGAGCCTGCTTAAGATTCTCTCTCACTCCCCTTCGGCCCCTCCCCTGCTTGTGCTCTCTCCCTCTCTCTCTAAAATAAAAATTTTTTTAATTAAAAAAACTTTTTTTCCTCTGTTCACTTTGGTTTTAATTTGCTCTTACTTCTTTTTGCTTTTTAATGTTGAGACTTAGACCATTGAATTTTGCTCATTTTCTTTCCTAATACAAACATTTAGAACTATAAATTTGCCTCTGCTCACTGTTTTAGCTGCATCCCATGGTATTTATGTATATGCATTTTCATTTTCATTTTGCATTTTTTTTCATAATGCATTTCATAAATGCATTTCAAATGCATTTGCATTTCATTTTTCATAATGCATTTTCATTAAGCTCAAAATATGAAGTGTGAGACTTTAAGTATTTCTCTTTAAGGTATCCCTATTGAGTTCTGGAGGACAGCAAATGGCTGTGATTTAATGTGGGAAAGGCTATGGGGACAGAAAGCAGGGATGTATTCTGTTTAGTGAAGTTGAGGAAAGCTTCCTAAGGTAGTCCTGTTGTGAACACACATTTTGCAATCCAAACACCTCAATTCCTTTTCAGTTTTGACAATACAAGTGTGAGAACGTGAGAGAAAATTGGTTAGCAGAAAATTAAATACACGGAAAAAGAAGGAAAACCAGAGAGGCAAAAAAGACAGTTAAATGCCATGTAAACGAAGTGCATTTTTATTTCTACTGAATGTATAGTTTCCTTGTAGGAGAATGAAGGCAGTGGTGTTTTCCCTGCTGAACAGTTGCTGTCTAAAGAACCCCCTTCTGGGGTCTCAACCTTAGTCCTAACTGTCTTGGCCATGCAATATACCTGAGCCTTCTTCATTCACCTGCTTTAACTCTGTGGCCCAACCCAACTCCAAGTGCACTAAAGTTAAGTATCCTCCAATCCATGCCAACATTTAAAGTAATGAGGCTTTAAGAGGAAATCTTATATATAAATATACATTTATAATTTAAATGTAATATATCACCATTAAGAAAAGCTTAGAATGTTTTTAAAAATAAGCAGAAAAGAACCAACCAAACTTTTCTCATCACCTAAATAAGGCTCCAGGAATTCTTGTGTACATTTCTGTCTAGTCTTTTTTGAATCTGTACAAAAATTGTATATAATTATGATGTTTTAGAAAATATATTTTATCCTGTTTTTCTAATATTGTTATAAAACTTTATAAAAATTATTTTAGTGGCAAATTAATATTTCATCAAATAGATGTAAAATAACTTATTTAAACATTTTCTTCTTGATTGTCATTTGGGCCATTTCTAATTTTTTACAAATATAAATAACATTGTAATGAACACCTTCATGTAAAATGTTTTTTCAGTTACTACATTTATCCCTTCAGGTCAAATTCTCAAAAGTAAAATTACATTATTAAAAAAGGATATAAACATTGAAAGCTCTTGAAAAAAATATTGCTGAGTATTGCCAAAAGTAAAACTTTGAATTACATTCTTATATTTGGAATCAAAAGAATACTCAGGTTTCACATTTTTTCCCCATCAAATCCTTGTGGATTTGTCTTTGGTAGGAAGAATCTTTTTACAAATTGGTATTTTTCTATTTTTCTCATGTTCTCTATTGTGATTTTTTCCACTTTCTTTTTATACAGGTACATATGTATTTTTGCTTTATTTTGCTTTATTATCTCTGGGAAGTCAAATGAAGAAGAAATCATTTCCTTTTCAACTCATTCCCCCCACACACACCCTTGGTCCACATGAGGTATTGCCATCAATGATCCATATATTTTGGTAGGTTTGAGAAAATTAAGATCCTGTTTAGACTTAAGATCATGCTTAGACATCTACCTTTATTTAATAATCAGATTGATACACATATAAACCCCTTCCAAGATGTGTTATTTCTGCAACAATTTATTATTTGAAGTATTTTGTTTCTTATTCATTCATGCATTCATTCATTCATACATTAACTCATTTACTATTGCTGAGTTTGGTTAATATATAAAAGTGGGCTTGATACTTTCCTCCTAAAATTGAGTTAGAATTGATGTAAGGTCAAAATGAAGGCAAAGGCTTATTTTGCACATATGTTATTTATAAAATAAAAGAGGTTTTTTTCCTTTCTTACTTTATCCAGGGATTTCCTTCCTAACATTGGGTCTGGGGTCAATGTTAATCCAGAGATTAATATAACCATGATGGCTACCATTAGAGAGACTTAGGATGACTCAGGTGTGGTGTTAAGTTTCTGCCATGCTTTAGCTCACTTGTTCTTCAACACAACCTGTTTATTAATGAGAAAACTAAAGTTTGACGAGGGCAAGGCACTTCCTGAAAATCAGTCTTGAGTCAGTTTGGGACCCAGGATTTGAGCTCAGTATTTTTCTCACTCCAGCACCTGTATCATTATCTGTGGCATCTTGCAGAAATGGAAGGAGAAGCATGATCAGAGTAAAACTAGCTCCTGCCTTCCACTCACCTGGAAACCTGAGCACTTCCTGTCTCTCTCCCTTCCCTGGTACACCACCATGGTACTTGATGCTTGGAACATCATTCCCTTTCTTGGCTGGCCAGGCTGGTTCCTAGTTACTCCTCCAGCCTTAGCAGAAGCATTCACTCTTCCTGAGTCCCTAGCCCTCTACCCCACCCCCAGCTCCTCCTTCCTCCAGGCAGGGCCAGGGGCTTCCTGATCACATTGTGCATACTAGAGCACAGCTTCATCAGATGCCACCCCATCCTTAGTGCCCTGCTTTGTCATATCCCCCCCTAGACTCAGAGGCTCCTTAGAGTCAGGGCTGTCTCTTATTCATTCGTCTGTTCCCAGGGCCTAGAGCAGAGGTAGGCATAGCAGCAAAGCACATGGACATCCATAGCCTTTTATCCTTTTTAAATCAAACAAATGTTCGATGAGTAACAAATGAGAGTGTGCAGAAATGTAGGCATGTGCATCTTTCTTCAACATAAATGAGGAGGATTGCTGGTACCCAGTTGCAGAGAGGGCAGGAAGGGGGTGACGAGGGGCACAGAGGGCAGCGGGACTTAGCCAGTCTCCTGGAACAGGTTCCTATACAATTGACTAAGTTGGTCCCTTCATAACACCCTGCTGCTTAATTCTGTTTGATGATGATTGGTTTGGGATAATACAGTCCAAAGATCAAGGAAAGCCCCCAGTGTGCCTCCCTTATTAAATTACTTTGCTTTGGGTTTTGAGCATTGCCAAGCAAATCTTGTTATGAATTCTTCAATTACTTTCTTTTGCAGTTTTAATAATTTGGTAGGGTAAGCTCTGGAATCAAACCAATATCTGTGCCATCATGCTAACTTTGATTATTTTCAAGCTCCTCATTAGAGGGTGGGAGGATGTTCACTCCCCTTAAATCTGATTTTATTTTTCAGATTTGCTCTGCCCCGTAATTTGCTTTGTACCCAGGTCTGATGCACTTCACCTTCGTGCTGGCTGTAAATGTGGGCTGATTCCATTCTGTTTGTTCCGCTGAGTATTATTGTTCTGGGTTTTATGATTTAAGTTTTTTTTTACATTTTGAATTGTTTTGTTATTTGATTCCAAATCAAGAAGCGATTGCTAATGAAAACAATTTTGATTTATTGCATCAGCCAGATCATTGGCAATTTTTGTTTAGCTTATTTTTATTTCCGCTCTGTTGGTATAATATTGTTTGTGCAGAAACAAAGGGAGAAAGGGAGGAAAGAAAATAACAGTTATAAAGAAACTATTCCATGTGGCATGGTGCTTATGTACTCTGTCTTCACCATTGATGGCGTTTTGTGATATTTTCATTTTGCAAATGAGGAATGCAAAACACAAAAAAAGGTTAAACAGTTTGTCAAGAGATTATCAGACTCTTTCTACCATCCACAAGTTCATTTTTGTTACTACTGTTATTACCACATCATCCCTAGCATCATCAATAATATAAAACCTATTTGGGTAGAAGTAGTGGTTTCCCCTGGGATGGGTAGCTCTAATGAGGCATCTCTTTACCTTCCAATATAAAGGTATTAAGATTGGCTTTGAACCTGACATTTAAAAATTTTAGTGTGTGAGAGAGAAAGCATACACACACAAGCACAGAGATGGACAGAGAGAGAGTGATGAGGGGTAGATGACCTTAAATCAGGGACAGTAATGAGAGCAGTAAAAGCCCTGAAGATCATGCCTCTCAAGAATCAGATAAAGGAACCAGAAATGGTGTGGAGCCTGGTAAAGAAAACTCTGAGCTGTGAAATTGGCTATCTCTAGTATTTGAAGAATCCTCATATGGAAGAGGTCTTGGATTCATTCTGTACAGCCCATATCTCAGACCTCAGCTTAGTTATGCGAGAAGCGATGAGAAGTGATCACAGTGCTTTCTAGTAAGGGCTGGTTGTCCCTGGGCCATGTGGCAGGCTCCTATTCACCCAGTGGCCCCGCCAGTCCCCTCTGGTGGTGAATCTTTCTGATTCTTTGACTTTACAAAGCTGTACATCCTGCCAGGTAGAGCTCAGAGTTTGTTCTGTGAGAGATAGGACTCCATTTCAATCTTTTTGGTCAGAATGTGACCTCTTTCGTAGCTCCTCAAAGTGCTTTGAGACTATTGTGTGAGGTTTTTCTCTCAAGGCTGACATTTCAGCAAAGGCCATAAAGGAATACTTAAGCCGCAAATGGGGTTAGCAAATGAGACTCTTCAACATTAAACCCACAGAGATGGCCTCCCAACAGTTTCAGGGGTAGTCTTTAATATCAATTGTGATCACACACAATTTTACTACTTTTCTCTCCTTCTGGCACAGTCTGAGTTGCTAGTTCCCAACAACCTTTTATGGCTAAAGAAACAGAGAGGGGGGAAGTGGCCGCAGATGTCAAAGTCACCTTGGCCTCAGGGTGTGGTTTCATGGGTCTCGTTTGAACTTTGTCTCCAAGAAGTCAAGTCCTCAGTTAAAGCAGCATGAATGAGGCAAGGAGAGTGAGGGGCTTGAGTTAACAAAAACCGGGTTTGGTTCTTACATCCCTTTTGTGCCAGAGGCGAGACCTTCGCAAGATAATTCCCGGACAAAGTTACCTCCTCTGAAATACAAGATTAATACTCCTGGGTCTTCCCAGAGTTATCATAAAGATTAGAGGTGATGTAAGGGTTTGGCGCAGTGCCTTGTAGGGTGTCTTTTAACACTGTCATTCTCCAAGTGTGGTCCTTGGACCAGCAATGTCCGCATCATCTGGGACATGTTAGAAATGAAATCTTTGAGTCCTCCTTATACCCAGTAAATCAGAAGTTGAGAGAGGGAAGCAGGGTGGAGACTAGTTGTCTGTATTCTAACATTCCCTCCAGATGATTCTCATGCCCTCTTAAGTTTGAGAACGTGCACTTGAACAAGTGGTGCTTATTGTTATGATTGTTGCTTTACTAGTATTAATATTTGATTTAGACCTGGATCTTAGAAAGTGACTCTTAGCCAGAGGCCCAGGGATGCCTTTTGATAGGCATTCCTGCCTTTGTCCAGGAAGGTCAGCCTATGGAGGAGAGAACAGAATGGATAAGGGTGAAGGAGAAATCTGGAGGGGCGTTCAGGACATATCCAGCCCAGTTTGCTTTGATTCAAGACCCCAGGCTTCCCCATATCATTGCATTCATGCCTTCAGTTCTTCATTAGTCACTTTACACATATTTATTCAGCACCAACTGTATACCAGACATCATGCTAGGGCAATGAACAGGACACTCATGGCCATGGGGCTTACATTCCTTTGTGTGGGTGTGTGTGCGTGTGAACACATGCACTCATGCATGCGCAGGGAGTAGCTGCATGGCCCTATCCCTATGCTTCTTCAGAGAATGTTTGACCACATGGATGCCTGTCCTCTATGCTGCCTGAATTCATATATTCTTAAGTTGTTTCCCTTCCCCAGGATAACATTTTTCATTCTGTATTTTCTCTTTGTAATCTATTTTGTATCTAAGCAAACCAATTTACTCTTTCTTTTAGATCATTCTTAATCTTTCCCATGGAAGAACTCAGATTAGATTGTTGTTTATCATGGTCTTTGGACAATTTAAAGTTTTGACAAATCATTGAAAATCAATGTGTCCCTTTGCCCTGCTGGGAAGGTTGTTTATGGCCCCTGGTTTTGCTGATGGTGTGCAGTTTTAGACTTTGAGGAAGAAGCCATTGATTCTTCCAAGTTAGGACTTTTATCTTTCCTTTGTACTGAACCAGCTCCATCTCCCTTGGAGATGTGAGAAACCTCCTTCCACTAAGACAATACTTGATTCACTAAATAAGACTGTCTGTCCCAAAGTGTTAGAGGTGCAAAAAGGGAATGCAACCATAAAGCTTCCATAGAGTCAGGTGCTGGAGGCTGAACATCATTAACAAAAGCTTGGCAAGAATTTGGTAGCAGAAGAGAAAAAAAAAATCAGTATGATACCAGAGACAGCTCCTCAGGGGGCTCTGTGTGACTCTTTGGGGCTACTTAGATGTTGAACTTTTGATATGGGAGAGTGGAAGGCCATTTGCAGTCCAGGAGACCTGGAGAGACATTCAATCTCTGTCAATATCTGATTCTGTGGTCTTGGGCATAGTCCTTTTTGAGCCTTGATCCTCTTGGGAAATTGACACAGTCTGTGCTGTAGAAGTTTATTCTGAACTTTCTAAGAAGAGAATGTATGAGAAAGACCCAAGTAGAGCACTTTGCAGGAAGAAGATGTAAAACGTAACTTTCCTTTAGTGTTTATTTTCAATAGTCTTGGTCTCTCAACTCCATGACTTCTGCTCCTCCATTTAGTGCCCCAACCCGAGACCCTAGAGCCATTAATACTCTCCCCCTTTCTAGACCTGCTCTCAAGAGAGGGTCAGAAATTAATGGACACAAAGGTCTGTATTGTTGGATCTCTCAACTTGAGCACACATCAGCATCACCTAGAGAGATTATTAGATGGTTGAGCTCCACTCCCAGAGTCTCTTATTCAGTGGATCTGACATGAAGCCTGAGAATTTACATTTCTTATTAAGTTCTCCAGTGATGCTGATACTGCTGGTCCAGGGAACATACTCTGAGACCCACTGATCTACATCATACACTTTGAGGATGTTAAAGCAGGAGAAGACCTGAAAGACCATCTGGGCTCACCTTCCATATTTACAAATCAGTAGTGAGTCAGTAACCGGGCCAAGACTGTGACCCAGGCTAACAGTCTTTCTAATTTACCAGGCTGATGGGGGTCCAAGCTTTAAGCTATAAGGATGATGCTGATGATGATTATCATGATCATGAGGACAGTGTCTTATTGTTTGAGTTCCTTCTATGCATCAGACAATTTCCATGCTGTCTCCTCCTTTGATGAGCCTGTGTGGGCTTGCTATTTCTACCTTCTAGATGAGGTTATGTAGGCTCAGATTTCAGGTGACTGGCCAAGAACACTAGAGGAAGGCCTGATCTGCCCGTGTCCAGACCTTTGCTATCATTGACATACCAGGCCTTTCTCTTTATGAAATGGAACTAAAAATTCTATAAAGGAAGTTAAAGAATCAAAGAAAAGACAATATAAGAGTAAGGGCATTAGTGGCTTGAGGAATTACTTGCCGTTTTCTCTACCCCTTGGTGAGCTCCTTGCCACTGACTTTGTTACTCTAGGATACAAGAATACTAGGATGGGACAGGCAATCATTGCAGAAATCTTGCAGGCCTAATGCCTGGCCATCAGGAGCCATTTTCTGCTGCTGTAGCCTTATGACATTTCCCTTATCCCAGTCTTGTCCCTCGGGTAATGGGCAGCCTCACTGCGACCACCATGACAGACCTGCGTGTTTGCCCTCACACCTGCACTCATGTCCTCAGACACACACACACTCAGGACATCCCTGTACCAGATGGCCTTGCTGCCCCTTTGATTGTGTTATCTCATTGTCCAGCTCCATCCTGTTCACTCTGGTCTGAAGCCAGGAGCCAAATTGACTTTGTGCCCCGTGGACACTTCAGAAGAGCAGCCATTGCACTAACTGTGGGAGTGTTATATTGCCATTTCTCCCTCCCATGGAGCCTTCCCTGGTTTTCCTACTTTTCCTGTTCTGGGGGCTGGTCTAGGTAAATGGTCATTATCTCTCACTTCATGGGTGGCAGGTTTCCTTACAGCCACCTGAGATTAGCTTGTGAACACCTCTGAGAGTCCTGTTGATTGTCTGCCCTACATGTGCATGTCATTTTGGACGATCTGTCCATTGTTCTGAGAGACCAGGAGAGGTAGGCTCCTTACCTGCTGTTAGTCTGTTTATCTTAAACTCTTTGTGGTTCTCCAGGCACTTGATACCTGAGTTGACTTCTCTCCTGCTTCCCTGGGGTCTGTGGTACTTATGCACACACGCATGCACGCGCACACACACACACACACGCGCACACACACACACACACACATACATTTGCATATATTTATGTACTCATACTTACACACACCCATACACACACCACAGACTCCCACAGAGCATGTTGCTGACTTGGTCAAGGTGGAGGAATGGATGTGGGGGGTGGGGGGGTGGGAAGACAGATGTTCCCATAACAGCTGACAGATCGGTCTCCTGAATCAAGCTGGGGACTGCAGAAGGGAAGAGAGAGAGCTTGAATCGAGCCCTCACTATTGCCAGGCACAGTGCATTGTGTCTTGTAATTTCACAGTCAGAATAGCTCTCCAGGAAACAATTATTGGTCCCCAAGATTGTTGGTTCCTTGAAGAGCTGGGGGTGTAGCCCTGCACTTGTCTTTGTCTACAACTCTTCTCTTTTCACTACACTGTGCTCAGGAGGGGGGCCGAATCACTAAAATTCCCCTCTGGGACAGTGCGGTCACAGGAGAGATGCTTGCCAAGCTGCAGAAAACATGGGCAACACAGCAGATTAAAAGAAACCAACATGGGGCGCCTGGGTGGCGCAGTCGGTTAAGCGTCCGACTTCAGCCAGGTCACGATCTCGCGGTCCGTGAGTTCGAGCCCCGCGTCGGGCTCTGGGCTGATGGCTCAGAGCCTGGACCCTGTTTCCGATTCTGTGTCTCCCTCTCTCTCTGCCCCTCCCCCGTTCATGCTCTGTCTCTCTCTGTCCCAAAAATAAATAAATAAATAAATAAAAACGTTGAAAAAATAAAAGAAACCAACAGAAGTCATCATGGTGGCATCACCCCAAGATGACCATGTTGGTATTTGGTGCTTGGTTTATTTTTACATGATGATTTAAAAAGGATACCACAGTGCAAATACTCCAGTGTAACAGATTCTTTTTCACTAAACAGCATAATACTGGTTCTCATGTATTTAGCATTTACTATATGCCAGGCAAGATTCTAAGCATGTCACATTTATCGAGGGATTTAATCCTCATCAGAACTCTGTGAGCAATGGACCATTTTGCATCCATGAGAACTGAGGCCCAGAGATGTTAAGCAACTTGCCTGCACTCACACAGTCAGAAAGCAGTGGAGCTGGGATTCAAATCCATACCGTTGGAGCCAGATCCAGGCTAGCCCTTGTTTGCCACAGACAATTGTTTCCCTTAGTGATCATTGCCCTCTTGAAGACTCCATGGTCGGGGCGCCTGGGTGGCGCAGTCGGTTAAGCGTCCGACTTCAGCCAGGTCACGATCTCGCGGTCCGTGAGTTCGAGCCCCACGTCGGGCTCTGGGCTGATGGCTCAGAGCCTGGACCCTGTTTCCGATTCTGTGTCTCCCTCTCTCTCTGCCCCTCCCCCGTTCATGCTCTGTCTCTCTCTGTCCCAAAAATAAATAAACGTTGGAAAAAAAAATTAAAAAAAAAAAAGACTCCATGGTAATGGTAATATAATATTCCATCATTTAATACTGTCATTTACCCAGTTGATTCTTAAGTTTTGAACATTTAGATTATCTCCAATTGTTTCTAGTTTAAACAGTGTTACTCTGAAAATCTTTGTACAAACATCTTTTCAGAAACTGAATAATTCCTTAGGATAGATCCCTAAGGGTAGAATTGCTGTATATGCACATTTTAAGAGCGTTTGAGTCTCCCCACCAAATTGCCATTCCAGAAATATCGTGCCAGCCCACATTCCTACCGGCAGACTGTAAAATTGTCCTTTTCTCCACAGATGGTCTGGGTTTTCACTGTGCATCTTGTAATTTGGTGCAGGTGTCACTGTAGCCAGGGTTCAGGCTGTGCATGGCAATGCATTGCCAGTTCATGAACATGACCATGGGAGCTAACACTTGGGACACCTGAGAGGGCCAAGCTCTGCTTTGGGTGAAAGTGGACTCTGGGAGAGGCACTAGGTGTCTCCAGATGGCGAATGCACATGAGGATGCATCAAATGTCCAAGGAGTCCCTGATATCCTGACAACCCCATCAGAGGCAGTGTGGCCCATGACCTCCATTTCACAGGGGTTCAGCAGTTCCACAAGCCACCATGTTTCCAAAGCTGGAGAAAGACAGTCATTGCCATCTCAGTGTGTTCTGTCACCAGCAGCACTGCCCTGGGAAGTGCTCAGAGGGCAAGGACACCAGGACCAACTTCCCCAGCCCTCCCTTCACAGGTCCAAGCAGGGCAGAGGGGACAGCACAGCCTTCTTTGGAGCCAGAGTGCTAGCTTACCTTAACCTGGCTCTGCCTTTCATGATCTGGGTCTGTTTGGGACAACTCACTTTGTTTCTCCTTCATCTGTCAAAGGGGATAGATGTTCTGCCCTTTAGAATTATACCAGGGATGGCAAAGGAATCAGGGCTCTGAAAGTCTCGGCACCCAGCAGGTGCTCTGCACCTTCCCTGTAGCTGGCACTGTAGACACCTGATTTCCTTCAGCACTTTCTTTCCAATAACATTTGTGTTCGCTGTTTGCAGTCCCAGCATTCTTGTTTGGGGGAACAATGTGGTTGCTTGCCCCTTTCCAAAAGCAGTTAGAATGGAATAGAAGAGCATAATGAAGTTCTTGCCTCGAAGGCTGTTGTCTCGGAAAGTTTGTGCTCCAAGTGAGTTCTGCGAAGGGCAGAATCAGCTGTGCAATGAAAGGCAATGCAATCTCATTTTATTATTGGTGTGGAGCAATGGAGAGGGAGTCCTCCAATATCCCAGCTCACTCGTGGCTTTGTTTATTGTGCCCAACCTTCCTCCAGCCATAGAGGCTAATCACATTCCCCCAAATGTTAGGGAGGATACTCTAAATGCTGGGGCCAGGCACCCTCCTATCTCCATCCCTTTCCATTCATTGTACTCCAGCGTACATGTGGACTGGGCACAGAGTGGACTTCAGGGAAGGGCTTGGATCCTGTTTGCTAAGGTACTTACAGGGAGATATGTCAGGGGTGGCCTGCTACCTGCTGCTATCCTGACTTCCTGAGGATGGATGCTCAGATGCCTTTGACTTTGTCTAATATCAAAGCTGTTCTTTTCCTTCTATCCCTGAATCTTCACATCTTTTCATTTTTTATGTTTAAACCAATTGCCTTTTCTTTCCCTTTTAGGGAAAGGGGAGAATTAAACAAAGCAAAATGTTTAGATGCAGCCCAGGGAAATGAGGGCTGTATTTGGGTAATAGCCGGGAAATTGGAGAGCTCTGCCAGGCCTCTGTGTTGTATTGATGGGCAAGGGCACACAGGGGAACGGAGATCAGACTTGGTGCCTGTATAGTGTGTGATAACATAGATTGTGTAACAAGATTAAAGAAAAACCTTTAACCAGCTTGTCCTAAGAATCACTAATACCACTCCGTTATGTAATAATCCTATCCATCTTTTGGCATATTACATTTCACATGTGTACAGAACAATAATAATACTGTATCTATCCTATTGTTTTATACTACTTTAATTTTGTGTATACATATGCTTATGCATATACGTATATTTCTGTGTACACACACACACACACACACACACCAAGATTTGTGGATAAGCAGCACAGATTGTGGTTTTCCACAAATTGTGGTTTTCCACAAACCATGGAAAGCTGGTTTGGGCCCTATTAAGGAGAAACATGTCTTCAAATTTGGGGCAGGTTGTGTGTGGATCTCATTCTTCATGGAGACAGGAACGTCTATATAAAGGGGACATAACCATGATGGGTAGTGTGTTTGGGCTTCTTATAGTTGGCATCTGAATATTCCTGAGAGCATGGCCAGGCCTAAGAAGACTTCTGTGTTACACAGGGTCTGTGACACACCAGGAAGATGGGGAGATATCTACAAGGTCCAGAAAATTTCCCTGGAGCCTAACAGACTTGGGAGGCACAGGGAGGGATCTGATGCTACATTTTACTCAGCATGGGGCTAAGAGGAGAACGTAGGAAGCTCTGGGATGCTGAGGAATTGGGGCAGAGATGTTGGGGATGGAGAGTATTTTCGTAAGGCTAGAGCCCAATGCATCTGGAGCCTCTGATGTGGTCCACAAACAAGATAGGGCACATTAGTCTCTCCAGGCCCCCCGTTCAGGCATTGTCAAGTATATTAGGGACTGGCCACATCCTCCTTGAAGCAGACATAAACATAATAGTAACTTTAGTGTCTGTTTAAAAATGGGAAGACTCGCCACTTCAAGAAAGAACTACTCTCCCCTCTTTTCTCGACAGCCTTCCTGGTTAAGGGATTTGCAGCTGAGACATTGTCAGCATCCTATCCATGTGTTTCCTGGCTTCTCAGCTTAGGCCAGCAAGACAATAAATGCTTCCTTCTTGCAGCTGCACTCACCTGTCACTGAGCCCAAACCGGAACCGCAAACACTTGTGGCTTGAAGGAAGCTAAGTACCCCCATAGAATGGCTGCACCAGGTTTTTGTCAGTCGGTTTCCACTCAATCTGAGCCAGTCTATTTCCTTTTCCTTCTTGGAACATCACTTGAAAGGTGGAAACGAACCTGATCTTAATTCTTCCTTCAACATGACATGCCCTTTTGAAATCGTCCAAATAACAATGTCTGATTGTCATGTTGAATTGCGAGCATGGATGTGAAATGCTCCAAAGTGAGACCAAAGCCAAATATTAGGTCATAAGTCAACATTTTGCTGAGAAACTTGGATACTAAGAGGTTGAAAATTTATATCTTTTCAAGAGAAAACTTGTTTGCCAGCAGGAAAAAATTTCAAAGACTGTTATCTTCCCATGTGGAAGGAGAGAAATGAGTGTAATTTTGCAACCTGGGTCAAAGTCCTTTAGGGACTTCTGAAATTGGCTTGGCCATGGAATGCAGTTTTGATGTAATATTTGGATTGCTCCCGGAGGTACAAGTCCATGGGTGGCACAGGTGCATGTGTCATTTCTTACAAGGTCTTTGGGAAAAATTGTTGAATGGCTAGGAGCAGCCTCTTCGTACCGGGGGGCGCCATGCTCTGCTCACAAATCCTTTTGATGGAAAACTTCTGAAGAAAAAATGAGCCATTTTGGCCCACGGGCACTTTGGGTCCTAAAAGAAGTAAAATCTTGACTACCTTCATCTAAGTAACAATAGCACTCTTTGGAAAGTCTCAGTGGACATGAAGACTCACCTGAAGCAAGAGATCAGCACAATGCCCATGATGATGCCACAAAACTTGTAGCGTGCCAGCTTGATCTCTTGTCTGTGATCTTTCAGGCGTGCCACCAAGCCCAGACTGAGGTCTTACAGCACCCAGTGTGAGTTGTGGTAAGAGGGAAGAAGTGGCAAAGAGACAACTGTGCGCTCACTCTAGAATAAAAACCAGGCATTTGGCTACATTAAGAACATTATGCTCTATTTTAAGCTGGCCAGGTGACAATGTCTAGTTTGCATCTTCTTCCAAAAAGCAGAGCAGCTCACATTTCCCCTGAGCGTCCAAGTTCCAGGCAAAGTCAGAGTTAAGGCTCAGGATATAACTGAAGGTCTGCTGTGGATGGGTGTAATGGGGTGGGACTTCAGCGTGGCCACGGGCAAATTCCTTATGAAATAATCTGCAACCACTGCATTGATATAGAAACCTCCTGTGTGTGTGTGGCTGTGCGTGTGTGTGTGCACTCTTGCTTGTGTGCCTGTGTGTCTGTGCATGTATGTATGTGTTTGCGCATGTTTGTATGTGTGGGGACACTCTTGTGTGGGCAGTAGAAGGCACGTGGCAGAAATGCAACCTGGCACCATAATAATCAGGACCCTGACTTTATGGGTTCTTCTCTATGCGTAGCAAGTTCAAGTTCATGACTTATATATAGATATTTTTTTATGACTTAGATATTAAGTCATAGCCACTCAGGGCACTAAATCTAGGGCCATCTTCTGCATTCACCCTAAGCAGGGCTCAGCCAGGTTCTAAGTAGAAATACTAACTAAGTAGAAATACTATTACACTCCCCCTAAATCTCTGAACAGAAAATCTCAATTCCCTGGGTCAGACTTCCTGCACTTTTGAAGGTGAGCCTGCTAATCTGAGAAATAGGTCCCTGCCATTGTGAGCAGGTGGCTAGCCTTAGAGCTCACCTACCACTCACCTTTTCTACTTCTCTGTGCAACGTGTGCTTTCCTGGAGCATACTGGAGACAGCATCACGGCCTTTTGTGTCTAAACACAGCAAGTGGCAAGCCAGTGGCTTGCTGTGCTGGCTTGTGGGCAGGGGATCGCATTGGAGGGTCCCGCAGATTTCATCACTGAGCTACTCGGTGCTCAAAACTGATACAGGCCTACCTGACTCCATGGTGATTTTGGTCTTTCAGGCAAAGAAGGGGAACTACGCCTTTTTGTGGGATGTGGCAGTGGTGGAGTACGCAGCCCTAACAGATGATGACTGCTCTGTGACTGTCATTGGCAACAGCGTCAGCAGCAAGGGCTACGGGATCGCCCTGCAGCACGGCAGCCCCTACAGGGACCTCTTCTCCCAGAGGTAGGCACCATCAGCCAAGGGGGGCTTAGAGGATAAACTTCTCTTAGGAGGCAAGAACCAACACGAGCTTGGTTCTTCCTCACGTGAACTCAGCCCTGATTGTACACCAGCACATGCTCCTCCATCCACCCCAACTAGTCCCATGCCAGCCGGGGACGAAGAAGAGGAAGTATATGGTCCCGTCTCATGAAGGTGCATAGTCTCGGTGGGAACTGTGATGCAGGCAGGCAATGCCAGCACAGGGAAGTAAGTGCAATGGAGAGGCTATTCTAGAAGTGGAGGAGGGCAGAGGAAAACAGCTGATCAGAACCTGGAGGCCAGGGAGGGCACCTAAGGCCTGAAGGGTGAGTAGGAGGTAGCCAGATAGGCCCAGTAATTTAAAATTAAGTGAATAATTAATTGGATCTAAGAAGGGCCCAATACTTACTTATTATTATAAGTTTTAGGAAGTTCTAAAATTGGCTTTCAGTGGGAAAAGTCAGTGTGGGAAGAGTCAATGTGGTCTTGAAAAAAAGTGTGGTCAGAGAAGCAGATTGACTGCATATTCATGTGCACATGGGCTGAGGGGGCAGACGCTATCTGCTGGGGCAGGCAAGGGACCTGCCTCCTCCCCATCCTCCCCAGATCAGCCTCCTGGTAATTAATACTAGCAAATGGTAGGGGGAGGGTGGGGGTAAGAGGGGAGGAGGGCTTTATAGGCCTGGGTATTCTAGCCTAAGCAAAGGCACATGGATACCCTCCACCAGAAGTGAAACCTTGTGTCTAGTTTGTGTTGGCCTATTAAGCTTCCCATGTAATCTGCTGGTGGGAGTCCATCCCTTCTTGAGCCTGGTCTACTCTAGACCCTTGGGCATGATCAAGTTTCCAAGTGCTCAATCTGGACACCTGGCCAGCTTCCTTGAGAAAAAAAGTCTGTCATCAACACCCTGCTTTTACTGCCAGAAAACTTATCTTAGTCTTTGACTAGGGGTCTTGGCCTTACCAGACAAGGTGAAAGTGAGGAGCATTGGTGAGCTCAGTGGCCTGCTCACTGGGGCTCCTGTTCCTAAGGACATCTGTGCCTTGGGCCCATCGCCCACACATGTCTGTGAGGTGACATCCTGGTGAGTGAAGAGGGCAGGACTAAGGAGCTTAGAGAGGAATCCCAAAGGACAGGCTATCTTGGTCCACCAAAATCCAAAATAGCAGATGTGTCCAAATGAAAAAGCTGGCATGGTACCCAGGCTTAGGGGCAACACCAGTTGACTGGTAAACACAGGCATCCCAGCACTGAGGATAATCCATTTGGAGGGGCAAGAGTTGTTAGAGATCATTCATTTAACATCCTGAAGTTCAGAGAGGGTCACTCATCCAGCTCCTGGCAGAGTTGGGAGGAGAGTGCATATTAAGTCTCTGTGTTGCAGCCTCTCTTGGGCTGAAAGCATCCCCCCTCCCCTACCTGGGCAGATGGGTATCTACTTAGAAGGAACACTCTGACCTCAGGTCGTCAATGTACTACTGCCAGTGGTTCTTTGAGAGGCTCTCCGTTGTTTGATGCCTACAGAACCGTGAGCTGCCTCTAGTTGGGGCATGCCTGAGAGGAGGAAGGGGGCAGATCCAGGAAGCAATGCACTATGCCATTTACAGGAAAAAAAAGGCCTCATAGAAATCACAGATCCCGGTCTTATCTGGAACTGCTGTAACTTTCTTTCCCTTCATCCTGGAAACTAAGCTGTTTCCTTGAATATGGGTACACGCCCTTGCTTTGGCAGAGAACAGGTTCTATAGGCCGTGCCTTCTAAGTGTGTATGGCAGGGTTGAGTGCTGTAGCCTGTTTGTGGACCATGGCATGCAGGGCAGGCATTCAATAAATGTTTAACAACCTAATAGCCATTTATAGAGCACCTACTGTGTAGCAGGCTCCCCAACTATTGACCAGAGGAAAGCACCTGCAATTATATCTGTCTGGAAAATAGAACAACTGGCTTCAGGAAGTGGCTATTATCGCTCCGGCTTACTCATAAGCAGGAGTATAGATTATTATGGTGTGCATTAGTTTAGCTTTGTTCTAGGACTCATTTTGTGCCCGTGACTTGTTTTATCTTTCCTCTGTTGCTTACATGTTTAAATTTTCCTTTTGATTTGTTTGTTTTTACTTTATTCTATGTTTCCCTATAAATTGCCTTACATTCTTCCTGGAATAATATTGGGCATAAAAATGCATACAATTAAAAGGAGCAGGAAGAAGAGAAGCATCGGTAGAACTAAGCAGCCTGCCTGATGTTGCAGTCAGTGAGCGGAGGAGTAAAAATCAGACCCTACAGCTATGCTCTGGCCAGAGTTTCATGGTCCGGTAGACCAGATCCTAACTCTCAGAGAGCCCGCTGACTGCACTTAGCAGCCTGATTATCTGGAAAGAGCATGGCCTCCCGGGTCAGCACGCCCCAGCTCTGAAGAGTAATCTTGCCACTTTCTAATTGCAACCATGAACAAGTCATCTAGATGCCAAGCCTCAGGTCTTCAAGATGTAAAACTGATTCACTAAGAACTACTTTGCAGGCTGCTAGGAGGATTACAACAATGGTAAATGATCAGTCCCTACTATGTTCTCAATAAAAGGCAGTGCATGTCAGTACTGGACTGGATAGGGCTGCTGGTCAGCATGGCCATCAGACTGTGCAAATTTTACCAGCTTTTATGGAGCTCTTATTACTTGCCATATCTTGAGCTGAGTGGTGCCCATGTGTCCCTTTTCCATTTTGTCACAGTCATGCTGTGGTAGGAGTTGTTATGATCACAGATTTTAGTAATAAGGGCACTGAAATTGAGAGGTTGCATACCATGGCTAGTGTGATGGCACGGTCTGTGTTTGCATGATGTCCATCAGAGCAGAATCTGTGCTAAATACAAAGCTCTGCTGTCTCTCCTCAGCGAGCCATTAGTCTACCCACGAGTCTTCTCAAAGCCCTGAGATCCTGCATATCCAGCCCTGGGCTTCCCATAACTGCCAGGAGGCCCAGCTTATTCAGACCTGCCAGCATAGACTTAAATAGTGGCCTTTCAGCATGAACCAGTGGCCAGCTTCCGTAACATGTCCAGTGCCATACAGAGGTATGGGACACTGAAGCTGCCCAGGTGATCATGGGATGTGCCATGTGAGATATCTGTGATGCTCAATGGCATACCGAGCACAAGCCCAAGGCGCACAGGTGCACATGTCAATCATGCATTTATCTCAATGACCAAGTCCCTACAGGCACAGCGGCATATTAAGTCTTTTGTGCTGACTTGTGTCCTTGGCTCTTAACAGACATTATCTCATTATCTCACCATGGCCATTTTAGTTTAGATTAGTTTTCATGATTCAATTAATATATTCACACACATATTGATGCAGCCAACATCCATTGATGGCCCAAGTTGTGCCGCCACTCTGCTTGCTCAGGAGAAACCATGGAGAGTAACACACAGCCCATCCTGAAGGATCTACTCACCTAGTGGGGTCATGGATCTATCTTACAAAGATGAGCCAGCCAAGGTTAAGCAGGAGCAAGTCACTTGTTCCGTGATACCCAGTTGAGATCTGGTGCCTCCATCCCCTGCTTCTTGTACTGAGCCAAGCTATTCACAGCCTATGAAAGGCCATGCTATGCTGGGTCCATGATGGTGAAAGGTCAGAGGACCCCCTCTGGGCTGTCGCCTTCCTTCTCCAACAGCCACAGCCCATGCATGCATGCACAGCCCATAGACCTCAGCCTCAGCTTATGGTCACAGGTGGCCTGCAATGCAGGTCCAGGGCAGAGACTGCTCAACTGAACAGTTGGAAGTGAGCTTCTCCTGGCTGTACAGAACCACTTCTCCTGAACTGTGTACACCCAGAGAGCTGAGAATATGGGCTCAGAGAGGTCACGGCAGGTGTTATCACCTGGATATATCACCACGCACCAGGCTGAAAGAGTCTCCCTCCCCAGATGGAAAAGCTTGGGTATGAGGAGGCTGGGGACTACCAGATACTACTAGCTCACTGTTCAGACCACTGGATTACAGAGGGAGTCCATAAAATGCCACAAGAAGGAAAACCACCATCCAAACACCTGCATGGGGACTACAGGAGCCCAGGGGTTTGCCCCACCTTGGTGATCAGGATGGAATCCAGACTCCCTCTCATACCCTCTCAGAACCGACATTCTCAGCTCTTCCTGCTTTAGCTTCTTCTCCCACCATCTTCCTCCTCACTCATCACTCTCCAGCCTCAGTGGCCATATTTTAGCATCTCAGACATGCTGAGCACTTAGCCCAGACAAGACTTTCAAGCATGGCTGTAGTTTTTCCTTCTTGTTGAATGCCATCCCTGCCAACCACAAAGTGAATTTGGCAAGATATTTCACCTCTCTGTGCCTCCATTTCCTTCTGTTTAAAATAGGAGAATGGAAGGAACCATCTCAAAGGGTTGACATGACAATTAAACACTATCTGTCAAGCACTTAGCATATATCCTGGCACATAGAATATGCCAGACAAGTGTGAGCTATTTGATGACTAACCTTCCTTCAGGTGGCAGCTTACCTGTCACTTCCTTGATGAGGTCCTCCCTGTAACCCCCCTGGTCTGGACACCCACCCAGTGCACCATTTCTTAGCACCTGTGCTTTCATGTCATGGTATTGATCACAGCTTCGGTGTCCACACTGATTGCTCTAATTGTTTCAAGGTCCATGTATGTGTCTCTGGACTGCACCCTCAGCAGTGTTGAACATCACACATAGCGCAAGGCAGATACTCCTCAAATCGAATGAATGAATGAGTGATTTGGGGAATCCTGGTGGGAGAAACTTACAATGGATTGAAGGTTTAAAGAAAGCATTTTTGTAAGTCCACAGTCCAAATATTGCCTCGTCCAGTTCTATATTTTCCTATTTTATCCCCAGAGCTTGCCCCCAGTCCCATGTGAAGGGTCCTTATGTGCTTGCTATTGAACTTTATCCATGGGCAGTGGTAGGAGGGGGCATCGAGACTTTTAAGGAGAAAGACAAACCTGATGTGTATTTTGGGAAGAGCACTCTGTCTCACAGTGGGAGAATGGATTGGGGAGGGAAAAATTGGGACAGAATAAGAGCCACCACGGTTCAGCGTGGTCTGTGGAAGGGCCAGCATGGTGGGGAAAGGGCCAAAGCCCCCATGACCACACTGATGAGGCCGGTGGCTGTGGCTCATGTGGATTGTATCTTGCAGGATCCTGGAGTTGCAGGACACTGGGGACCTGGACGTGCTCAAGCAAAAGTGGTGGCCTCACATGGGCCGCTGTGATCTCACCAGCCACGCCAGTGCCCAGGCCGACGGCAAATCCCTCAAGCTGCACAGCTTCGCTGGGGTCTTCTGCATCCTGGCCATCGGCCTCCTCCTGGCCTGCCTGGTGGCCGCCCTGGAGTTGTGGTGGAACAGCAACCGGTGCCACCAGGAGACCCCCAAAGAGGTCCGTGCCCTGAGTCCTGCTTCTCCTTTCTGCATCCTAGAGGCAGGAGAGTCATACTGGGCCACTCGGCGGGCGGTTTTCTTCCAGTTAGTATTTACCGAAGTCACTTGTCTAGAGGCGGCAGTGTTTTATTTGGGGGGGATGGTGTCATTGTTTTACTTTGATTTTAAAGCAAGAGAACAAATGTAGGGGATGTTTTTATGCTTGAACAAAGTGCCAAGGCACCAGCCATGGCCACTAAAGTCCTGTATTTATCTATAGAGCGGGTACAGCATGAGCAGCGCCAGAGAGCCCTTCCCCACCCTGCCCCGCCCATGTGCCTCCACCCTGACCTGGAGAGACCAACTGTAGGGTAAGAGAGGAGATCTCATTCCTTCTTGGTTCTCTTTGCCTTCACATCAAGGGCCACAGGGCTCTGCTCTTCCAGCATGCAAGTAGGGCCTGGCCCCCGCTTCCCCTCCCATCGCCCCTTCTCCCCTTCCCTTCCCCCTCCGTATAGGGCCCGGCCTTGCCCATGTTCCTCCAGGAACACCCAGCACAGGGAACTTTGTGGCTCTGTCCAGACTTCAAGTTCTGGCACAAAATCCCTCCTTATGTGTGCCAACCACAAGCTGATTCTTTCCACAACACTTCCTTCCGTTGGGGTTTTGTTCTTCTTTGAGTCCATTTTTTTATATGAAGCCTCCACCAAGGGACCCTGGAGCCAGTTCCCCTAAGGGAGGGTGGCAAGGAGTGCCATTTGGGGATGATCTGTGCCAGCGGAAACCTACACACAGGCAGGGAGACATAAGCCGAGCCACTGGATTGCAGGGCTGCCCCTCTGTGCTGCCTATACCTCAGCTTCTTCTGAATTCTAATCAACAGATTATGTTGCTACAAACAGGTGTAAATTTCAAACAAGATGCAGCAAAGTAACCAGCGCCAAATCCAGAAAGGCAGTGTCGCCATGGCCACCATCTCTGCAGCGTGGAGAGACTGGTTGGCCATACCCCATATCAGTCTGTAATGGAGCACCTGGCAAGGTCGGGGTGAGGACAGACTTTCCATTCATACCAGGCAGCAAGCTCTCTGTCATCACACTTAGTTTTTGCTGGAAGGATCTTGCCATTTGATTCAGCATGTTGGAAATGTTCTAGGGACATCCATCTTCCTCATCTGCCTTCTGTGTGCTTCCCTGCAAGGAAGTGCAAAGTGGAAAAGGCCTGGGTCTCCCATGGCCTCAGTGCTTCTCTGGTCACCCCTGGGCCACGGGTGAGAAGGAAGGAGGAGACTTAAGGGAAAGCCACTGAAAGGAACAGTTAATGGTTCTGCTTGAACTTCTTTTGCTCCTGGAAATTTTTTTGTGAAGAAGTTATTGGGAGGGACTGTGAATTATTCCGATGAGTAGTTTTTAGGAAAGTCTGCATATATGTCCCCTTACCAGCCTCAAGTCTATATGTACAGAAGGCTCAGCATGTACCCAGGGTAGGGTGGTCCTGGAACCATCCCCAGTGGGACAAGGGAAGACAAGATCCCATTGCATTCACTCTCCATATTGTTTGGTTTGGGTTTGTTTTTTTTCCAGACCCAATCAGCCACAGCCTGACTTCTCAGTGCACATGCCCTTGGGTCAGGGGAGCAGGAGAGGCTCTCTGGGTGGGTGAGCATCTCCCTGTCATGGAAGTGCTGACCTGGGATGGCATGGGCAGAGTGGGTGCCCAGGAGAAACAGGCTCTGCCCTCCAGAATGTCCCGTATGAACTAGGTGCAGAGAGAGGCCATTCTTCCTTTGGACAGGACATTCTCATCTGCTTCTGGTCATCATGTCCCTTCACATCCCCTAGTTTAGTGTTTAGTGACAAGCCTAGCCTGGGCAGCCAAAGTGAATGAGTACTGTGTGTGTGTGTGTGTGTGTGTGTGTTTGAGAGAGAGAGAGAGAGAGAGAGAGAGAAGGGAGAGAGAGAGAAGGAGAGGTGAGGGGATTGATTTTTGGAGAGATATAGAAGGCAGACGTGAAAGAGAGAAATACAGAGAAAAGACCAGGAGACCAAGAAATGACCCAGCTGTGAGGAACAGCTCTCTTCTTGTCAGCAAAGCATTCTGTCTTCTCCTCTGGCTTCTGCATAAGCCCAGGATCTGAGGCATAAGAGAGAATGAAATACATTGGTCCTGCCTAGAAAATGTGGAAGTTTCTGCACCTGCCCCCAACTTGCTTCCAGATAGGAATGAGGACCAGTGAAAAGACAGGTTGCAAAAGCAGGGTAGCTGCCTTTCCTCCAGCCCCTTCTGGTGTTGCTAAGGGTTGCATGATAGAAGAGGGAAATATTCCCCATCTTTTTTCTGTTTTTATGAGTTTCTGATTTTCAAATGAAATCTCTCCCTCTCTCTTCTTCCTTTCATAAATATATGCCTGTGGGGGAACAGTCCATGTCCCCAGGGGGCTTACCTCCGCAGGAGCAGATGTGGCAGAGAGGTTGACCAAAGCAGCCTCCATTGATCAAGGCTATTCTCAAGTGAGCAGAGGGTACCATGGATGTACTGAGAGACACCCAGCCCAGCCTGGGGTCATGGGGGGGCAGGGGTATTAGTTAGTGAAGAGCTCCTCCCAGTTAGTGAAGTGTTGAAGGGTTGGTACAGATCCTAGAGCTGGAGGTGAGATTGAAAGTTGCCTTTCGGGTAGGGTGAACAACACGGAGGTAAACAGTCATCACACCTCCTGGAGCTGTGGGGGCTAGAGTGTCGCCATCAGCAAGGGGATGTGAGTGGAGGACGCTGGATCAGGGAGCAGGGACTTGCTCTAAGGGACTTGGATGTCAGGCCAAGTGGTTGAGCCCTCATCATGGAGGGAATAAGAACCAGGAGGGGGTTGAAACAACAGGATATTAGAAGCATATCTTTCAAACCTTCCACAAATATTAGCGGTATTTAATCCAGAACCACTTTGTGTTACTGGTTGGCTGTGTTTTATGGAGCAGCATTCTCAATTAGGTGAGAGTGTCTGCTTTACCTTAGAATGCTTCATTTTGGGGCACTGGCTGTATTTCTTAAGAGCCAGAAACCTGTCTTTGGGTGTAGTTCTAGTTGTGTTTAATGGCTTGTGCTGAGATGTCTTCAGACTTTAGACACCTACTTGAGGAAGAGTAGTAATGTGCGTTCAACCCCTTAATATTCATGTGGATTTGAGCTCGTATTTTTTCTAAGGAATCAGACTATTATGTAGTTACTCAGTGCAGGTGAGTGCAGCAGACTCTGTGGTTGCAGTAAAGAGCCACCCTCTAGATTTATGGGGGAAGTGGAGCCATTGCTCTAAGAATAAAATATTCATGAAATAAAGATGAGAACCGCACAAATGGGAGATGACATGAAGAGTGAGGGATGAATCATCCGTCACTGGGCTGGGAGCTTGGAATGTTTGTGCTTCCTGCCTTGCCTGCCCTCCCCACCCCGTCCCTGCTTCCATCGCAGACAGGAGCTGACAGAGGCCAGGGTGGCTGGGCAGCAGCGACAGAGTAGCAGCCGGCGGGCCAGCTGCTGTCTGTGTGGCCGGGAAACACATGCCTGCTCTCCGTGGAGGATTTGTGGCAGGGGACACCCCCTTTGGCTCTGCACCCTTCTCTGCCTTCACTCCTCTGATGCTTCTTCCAACTCCATGTAGAGATTTTTCTCTCCTGTATCTTTCCCCTCTTCCTTTATGCCAGCCTCACGGGGTTGCTCTGAGGTTCAATGAGGGAAGGTGTGGAAAGTGCCATAAGCGGCACCTGCCCGTGGGACATGCTTGGCGAATGGCGGCCAAGGCCCTATTCCCTCCCAAGGACCTTGTGATGGGCAGTAAGGGGTGTGGGGAGGACAATTCACATCTTAGGGCACCTTCTCTGTGCCAGAAAGATTACATGTTATCTTCTTAACTCTCCTGATTGCCTTCAAGAGCATTGGAGGAAGACATCTTTGGCCCTGGAGAAATGAACGGCAGAATAGGCAGGGACAGAACTGGGATATGATTGCTGTGTCTGCCACTGGGCCTTCCATGGGGTGTGTGCAGGAGCGGGGGTTCCTGCCTGACATTTGCCAGAGAATTTGGGGAATTAAAAGTGTAGCTTGGGCTTTTTTCCTTGAGCCAGGATGCCGGCTCCTAGTGAGGCATTGACATCCTCTGCACCCCAGTTTGTCTCTTCGGCCACAAACTGAGTCTGGCCCAGTGGCTACACTCCTGATATCAGACCTCTTAGCATGAGGGTAAGGATAGCAAGTGTGCATTTAAGCCCTTATCCCAAGACCTATTAGCAAGAAGAGAGTGAATGCTTATCTTACACCAATGTGTATCTCAAAAGCAGCTCAGACATCACTCCCCTCTGTAAAATCTCCCCTGCTCACCTCTATGGGCTGCTTCCCTGGGTGTATGCACTCATGCTGGCTGATTCCAAATTGCTGCTAATGGTTTACTTGCCTATCCCTGCTTGGAGTCAGTTGGCACTTCTCCACCTCCGCATTGCCATCACTTTGCCCAGTGTCTGGAACAGTGGAGCCTCTCGTTAAGAGGTGATGAATATAGCTGAAGTATTGAGCACCTTCTACATGCCAGGGACCAAGATGGATGCTTTACCAAGAACATTAGCTCATCTGGTAGTAGGAGCTCAAAAGTGTTTATCGAATGAATGAACCAGTCTGGGCTCCTATAAAGAAAACGTTATTAATGTTAAATTGTTGTGTAATCATTTCAGCTGGATCAATGACTTTCAGTTCTGGCTGCACATCAGAGGTGATTAATCCTGGAGGTTTTTAGAAATACAGATGCTTGGGCTCCATTCCCCAAAGGGTCCTATTAGGTAGATCTGAACAACTGTAGTTTCTAAGAGTTCCACATGTACTTCTGACATCCTGTCAAGGATGAAAACCACTGGTCTACACAATCCTCTCAAGGGGAAATTGGGAACACACAGCTTGGCATAGTTGGAAAGATCCCAGGTTTTGGAGGCAGGTAGATATGGACTCTGATCCTGATGCTCCACTTAGCATGAAGTAGTGTGACTTTGAGCGAATCTCTTCACCCTTAGCCTCAGTTCACCCCATGTACACCTGCTGCTACCACGTATGATGGGAGATGTCCATCAGCTCTCTCTTCTTTTTGCCCTCCCCTATGGAATCTGTGACAGAATCCATCAGAATTCTTTCCCAATGATGCTCTGAAAACTGTCCATCATCTCTTGAGACCACTTCATTAACTGCTCAATTTCTTTGCCCTTACCTAGCCACTACTTTCAGATCTCCAGACCAGTCCTTTAGGGCTGGGCAAGTCTTTATAGCAACACTTAAGAAGTTCGTATTGATGGCGTTTTCCCCAGCCATTGGGTCTCATTTACAACCCGGTTGGTGTCAGTGGTAATGGGAGAACACCTCTACAACCATCCCAGTCAGGTGTGAAGTCCCCTGTCCCATTTTGTTCCTGCTCAACTTAAAGTAAAAGCCATTGGACACCAAACAAAGCCTGTTCTAACGAGTCCCATGTGTAACTGGCTGTTACATAGATGATAGTTTAGTTAATTACCATTTTCCAGTACACTGAATTATTTCCACGTTGGTGAACAGCGGCTTAATTACAGAACTTTATCTCTCTGCAAGACAATGCCTGGGAGAGGGTCCCCAGTAACCTCTTTTGGTGCATCTGTCATCATGTTTAATATGAGGTGAGAAACACAGAGCTGGAATTTAGCCGGATTTGTGGATAAATGCAGCCCATGGATTTTATGTCATATTCAGGGATGTTTGACTAGGTCAGTTACCTACAGTAAATTAATGAAGACAGCAGCAAGTTTCTGTACGGTTGAACACCAAAAACTTGAGATAATGAGGATGTAAACTGATGTAGTTCACATAAAAAAGTCCATTATTTGAATTTGCATAACATAATAGAATGTCCCATTTTGTCTAAAATATAGATAATTATTCAAATCACTCCTGCCTCTTTTCTTGAGCAGGTGGATTATTTCTGCCTCCTCGTTCCTTGGCCGGGGACTACTGGAAATGACTTAGTGTGTGCTAAATCTGTGGCCCCAGGTGATCCAAGACGATTCTTCCAGGCTTTACTGTACAAGGTGGTTTTCTCCAGTTTTCTGCACTTCAGATCTGACCTCTAGACGGTGGAAGAAGCAGGCAGCTTAGAAATAGATTGGAGGCTCAAACAGACTACCTGTGTTGGGGGGTGGGGAGGCATTTCTCATGAGTTTTTCTCATTTTCTGTCCAGTTAAACAATCAAATATGGGCAGGTCACGATGCCACCTTGTTCTTCTGGGATTTGTTTTGTGTTGGAGCTAGCTACCAGCAGTAACAGAATTTGAATAGAATGAGGTCCCACTGGTGCACAGAGGATTAATTACTTTACTGCCATTTGGGGTGGGAAGGTCTCCCAGGAAAGTCTGTTCAGTTGGTGTGGACGTTTTCTCTGTATCCTGACGTGGAAAGGTTATAGGCTAATGACTAACCTCAATTGGAAGCTGACACTCACTGAACAGCTTTACAGTCCTTGGAACTGCTTCATTTGTCCTTAACTTGAGGCAAGAAGAAACATATATGGATTTAGGAAACTATATTCAAGCTCTTTCCTCCAAAAGTACTGATTCTCAGGTAATTGGGCTGTAGCCACACCTATGCTCTGGGCTCATTTTTATTCTAGATGCTTTGGTAGTACCAGATCAAGTCCTCACAGCTGTGATTATTATGCTAGATTGGTGCCTAGTCTCAACCACTTTTATAATTCCATCCCCTGAACCTCTTCTGCCTTATACTTCCTGGGTGAAGGATTTCATCTCAGAGACCTCCTTTGTTCACATTTTTCTTCAGAGTATTTTGGGTTGTTGGTCTTCCCCCAAAGCTCTCCTTCTGTTTTGTGGCCCTAGCATTCGATAGAGAGGGCTCCTTTCACTTTGTCCCCACTCTCAACTCTCTGCCTTCCTGTGGTCTTCTTGGACAGGAAGTTCTCCTTTCTCTATCTGTAGACCCCTGCAAAATGGGGAGCATCTCCTGAACACTTTCTGAGAAAAAGGGTCATACCCTTTCTTTTAACTGCCAGAGTGAACAGGACTGGGACCAAGATACTTGCCTTCCCCTCCAAATTAGTCCACTTTTAAATGTGACTTCTTTGTGTCCCCAAAAGGATTATTAGAACCCTGGAAAGAAAATCTAAAGAAGGAAATGGTGAGATCATGCAACTAACTCGTTCTTCCAATGATCCCAGGTCCATTGGTCATCGGTTTTTCTTCAGTGGAAACTGAAGACTTTGCCAGCAGGGACAGCTGGCTATCAAGCCTTCTCCAAGCTTTGCTGTCTGCAAAGAGAAAGGAAGGTTCTATTATGAGACCCTAAAAGTTTCTGAAATTCTCTCTCAACTAATCCAGCTACCAGGATCTCTGATACTTGTCTTCTGCCCTTCCCATATTTTGAAATGAAAATAGCCTATAGATGCAGATATTTACCAACACAGCTGTGGCACTGAGTTTGGCCAGTGGAGATGACAGATTTATCTGTCCCAGAGTTTATCAGGGGCACACAGCAACCATGAGAAGGCTGGAGAAGCAGGATGGGTGGTGGGCAGGAGTCAGACTTGTCCAGAGAACCTGGGGGGGGGGCAAGATCTAGGAGGACAGTCATGGAGCAGAAAGTTTGTTGAAGTACTATTGCATTATTGGATGGACAGTCAACTCTTTTCTGTCTCTTTATCTCTTTGTTCAGGATTCAGTTCATTCCTATTGTCCTTGTTTGCGTAGTGGTCCTTCGTCTTAGCTACAGGTGGGCAGGGCACCTTTCAAACTGTTATCCAGTGAGAAGTAATTCCCTCAAAGCAAACAGACCATGGTCTTAGGAAGGGATAATTGATGCTTGGTGGTCTTAAAACAGCCAGAGACTACTATAGTAGTTTAAAAAACTATTTAAAATGGTTTCATGTGCAAGACTAACAACAAAGCAGATAAAACAGAAAGAAAAAGGCAAAGTTGTACAGAGCTGGGTCAGCATGTTGTAAGGTAATTAAGAGAACTTGAATTCGGTGTCTTGTAGTTTTTTACAGCCTTAAAAGAGTCAGTGAAAGACATTCATGCATTACATTTAGTCAGGTTAAGTCAAGGCCTGGTAGTCTCCAGCCCCTTTCCCTGATTTTACCCAGGACACTCGCCACCCAGTGGTGTCCTCAACTTGGAGCTGGTTTCCCAGCATCAGTGAGCTGAGCTCAGCTGTGTGGGGCTTCAGATCCCTGGAATGTCGGCTCTGCCCATGGAGCTATGCCAGTGAATTCTGATGTTGTTCCATCTATGATATGGAGCCATGCCCCATAGTACCTTCCATCCTCAAATCAGTTGGCTTTCTTATTCTCAGGTCTCCTCTTGGCCTGGGATGAGTTTCTTATTTTCTTGTGGGGGTTGTCAGTTTTCTTTGTCTGTGAAAGGTTCTGGAAAAGGCAGAAGCCAATGTCTGACTACCAGTCTTGAGCTCAGCAGAGGTGTGGAGAGAGCAGTGGCCCTGCCTTCTCCACACCAGGGGCCACTGAGAACAAGGAGTAAACTGCAGAGGCAACTTCCTTGCCTGAGGAAGGCTGGGTTGAGACTTCATGGGGGTTAGCAACCCATGGGAGAGGGGCATTCACACCAGCTACTCAGGGTGGCCTCTTCCTGGGGAAGATCCTCTCCCACCAGCCTCCTAGGAGCTCAGAACAGCCACTGGAATTGCCCCCTAGATTTGTGTGGTTCCTTCTTTTATCTTTTGAAAACCCGTTGAGGGCCTTTACATCTGTGGTATTTCTAACTGCCCTATAAGATGGGCCTGGGTCAGGCTCCTCTCTACTCTACGGATGTCACCATTAGACAGCCTGTGGTGTTCTATCTCAGAGCAGAGCTTTCACATGGTATTTCTCTAGGAGTTTGACATCAGGGAAGCATGGGTGGTAGGCATGAGCTTGCCTGTCACATTGGCACTCATGCTGCCTAAAAATAGGAGTGGAACTTGAACCTCATTGGGGAGCTGGCATGACTCCTTTGTGGACACCTGGTCTTATGCCCCACCTCAATGGGGGGAACTGAGCAAATAGAGTACCTCATCTTTGTCTTTTAGGAGCTTTCAAGCAGTTTGGCCCCCTTGATTTATTTTGATATTGTAGACAAAACATCAAGTTATTTAAAGTGAATTTTATTCTCTTTCTTAAGCTCACAAATAAACAAAACCATTTCCTTGCCACCATTTACATTATGGAGAGAGTCGCGTGTCAGGGTCACCCTCTTGGCTGTCTCTACATTCTTGACACCGGGAAAGTCATCTAAGCCCTGCAAAGACCCATTCTTTACCATCTCCACCATCTTCCTCATCCAGGAACCAGCCCCATGGGCCTTGGAGACAAGGACATGCCTGCTTTCTGGCATCTCTGGAGATGGAGAGAACAAGGGTTTTAGGGTGAGCCAGGCCCCCACTTCCTGCTTCAGCATTCCCTTGCTGCCTCTGCCATTCACAAGGGTGGTGATTCCAGGGAGGTCACTGACCTTCCTGAACCCAAGCCTCCTTTTGTGTCTGATGGGGATGATCACATCAGGCCCTTTGAGCATTATGAATTCTGTGGTAAATACACAGGACACCCTGGGGGCTCAAGGACCAGTTCCTTTTATTCCCACGGGAACTCCCTTCTCCTCCTTCTGTCTCTGCCAGTTCTTCAAGGCATCTTCTCGCAGGGGTTGCCTCTGAGTGTGACCGTGGTTCTAGGCCAAGTGAGGAGGGAAGGTACATGTTGCCAAGGCCTGCTTTCTGGGTCTTTGCTACCTTGGGGCAGTGTCCTAGGCCACCAGTTCCCAGATAACTGAAGTTCACCCAGATGTAGGTGAGGGGGTATGGGAGGAATGGGGGGGCAGTGCTCACCTAGTGTCCACCAGGCTTAACATGCCTAGGGTCTCCAGGCCTCCCAGAGTTTGTAGAAAGCCAGCCTTGGCTCACATGAGGGCTTGGCCTGACCTTCCTGTGCTTTCCCTCCAGGACAAAGAAGTGAATTTGGAGCAGGTTCACCGGCGCATGAACAGTCTAATGGATGAAGACATTGCTCACAAGCAGATTTCCCCAGCGTCCATTGAGCTTTCGGCCCTGGAGATGGGGGGCCTGGCTCCCAGCCAAGCCTTGGAGCCGACGCGAGAGTACCAGAACACACAGCTCTCGGTCAGCACTTTTCTGCCAGAGCAAAGCAGCCACGGCCCCAGCCGGACACTCTCGTCAGGGCCTAGCAGCAATCTGCCGCTGCCCCTCAGCAGCTCGGCCACCATGCCCTCCATGCAGTGCAAACACAGGTCGCCCAATGGGGGGCTATTCCGCCAGAGCCCGGTGAAGACCCCCATCCCCATGTCCTTCCAGCCTGTGCCGGGAGGCGTCCTTCCAGAGGCCTTGGACACCTCCCATGGCACCTCCATCTGACCGCGCCGCCTGCCCTCCCGCCCGCCCATCCACCCACCCGACCAGCAGAGCTTTTTAATACAAGAAAACAACAACACAAACCACACACACGTGCACACACACACACACACACACACACACAAAGACTCTTTCATTTTTCTTGTACATATGTGTAAATAATGACAGAATGGAGTGGGGTAAAAGTGTATTTTGAATATTCCCAATTTTCGAAGTCAGTAAAAAAAAACACACAAAAACTGTATGAATGACTTTGTAAATTTTGTTCTATATGAATAAAAAGGCAAATTACTTGTGATCATTCTGAAGTGCCAAAGAAGCCCCCTGTTCCTGGGCCTTTCTGAAGGCAGGAGGGGTGATCAGATAAGGAGCCCCTTCCTGCCGGGGGAGAGGGGAAGATAAGCAGCCAGTCCCTTTAGAGGAGCCCCCAAATGCTGCTTGTTGCCATGTCCCATGGTTTCCTGCCAAGTTCCTCTGCTCCTGGCCCTTGGTTCCTCTTTAATCCTCTCGGGTAGATAAACAGTGAGCCAGCATTGGTCTGACCCCAGGCCACGGGGCTATACGGTGATCAGCTGTTCCTGTCAGCCTGGGACTTAGGAGACTTCTGGGACCTGGGGAGTCCTCTTGTTCACCCACAGCATGATGCAGTGTGCAGTGGGCCCAAGAGAAGCACCCACCATGAGGAGGCCATCTCTGAGGGCTTTGATGCTGACATGCTCTAGGGTCATACTATTGGCCTTGTGTTTTTTTGCTTTCTTTTCCTAATTAGAAGAATCAACAAGTGATAGAATGTGGGAGAAGGCAGGTAGGCTCCATCATTGCCTTGGGAGGCTTGGCAGTGGTGGGCTTGTCCTTGCCCATGGGAATAGAGAAATGCTAGCTATAGTGTGTGGACCAGGTGAGGCAGTGAGACCAGGCAGAGGGAGAATAACCCCTGGGATTTGTGACCTGTGGTTTCGGGTCAAAGGGTTATGGTGGAGGAGTGGAGGGAGGTGCCCTAGGTGAGCAGACCAGTACTCTAGGCGGTGGGCAGTGCTGGAAAGAGTTTGTTCAGATAGGAAGGAGCCTTGGCTCCTAGAGAAGGAGCAGCAGAACTTGGTGTGATGTAAACACAAGTAACTCTTCATCACCCAGGGAAGTAACTCCAGAATTAAAAGGATGTCTCCAGGTCTGAAACCCTGCAGGCAGTCTGCAAAATGGGGCCAGAACACAGTGTGAGGCCTTACTCCCTGCTTTGCCCCCTTCTCCAGACAAGAAGCCTTCAAGCGGTGATCCAGCCAATAGGCAGGGGCCCCTCTCACTGAGATTCCCAGGATTATCCCCAAACTAAGGAACCTACTGGTAGCTCTGTTCCTTAAGGCTAAGACAGCTAGATAGCCACGCCTCCCTCCCTTGTCTTTCTTGGGACAATTAAACCTTAGAACCAGACAAAGAACCAGTAGGAGCAGAGCAGTTTGAGTAATCTGAGCTGACGACAAAGGTGATTCTGCTCTCCTAACCTGCCAGGATGGTGCACACAGCCCACATTGGGCACCAAGAGGGCTGGGCTCCCCTCCCCATCCCTGGCTGGGCAGTCATCAGGGAGCTGAGAGCCCATCTGTGGTCATGGGACAATACAAAGGCTATTGACTGCATCTCCTATAGCCTTGTAGAGTTGCTCCAGAGGTGTATTTATGAGGGTGATAACTAGCCCCGGATTGATTTCTTTCCTGAAGTCCTGACTGACATGATTGAGCAGAAAGGAACGGCTGCATCACATAGTCAGCTAAAAGCACCCTGGAGAGGAGAGTGTTTATAATTATGTTATTTATCTCTGGATGCTGAGAATGGCCTGATGTTAGCGCTACCCAGGCAATCCATTGACATTTCTCCAATCAGAGCGTGGAGAACCAGGAGCTGGGTGCATGCGCATAGTGAAGCCTAGGTGGGCGACAGTTACCCTGAGGAAGAGCAGGCTTCATTTTCTTTCCATCAGCACTTTGGGGGGCCCTGCCCTGGATGGTCAGTTTTTCATATATATCTATTTTTTTAATCAAATTCTGGTCTCACTGCCTTATCTCACTCCCAAGTCTGTTTTTTCCTGAGATGATCTGTCTTCTGGGGTACACCATGGATGTCTTCTTGGACAGCTTTGCTTAGAGTGGGTGTAAGGGAGAGGAGAGAGATGGCAGGTGTATGTGTGTGTGTGTGCATGTGTGTGTGTGTGTGTGTGTGGGTGGGTGTGTGTGGGTGTGTGCATGTGTGTGTGTGTGTGTGTGAGAGAGAGAGAGAGAGAGAGAGAGAGAGAGAGAGAGTATACCTTTGAGGAAAAGGCATCCTGCTTATTGAAAAAAAAAACCCTTAACACCTCATGGTGTTATTTATTCTTCACCATGTTTATGTTATTTTTTAAATTTCCTACCCTTGGCATGAGGGGAAATGATTGATATTCAAGTAAGTTCTCAAAAAAAAAATCCCAACTCAGATTTCTGTGTCAGCTCAGAATGTATCTTTTTTTCATGCTTTGCTCTTTGGATTTATAACTCTGTTTAGACTATTCCATACATTTTAGGTATATTTTGTGCCTTCAGACACTGCAAATAATAATCAGCATTTGGATTAAAGTTGTTTAATAATAAAACTTGACTTTGCTCCCTACCCTCTTCTTCTCTTCGGTGAAGAAATGCTATCTGCTTGTTCCCAGGGAATGCTGTGGTCATGAGCTGAGTTCTGTCCTATTGGCGTGGGCAGTGGTGAAAGAGACTTCTCTGACCAAGTGGGTCTCAGACATGCCTGGGGATGGAGGCACACCCTCCTTACCCGGTATATGTCCAGAGTCCCCCCATATCAACCAGGGGGCAACGTGAGGGACAGGCTGAGAAACAATTCTAATTTTCGGTTAACCTAACAATTTCCTATAAAATGTGAGTTATTAGAAAACTCATGGGAGAGAATTTATCCATACTGCATGGAGAAGGGCTCCCATGGCCTCGTGGAGTGAACAACTTCTTAACTGTCAGTTGACTTTGTTTCCTCTCTCATCCCTACACTTCCTCTGACCTCAGATAAGTTGTTTCTCTGTGCTTAAGCCTAAGGGCTAAGGGACTGTCATTGTTTGAGGGACCATAGCATGGCTTTTCAATAGCCAACCCTCAGAGGATGTGTCTGTAGGTACCATTCTCCGATAAATATTAATCTGCCTGGAATCATCAGCATGGGCCCTGGACCCCCCAGATTCATATACTCCCCACCCCAACTTTTTGTATCACAAGGTTCCCCTCTGACTTCTAGGCCTTCCAGGGAGAAGCGGCTCTTCTGTCAGCCTTATACCAAATAGGGACAACCCAAGGAGTTTGGTTTTCATTCTCAAGATCTCAACTTCCAGGAACTGAAAGGATAGCGTCTAGTCCTTGTTCTTGTGCCCCTGCACCAATGAGAGGCATCTCCAAATGCACCAAACGGGTGCAAATTTCAAAGGCTGAGGGGCAGGGAGGCAGAGACCCAGCAGACACTCCCAGATTATCTGAATAGACAGATGGATCTGGACAGCTCTCCCAAAGGCTATGTTTCCTTAAGGAACTGCCCAGTTCCTAAATTCTAAATCTTCCCAAATCTTGCCAAGGTAGAACTAATTCCATATTTAATTTTGTCTTCTCCAGCACTGAAAGAAGACCAAAGACACACCAAGGAAGACAAGATCACTGGGCCTGATGGCCATGATGGTACAGAAGAGATATTTGGTTCCTCTGCTATTTTGGTTCTCATTTAATAATCATAGAGAGGGGCAAGGTCTGGTGGATAACGTGGGGCTTTGCATGACCTTATGCTTCTGAGACCAAGGGGTTATTCACGGGCATCTGCCTTCATTTTCAGTTCCCTTTCTTGGGGAGCTCACGTTTCACTCCCATAGACATGTGCTCATGAATTAGCACCTGTGTCTCAACAAAAGCCTTGTTTTGTGCTCTTAGCTTTGGCAACACGAGATAGACGAAAGTTCCAAGAATTTTTAAGTGACCTTTCCTTAAGGAAAATAAATAAATAATAGACAAAGAGACGCAATAAAAGAGAGCATTTCTGTTCGTAATGTAACATTCCTTATACTGAAAACATTATTTTATTTCACCCCATTAGTTGCTTTTAATAAATGAAATCATGTTAGGTTCTTATTATGCTGACCCTTCATACCTGGAAACTCCAAATAGGCAACAATTTTCTATGCTAATAACTTTAATTATTATATTCTCCCCCCTCTCCATGGTATGTAGCCAGAGAGATCAGTTATGAAAAAAAGTGCACAAATTCCAAATAAATCAGGCTAACAGTCCTACAAAAGAGGAAGGAACAATTATCAATGATATCAGTCAGAACTTCCCTCCAGCTTTCATTCATTCATCTCTGAACCTGACCTTGGGTGCTGAGCCCCAGAGAGAGGAGAGGTTCTCTCCACAACAAGAAAAACTCCTGCTACGGAAATTTGCAATGACCAATGGTCAGGATCTGGAAGAGGGCATACCAGGGTGAGCAACCAAATGTGTCTCAAGGAGGGTTCAGTTGCTGGCAGATTCAAGCATACAGTCATCGGGCAACCAGATGTCCAAGCTCAGAGGAAAACAAAATATTCACCAACAGCGAGTCTTATCAATACACAAAATAAGTATACACAGGCGCATGTACCCCTGTACACACAGACACTGAGGTCCATATGCGTTAGTTCAGTCACATGTATATAAATTTTGAAAGCACACAACAAGGCCCTTGGGCAATGCAAGCAGATGAAGTCATGCTCATCAGATGTGGCAAAACAGTCCAGTGGAGGAAAGAGGCTGCTTCAGGGCTGCCCTGCCCAGTGTATGATATCAATGCAATCAGCCAAGTGGTTCTCTGCAATCAGCTGCTATGGAGGGGAACATGTCTCCTGCAAAGTGGCCTCTCGCTGGCCAGGTGTGTGCACAGCAAACCATCCTCTGCCACCAAACACTTGCTCTGAAATACTCCTGATTTCCAACCTGAATCCCAAAATATGCATTCTCCAAGGCATCATAATGGGTTCCAAATAAGAACACCCATTATCTTATTCATATCAGCAGCTTGTTTACTGATCAAGTATAGTGTTGCAGGGATTCTATCATACCCTTTACATACAAATGCTCTTTCATCCTCACACCAGTCCCACAAGGTAGAAAGTTCTATCTAAAAGTTATAGGAAGGGAAAATGAGACTCAAAAAGGCATGGGTCCAAAGCTGGTAAGTGGCAGTGCTGGGATTCACACTTCTTCTGCTATCTGACTCTGTAGCGTGTGTTCCTATCAGAGCAGCTGGTCCTCCCTGAGTGGGGAGCACACTGGCTGTCTCTCAACCCCTAAACAGTTGCTGGCCTTCTGTGTCCCAAGGCTCAGTGGCACCAGCCCTGCCACTGCCCTTGGCCTCCACATCTGCTGCCTCTTCTCCAGTGGCCTCAGGGCGTGTTGGTGAGTATCTGCTTTTGCACCCCTGCAGTGGCTGTGGCTGGCCTGGGATAACAGGGTAACTCTCAACTGCTCCACTGATACTGCCTTAGGCCAGGCAGGGCATCAGGGTCCACCAGATTCACTTAAGATGGAAAAATGGCCTGCTTCTATCACGGGCCCTCTCCCCTCCCCTCCTGCACAGGGTAAACTGTGAGTCAGGTCCACGGAAGCTCTACGGCTGATGAGTACTCTAACGAGTTTTAGGATTCTCCCCCGGATCAGGAATGCCTCCCCTGAAGTCCCTGGATAGATCACAGAGGTGTCTGAGAACCTTCTACAATTGCTTGTCATATTGCTAGTATGAGTACACATTTTTTTTTCCCCAGGAACAGGGCCCATGTATTCCAATATATTCTTGACATTCTTTTGTAAGAGTTCTAAGTCACTGCCCTGAAGAGCCGGGAGTCAGGCAAGCCCCAGTGTCCCATTCTGTCAATACCAGTGGTTAGGTGTAATCCTGTTTCAGTGCATGTCTCCAGGAGGGGTGTAATAATTACAGAAGAGTGGACAGAGGAAGGGGTGTGGGAAATGCATTGCAAGTAAGGCGCCCTGAGGTTTAACCCAGAGGCGGGCAAGCCCCACTGGCAGAACACATGGCCAACTGCAAGATGCAGGGGCAAAGGGCCGATGCTGATGCTCTAATGCCTGGGAAGGTGGCCCAGACAAGGCACAGGGTATTCAAACTGGCCAATTCTGGGCTGGAATCCTACTTGTGTGTACTGGCTGTGACATCTTGAGCACATTGTTTTTGTTTTACTTTTTTGAATTCCATTGCTTCAATCATATATCAATGACAGTAATATCTATCTCTGTCTTCTGTGAGGATTTCATAGCTAGTAATCATAATGAGAGCCGTAAGTTATAGAGTGCTTACCACGTACCAAAGCTTCCCCTGTATCATCTCATCTGCTCCTACTACTATCATTTGTGGTAGCTAATGAGGAAAATGAGGCTCCGAGCAGTTTAATGACGTGCTTACTGGTGGGGAAGGGATATGACGTCAAGGAAGTCTGTGTGCAGAGACTGAGCTTCTCCTCGTGACCTAGCATTAGTACTTCGCATTGCCAGTGTCAGCGTGGTGCCTGTGGAACATCTGCACCTGCTTTGTTCTCCTAGGCCAGGCCCCCAGAGGGGCAGGCTCAGGAAGAAGGGATTTGTGTCTCTTAGACCCAACGCGAGACAAATGCGGAGGGTCAATAAAATAGGTGAAACTCAGTTTACGTTTTGGTTCTGGATTCTCTAGCTGTGTGATCTCAGAGTTGAAGTGATTAGAATGAATCTGTAGTGCTGTCTATGACCCACAGAGTGAAGTTTGCCCAGTTTATAGGCTCCCCTCTTCCGACATCTGAGCCTCTAGAAACCTACACAGATCCCAAAGGCCAGCGCTGACTCCTGACAAGCAAGGCCATACTTACCTTTGCTTCATGGAGGTGAAATTACTTTCTTCTGCATTAAGGTAGAGCCAAATGTGTGGTCTAGTGCTCACATAATAGGTACAAACTGGGCATCAGACAGATCTGGCTTAAAATCTGGCTTTTTTCACTCACCACACAGGCATCCCCAGTCCCATTGCTATCAAGCCCAGACCGTGCTATCACAAGGACACCTCCCTTGTGTCTCCCCACCCATAGAATGGTCCCTGAGTCCTGAGCTGTGGTGAGGATCAGTGATAATGCAGGTAAGGCGCCTGCGCAAACATACTCTTGCCCAAGGCAGCTCTTGGGGTGATCGGCATACCTACAGCATTACTCTTCTCGGTGGGAACTGCAAGGCTCTGTTAGCCAACCACGTCACCCAAAGTGTTCAGGTCCTGCCAGCTGGGGCAGGAGGTGGAATTACCTGCTGGGGCAGAGAGAAACAGCATTACCACTTCTACCCTTAGCACGAGGATGCTTGCTGAATGCCCCACTCCTGTCCTGTAGGGACCTGATGGTACCAGCAGGCCCCACCTCTGTTCCTGAGACCCACTCAGGGTGAGTGTTCCCAGAAAACAAATGAAAAGCAGCCCAGCATCCCGCAGAGGCATGATTTGGTTGTGAGCTGTTCAGTCAATGCGCTCGCTGCACCTGACTTCCAGGTGTGCTCCTAATGAAATGCAGACGAGAAGAAGCAGGCTCCGGGAGAGAGAAGCTCCAAAGCTAGTAGAGGCACTGATGAGTCCTTGGGATATATTTCATAAAACCTCAGACCTTCGGGGACTTCCTGGCATGACAGCTTCTTTTTTTCTTGAGGTAAGACCCAAATTCCTCACATTTTGTGGGGAAAAAATAATGCATCCATTTGGAGTGACAAAAAGTACATGTGCTGAGATAATTTTACATTCACTCTGTCTGTGCCTGTTTTTTAGTTTCTGCTACTTCCTTCGGTCTGAAGCTCACAATAGCCGAGTCTTCCTCAGTCAGCAGCTTGTGGTATGGACAAGCTAAGTTGCCTCATGGAGAATGGAGCTTTTCACATTTAAGAGGAAATGACAGAGCAGGCCACTAGGTCAACATGGATTCTGCCTGTCCAGTATGAAAGGACACAGTGAAACTGAGGAATCTGGGGAGAGGAACTATTTAGAAAGATGTATGCATGCAGTGGAGACATGTGGGAACTGAAACAGCAGTATCTCTTATGCCCTCATGGCCAGAAAGGACAGTGGGAGGGGGCATGTCTTCTCACTGTGAGAGATGAGGTTGGAAAGGGCTGTCTGAATCCATTTCCAGAGAATGAGCCATCGATGGTGATCCCACAGGAGCGAGCTGCAGGGACCCATCCTCTGAACTCACTGGCCCCCTGCCTGCCTCCAATCTCCTGCAAATTCCAGGAGCAGAGGACAGGGTGCCCACTGAGGCATTCACACCGACCAACCTGGGGCACACAGCAGGGTGGAGAAGGATGGGGAAGGGGTATGGAGGTATGGCAAGAGGGAGAGATGAAAGATATTTAATACAGCAGGGTCCAGAAAGGAAAGAAAAGGGATTCATGTGGATCATATGCCTATCATGTCCTAGAAGAATTAAATCATTTCTTACATTGGAAAATTAAGAAATCTCTTTCTGACAAATGAGGACAATGAGACTCAGAATAATTAAGTGGTTTGCTCAAGGTGATCCAACTCACCTGTCAGTCTAAATAAAACCTGTGCTCTTTCCACCCTGAATTGCCCTGTATGTTCAGAAGATACAGATGTAAGACACCATCAGACAGAGGGTCACCTCCCAAGATCTGGGGCTCAGCCACAGACTGGAAATTTGTGGGGAAAGGTAGGCAGAGTGGGGTATGTGGCATTTGTGGAGAAAACGTTCCTCTGCCTTTTCACAGTTGAGGCAGAGGGACTGTATCCTACAAAGCTAACTTGGTTGTTGGAGGCCATTCTTCTGAATGGATCCCCAAAGAATATAAAGGCAGTGTATTGGAATCAGAAAGATGTGTTTTTGAAGGCAGGTTCTACTATTTTCTAGCTATATATGACCACGAGTGAGTCACTTAACCCCTCTGAACATCAGTTTCCACATCTTTGAAATCTATACAAGGGCAGCAATCCCATCTCAAAGGATGAAATAAGACTTGGAATAAAGCACCTTGTGCCAGCATCAGTGGCTGGCTCAGCCCAAGTGTTCAATTGGAGATGACCATGATGAATGTAGGAAACAGGGTTGCAAAGTACCTGCCTACAAGGCCACAGTTCTTAAATATACTTTTTTAAAAAAATCACAAAATACATGCCAAAAAAATGCACAAATCATAACTGTACAGTTCGATTCATTTTAACAAGGGGAGTGCTTCTCTGTAGCCACCAACCAAAACAAGAATAGAACACAATCATTTTCCTGACTGAAACCTCCAGAACTCCAAAGGTAGCCATAACTATCAGTTCTTTAACCACTAATTAATTTCATATACATTTAAAATACGTATACATAGAATCAATTATCCTTTTTTGGTTTTTTTTTTTTCATTCGACATTGGCTTTAGAGACTTATCTATGATTCTGCATGAGGTTCATTTTGATTGTTGTTGAGGACTTCACTGTGTGAATGTCACAATGTATCTATTTTATGGGTGACAGACTTTTGGTTTGTTTTCATTTTGAATTAGTACAAACAGTGTCCCTATCAACATTTTTTGTGCATGATTTTGGGTGAATTTATGTATGCCTTTCTGTTGGAATGCTGGGTCATAGGTATGCATCTGTTTGACCTTAAGTGCATACTGCTAAAAGGTTTTCAGAAATACCTGTAGTGATTTGGGTACTTGTGATGTTGTGATTTGGCTACTTGTGAATCACATGTGTTCCACATCTTCACTGTCACACAGTGCTGTCAGGTATTCTGAGTTCAGCTATTCCCGGGGGGAATGTCGTATGCCTACTTGTGGTTTTAACTTGCATTTTCCTGATGAGCAGTGAGATTGAGCCTTTACGTGTGCTTTTGTGAAATGTCTCTTCTTCCACACCATGGCTTGCCTTCTCACTCCCTTTCTTTTGATGAACAAAAGTTCTTCATTTCAATGTAGGCTCACGTATCCACTTGTCCCTTATCCTCAATGCTTGGTATGTGCTGTTCTGAAAGCTTTACCTAACCCTGTTCAGGGAGCTATTCTCCTCTGTTTTCTTCTGATGTTATCCTTTGTTTTGCCTTTCATATTTACATCTATAACCCTTCTGGAGTTGGTTTTCAAGTATGATGTGAAATAGAGGTTAAATTCATTTTCAAAAATACAGATATTTGATTATTCCAGCACCATCCATAGGAAAAAATTTTTTTCCTTTGCCATCAACATTGCAGCTTCACATTTTTCTTAAATACCTTGTACGTATTGGCCCATTTTCATATTTTGTTCTGTTGCCCTGTATGTCCATTTGGCACAAATACCACTCGGTCTTAGTTATGGTAGTTTTGTGGTCAGTCTTAATATCTGGTAGTATAAGTCCATCCTTTGCATTCACACGTAGATTTAGAATCACTATCCTATTTCCACAGAAATCCTCTTGAGATTTTATTTATTTTTTTTTTAATTTTTTTTCAACGTTTATTTATTTTTGGGACAGAGAGACAGAGCATGAACGGGGGAGGGGCAGAGAGAGAGGGAGACACAGAATCGGAAACAGGCTCCAGGCTCTGAGCCATCAGCCCGGAGCCGACGCGGGGCTCGAACTCCCGGACCGCGAGATCGTGACCTGGCTGAAGTCGGACGCTTAACCGACTGCGCCACCCAGGCGCCCCCCTCTTGAGATTTTAATTAAATCTGCATTGAACTATATGTTAACTAACTTGGATGTAAATTAAAAAAATAAACAAGGTTAAAATAAAGTAAACTGCACTGAATCCAAAAACAAACTTGAAATAAAATTGACTCCTTTTCATCCCTTACTTTCAACTTTTCTGCATTCTTATACTTAAGATCTGGCATTTTTAAGCATATTAAAGTTCAACATAAGTGCGTGTGTGTGTGTGTGTGTGTGTGTGTGTGTGTGTAATTTATTACAGGTTCTTAAATCCTTAATTGAAGTGATTAGTCCATTCACATTCAATATATTTGGGTTAGATCTATAATCATATTACTTTTCCATTTGTTCCTCTTGTTCTATGTTAATTATGTCCCTTTTGCCTTCCTTATGGTTCAAATAATGCTTTGTTATTCAATATCCTATCTCTGTTAACTTGTTGGTTATGCATTCTTATATGTGCCAAACTTTTAAAGGAAACACCCTAAAAATAGAAATATGTACTTTTACTATTCTCAAGACAAGGCCAAGACCTTAAAATACCTTAAATTCATTTATCACTTTTTTCCCCACCTTTTGTTATTTTGATTCTACAATTATTTTCAGCAAGATGAGATATAATCATGGCTCTATGCAGTCTGGAATCATTTAGATTTATCAATATATGTATCTTTTCTATGTCTCTTCTTTCTGAAATTTTTCTTTTGCCTCAAGAATTCCCTTAAGAATTTCTTTAGCCGTTGATCTGTTGATGGCAAATATCACCACCTTTTTTGGGTGAAGTCTAGAAATCCAACTTTAGTTTTCCTTTCAGAGTATATTTTCACTGGGTACAGAATTCTTGGTCATCCCTTATTTTCTCTCAACACCTTAAAAATATCGCTCCTTTGTCTTCTGGCTTCCAGAGTTTCTGCTGAAGTCATGTCTCATTACTATTGTTCTTCTTTGAACATAATATGTTTTTTGTTTTTTTTTCTGGCAGCTTTTAGGATTTCACTTTGTGTTGGGCTTTTCAGCAATGTTACTATGATGTGCTTAGGTGTGTTCTTAAAATAAATTTCTTATGCTTGGTGCTTTAGAATTCTTTGTATCTATGAATTATTATCACTTACCAGTTTTGGTAAAATTTCAACCCCTCTTTCCCTTCTGTGGCTGTATGTGTATTCAAGCTTGTACTTTTTTTTTAAAAAAATAGTGTTTATTATTATTTTGTTTTGAGAGAGAGAGAGAGACAGATAGTGAGCAGGGGTAGAGCAGAGAGAGAAGGAGACAGGATCTGAAGCAGGCTCCAGGCTCTGAGCTGTCAGCACAGAGCCCGATGCAGGGCTCAAGCTCACCAACCTTGAAATCATGACCTGAGCCGAATTCAGATGCTTAAGTGACTGAGCCACCCAGGAGCCCCTCAAGCTTGTACTTTTGAAAAATCATGATCTATAATTCCTGTAGGCTTTTTGCTGCATTTTCCATCATTTATTTTTTTAACAACCTCCTTCACTCTAGATATTCTTAAAGACTGATCACAATTTTTTTGCTTTGTCCAAATTCTAGATCACCTAGGTGTCTGATTTTATATTTATATTTTTCTGTTGGCTATGTTTTTTATGTGCTTTTTTGTTCTATGTTTTTAAAAGCTTTGTGTACCTTTCACATATTACATATTCATCCTTATTATAGTATCACTATTTTTAATAGACTATATTTTTAGGGCACTTTTAGGTTCACAGCAAAATTGGATGGAAATTAGAATTCCCATGTATTCACTATTCACACATGCACAGGCTTCCCCACTATTAGCATTCCACACTGGAAAGGTACATTTGTTATTATCAATGAATATGCATTGAGACATCATATCACCCAAAGTCCCTCTGTTTACAACAGAGTTAATCACATTCCATGGTTTAACAAACCTATACTAACATGTGTCCATCACGAAAATATACATAACAGTTGCTCTGCCCTCCAAGTCTTCTGTGCTCCTGCTATTTACCTCCTATTCCCCCTAACCGTAGACAACACTGATCATTTTATTGCCCTCATAATTTTGCCTTTTCTAGAATGTCATGTAGTTGGAATTATACAGCACGCACCTTCTCAGATTGGCTTCTTTCACTTCGTAATAGGTATTTAAGGTTCTTCAATGTCTTTTTATTATTTGACAGCTCATTTCTTTCTAGCACTGAATAATATTCCATTGCCTGGATATACCACAGGCTATTTACCCATTCACCCATTGAAGGACATCTTGATGCCAAGTTTGGATAATTATGAATAACATTGCTATGAACATCTGTGTGGTTTTTATGTGAACATAAATTTTCAATTCTTTTAGGTTGAAATATCAGTGATTATTAGCTCCTTATACCAAGATATACCAAGCATTTTGCATTTGGGCCATTCTGAAAGATGTGTAGTTGTATCTTGTTATAAATTGCACTTCCCTGATGACATATGATGGGGAGTATCTTTTCATATGCTTATTTGCCATTATCCCCTTTGGTGAGATGTCTATTCAAGTTTTTTGCCCATTTTTAACTTGGATTCTTCAGATATTCTTAGTTGTGGGGAGGCCCCTTGCAAAAAACTGGAAGCTGGGGGAAGAGGACCTGGAACATTCTAAGGATTGAGCAAACCTAGCAGTAACACCAAAACAGGACAGAGGGATGCCAATTTAAAGGTCTGAGAGACTCAGGGCACCTGGATGGCTCAGTTGGTTGAGCATCTAACTTCAGCTCAGGTCATAATCTCGTGGTTCGTGAGTTTAAGCCCTGCATCAGGCTCACTTATATCAGTGCAGAGCCTGCTTCAGATCCTCTGTCCCCCCTCTCTCTCTCTGCCCCTCCCCCACTCATGCACATGCGCGCGCTCTCTCTCTCTCTCTCACACTCTCAATAATGAATAAACATTAAAAAAAGAATAAAGGTCTGAGAGACTCAATGTAATACTCAGACCAGAAGAGTAGGGGCCTGAGTACAGTGGCCATCAGCCCAAAAGCAGTTATCCTTGAACCCGAGCAAGTGACCTGAGTATGCTTAGGTTAGGATAATTATGTCTTCTTTCCTTGTTTTTCAGTAATATTCCTTTGGAGGTGTTTCACATGTGTCTTAGCAGAGTTCAACAGAATTTGTTCTTTGTTATATGAGTCTGGGAGATCTCAGATGGATGGGGAGCATGTACCTGAATGGACTGCATGGTGAGGACCAACCATAGAGATAAATGAAAACCAGGATGGGCCAGGAGAAATGGTCAACGTTTGTCAAACACAACCACATGCAGGGTATCAGTGTCTTCTGGGGATGCAAAGATGCATAGAAACACCCATGGAGATATCAAAGTATACTGCAATGAAGCTGTAATGAGAATGACCTTACATCCTAGTCTGCCAGAGATAGTCTTAGATTATGCCTATTGTTCCAGAAGTTATTAATAGCTTCAATTAGAAGGACAAATTACATGGCTCCTGTGGATGTGTTGGATAGTTTCATGTGTCAACTTGGCTGGGGCACAGCTCCCAGATATGTAGTCAAACACAGTCTAGATGTCATTGTGAAGGTATGTTTTAGAACAGATTAATATTTAAATCAATAGACTTTGAATAAAGCAGTTACCCTCCACAACGGGAATAGGCCTCATCTAATCCAATCAGTTGAGGTCCCCAGGAAAGAGGGAGTCTGCTTCCCTTCAGCCTTCATACTCAAGTTGCTGCATCAACTCTTCCTGGGTATCCAGCCTGCTAGTTTGTCCTATAGATTTCATACTTGCCAGCCTCCTCCATAACTGCTTGAGCCAATTCCTTAAAATAAATCTTTCTTTCCATGTCCCCCCCCCCCCACACACACACCCTATTTCTGATTCTTTGGAGAACTCCGACTCATACAATGGACTTACATATAAGGGACTATGGGGAAATATTTACAGGAGGCTTTGTTTCTTCAGGACCCAAGCATCTGAAGAGCAAGCCATCTAAATAACAAGGCAGGTGAGGGAAGAGCTTGGGGATGCTGAGCATTGTGTGCCTGATAACTGGTGGGCAGCATCTGGAAGAGGTAGTGAGCTATAAACTCTGAAGGGCCAAAGCCTGTTTGCACTTCTGAAAAAATGCTCCCCATGTAATGGCGTACCACCAGGGAGTTGTAAGCAAGGGAAAATATGTTTCAGTTTACTTTTTCCTAAGGCTCTCTCTAGCACTGGATCAAGTGGTGGGATGGGGGAAGGGGTGACAGCAGGGATTAAGTGGAGAGAAGCTGGCTGTAGCTCAGACAGTGAGACCATGATTCTGAGCTGAGGCAGCAGCAGAGATCAATTTCAGAAAAGTTCTCCTTCGTTTTTTGTTGTTGTTGCACCTGTTAGGTGACAACTATATTCTGAATAAACTCAACCACCAGCTTTCTTTATTCCTACACCCAGACAGTGGAGCACCAGTGATGAAAGCTACACAGTTGAGCAGATTGCTGTCATTATAAATGCATGATCCCCAGTCTCAAAGAGACCTGGAAATTCTACCAGGACTTTCTGGCCAATTCAATCTTCACTTTCCCCAGAAACTTCATATTTTTAAAATGCATGAACATGCTTTTTCTCCCTCACTGAACATTTTTTAAACTAAACTTAAAAAAAAATTTTTTAAGATAATTATAGATTCACATGTCGTTGTAAGAAAGAATACAGAAGGATCCAAGGTACTCTTTGGTCAGCTTTCTCTAGTGGTAACCTCTTACAAAACTATAGTACATTATTACCACAGGATATTGACATTAATCTAGCCAAGATAGAGAATGTCTTTACCATCATGAGACTCTTCATATTATTTTTTATAACCACACCCACTTCCTAGTGCTACTCCTGAACTCCTGGCAACAACTAATTTGTTCTTCCTTCCCATAAATAATTCTGTCATTTCAAGAATGTTACTTATGTGGAATCATGCAGTGTATAACTTTTGGGAATTGGCTTTTATCAGGATAATTCTCTGAAGATTCTTCCAGGTTGTTATGCATATTAATGCTTTGATCCTTTTTATTGTTGTGTAATATTTAAAGATATGCATATACCACTATTATTTTAACCATTCACCCATTGAAGGACATTTTGAGTGTTTCCAGTTTTTGCCTATTACAAATAAACCTGCTACAGACATACATGCACAGATTTTAATGTGAATATAAGTATTAATTTTTTTATTTTTGTAATGTTTATTTTTGAGAGAGAGAGAGAGAGAGAGAGCAGAGGAGGGGCAGAGAGAGGGAGACAGAGGACTTGAAGTGGCCTCTGTGCTGACAGCAGAGAGCCCAACACGGAGTTTGAACCCATGAACTGTGAGATCATGACCTGAGCTGAAGTTGGATGTTTAACTGACTGAGCAACCCAGACACCCCTTTAGGTATTCATTTTTATGGGGTAAAAATCTAGGAGTGAAATTTCTGGGTTGCGATTAATGATGGTTGCATGTTGGTTTTATAAGAAACTGCACATTTTTTTCCAGGGTGGCTGCACCATTTTATCTTCCCACCATCAGTATGGTGTTGATCCAGTTTCTCCACAATTTCTCTAGCATTTGGTGTTGTCATTATTTTTTATTTTAGTTATTGTGATAGGTTTGTAGTGATATCTTTGTGATTTTCATTTTTATTTCCCTAATGGCCAATTATATCGAACATCTTTTCTTGCCATCTGAATATCCTGTTTGGTGAAATGACTTTTTGTGTCTTTTGCTGTTTTCTAATTATATTATTTTACTGTTCAGTTTTGAGAGTTCTTTATACATTCTAGATACTAGTAATTTGTCAGCTATGTAGTTTTGTTGGGAGAGGTCATTGAAAAGACCTGATCACCAAGGGACCCATGTGCTGGACCTGGGCACTTGGATGTCCCTCACCCTTCCCCTGTCCTTAGGCTGTGGCTTCTGCTTGTCTTTCCCACTGCCAGAGACTGCTCCGAGAACACAGGCTTGAGATAGCGATGTATTGAAAACACCTGCAAGGTATACACGCCTGAATCCAATTAAGGCCTTTTTCTAAACTCTGAGATTCTGGCAGGCAAGGTGGGTGGATGAGAGCATTCATTCCTCTTTCTGCAGCTCAAGATGATCCTCGTATGTAAGTTCCCTTTTTATTAAAACTGCCACGTACCGATCTGGAGTTACCTGCCTCTTTCTTCGGTCTCTCCCTGGCCTTCATACGCAGGGTCCATTTACAGATTTCACCTAGAAATCCCCTGAGAGGGTTTTGAACCAACAGGTTTGCAAATATTTTCTTCCAGACTATTGCTTGTCTTTTCATCCTCTTTAAAGGATCTCTCATATGGCAAACATTTTAAATTTTGTTAGAGTCTAATTTATCAGTTTTTCCTTTTATGAATAGTGCTTTTGATGTCAAGTTTAAAAGCTCTTTGCCTGGCCTTACATCTCAAAGATTTTCTCTTTAAATAAGTTGTTTTATGCTTTTATATTTTGCATTTAAGTTTGTTATTTATTTTCGCTTATTTTTTTGTATACGCTATAAGACTTTGGTTGAGTTTCAATTTTTTTGATTAAGGATGTCCACTTGCTCCTTCACCATTTGTTTGAAAGGCTCTCTTTCCTCTATTAACTTACTTTTACTCTTTTTTCATCTCTAGTTTGGCATATTTACATAAGTGATTTCCGGGTTCACTGTTCTGTTCCACTGATTTATATGCACATCCCTCTATCAATACCACACAATCTTGATTACTGTAGCTATATGATAGGTCTTGAAACCAGACATACAGATTTATTACTGTGTATTCTTTTTCAAAATTATATGGGTATTCTATTTCTTTGCCTTGCCATTGCATTTAGAACAGTTTTGTCCAGATCTTCAAGATGCTTGCTGTGACTGTTATAGTAATTACATTAAACTTGTATATAAATTTGGGGAGAATTGACAGCTTTACTATATTGTGTTCCAACCTATGAACATGGTATGTATCTTCCTTTATTTGGATCTTCTGTGATTTCATGAACAGTTTTTAGTTTTCTGGCATAAAGTCTTATACATATTTTATTATATTTACACTAAAGTGTCTCACATCTAAAATAAATGGTATTATATTTTTTAATTTTTTAATTTAATTTTTTATTTTTTTTACATTTACATCCAAATTAGCATATAGTGCAACAATGATTTCAGGAGTAGATTCCTTAGTGCCCCTTACCCATTTAGCCCATCCCCCCTCCCACACCCCCTCTAGTAACCCTCAGTTTGTTCTCCATATTTATGAGTCCTTATGTTTTGTCCCACTCCCTGTTTTTGCATTATTTTTGTTTCCCTTCCCTTATGTTCATCTGTTTTGTCTCTTAAAGTCCTCATGTGAGTGAAGTCATATGATTTGTGTCTTTCTCTGACTGACTAATTTCATGTAGCATAATACCCTCCAGTTCCATCCACGTAGTTGCAAATGGCAAGATTTCATTCTTTTTGATTGCCGAGTAATACTCCATTGTATATATATACCACATCTTCTTTATCCATTCATCTATCGATGGACGTTTGGGCTCTTTCCATACTTTGGCGATTGTTGATAGTGCTTCTAGAAACATGGGGGTGCATGTGTCCCTTCAAAACAGCACACCTGTATCCCTTGGATAAATGCCAAGTAGTGCAATTGCTGGGTCGTAGGGTAGTTCTATTTTTAGTTTTTTGAGGAACCTCCATACTGTTTTCCAGAGTGGCTGCACCAGCTTGCATTCCCACCAACAAAGCAAAAGAGAGCCTCTTTCTCCGCATCCTCGCCAACATCTGTTGTTGCCTGAGTTGTTAATGTTAGCCATTCTGACAGGTGTGAGGTGGTATCTCATTGTGGTTTTGACTTGTATTTCCCTGATGATGAGTGATGTTGAGCATTTTTTCATGTGCCAGTTGGCCATCTGGATGTGTTCTTTGGAGAAGTGTCTATTCATGTCTTTTGCCCATTTCTTCGCTGGATTATTTGGTTTTTGGGTGTTGAGTTTGATAAGTTTTTTATAGATTTTGGATACTAACCCTTTATCGGACATGTCACTTGCAAATATCTTCTCCCATTCTGTCGGTTGCCTTTTAGTTTTTCTGATTGTTTCCTTCACTGTGTGGAAGCTTTTAATGTTGATGAGGTCCCAATAGTTCATTTCTGCTTTTGTTTCCCTTGCCTCTGGAGATGTGTTGAGTAAGAAGTTGCTGCCGCCAAGATCAAAGAGGTTTTTGCCTGCTTTCTCCTCGAAGATTTTGATGGCTTCCTGTCTTATGTTTAGGACTTTCATCCATTTTGAGTTTATTTTTGTGTATGGTATAAGAAAGTGGTCCAGGTTCTTCATTCTTCTGCATGTCGCTGTCAAGGTTTCCCAGCACCACTTGCTGAAGAGACTGTCTTTATTCCATTGGATATTCTTTCCTGCTTTGTCAAGGATTAGTTGGCCAGATGTTTGTGGGCCCATTTCTGGGTTCTCTATTCTGTGCCATTGATCTGAGTGTCTGTTCTTGTGCCAGTACCATACTGTCTTGATGATTACAGCTTTGTAGTATAGCTTATAGTCTGGGATTGTGATGCTTCCTGCTTTGGTTTTCTTTTTCCAGATTGCTTTGGCGATTCAGGGTCTTTTTTGGTGCCATACAAATTTTAGGATTATTTGTTCTAGCTCTGTGAAGAATGCTGGTGTTATTTTGATAGGGATTGCATCAAATATGTAGATTGCTTTGGGTAGTATCAACATTTTAACAATATTTGTTCTTCCTATCCAGGAGCATGGAATCTTTTTCCATTTTTTTGTGTCTTCTTCAATTTCTTTCATAAGCTTTCTATAGTTTTCAGCGTATAGATTTTTCACCTCTTTGGTTAGACTTATTCCTAGGTATTTTATGGTTTTTTGTGCAACTGTAAATGGGATCAATTCCTTGATTTCTTTCTGTCACTTCATTGTTGGTGTATAGGAATGCAACCGATTTCTGTGCATTGATTTTATACCCTGAAACTTTGCTGACTTCATGAATCAATTCTAACAGTTTTTTGGTGGAGTCTTTGGGTTTTCCATATAGAGTATCATGTCATCTGCGAAGAGTGAAAGTTTGACCTCCTCCTGGCGAATTTGGATGCCTTTTATTTCTTTGTGTTGCCTGTTTGCAGAGGCTAAGATTTCCAATACTTTGTTGAGTAACAGTGGCGAGAGTGGACATCCCTGTCTTGTTCCTGACCTTAGGGGGAAAGCTGTCCATTTTTCCCCATTGAGGGTGATATTAGCGGTGGGTCTTTCATATATGGCTTTTATGACCTCGAGGTATGCTCCTTCTATCCCTACTTTCTTGAGGTTTTTTATCAAGAAAATATGCTGTATTTTGTAAAATGCTTTCTCTGCATCTATTGAGGGGATCCTACGGTTCTTGTCCTTTCTTTTATTGATGTGTGAATCACGTTGTTTTATGGATATTGAACCAGCCCTGCATCCCAGGTATAAATCCCACTTGATCATGGTGAATGATTTTTTAAATGTATTGTTTGTTCCAGTTAGGCTAATATCTTGTTGAGGATTTTTGCATCCACGTTCATCAGGGAAATTGGTCTATAGTTCTTCTTTTTAGTGGGGTCTCTGTCTGGTTTTAGAATCAAGGTAATACTGGCTTCATAGAAAGAGTTTGGAAGTTTTCCTTCCATTTCTATGTTTTGGAACACCTTCAGGAGAATAGCTGTTAACTCTTCCTTAAATGTTTGGTAGAATTCCCCTGGAAAGCCATCTGGCCCTGGACTCTTGTTTTGTGGCAGATGTTTGATTACTAATTTGGTTTCCTTACTGGTGCTGGTTCTGTTAAAATTTTCTTTTTCTTCCTATTTCAGTTTTGGTAGTGTATATATTTCTAGGAATTTGTCCATTTCTTCCAGATTGCCCATTTTATTGGCATACAATTGCTGATAATATTCTCTTATGATTGTTTTTATTTCTGCTGTGTTGGTTGTGATCTCTCCTCTTTCATTCTTGATTTTATTTATTTGGGTCCTTTCCTTTTTCTTCTTGATCAAACTGGCTAGTGGTTTATCAATTTTGTTAATTCTTTCAAAGAACCAGCTTCTGGTTTCATCTGATCTGTTTTTTGGTTTTGGTAGCATTAATTTCTGCTCTAATCTTTATTATTTCCTGTCTTCTGCTGCTTTGGTGTTTTATTTGCTGTTCTTTTTCCAGCTCCTTAACACATAAGGTTAGATTGTGTATCTGAGATCTTTCTTCCTTCTTTAGGAAAGCCTGGACTGCTATATATTTTCCTCTTACGACCACCTTTGCTACGTCTCAGAGGTTTTGGGTTGTGGTGTTATCATTTTCATTGACTTCCATGTACTTTCTAATTTCCTCTTTAACTGCTCGGTTAGCCCATTCATTCTTTAGTAGGATGTTCTTCAGTCTCCAAGTATTTGTTACCTTTCCACATTTTTTCTTGTGTTTGATTTCGAGTTTCATAGTGTTGTGGTCTGAAAATATGCACGGTATGATCTTGATCTTTTTGTACTTACTTAGGGCTGATTTGTGTCCCAGTATATGGTCTATTCTGGAGAACGTTCCATGTGCACTGCAGAAGAATGTATATTCTGCTGCTTTAGGATGAAATGTTCTGAATACATCTGTTAAGTCCATCTGGTCCAGTGTGTCATTCAAAGCCATTGTTTCCTTGTTGATTTTTTGATTAGATGCTCTGTCCATTGCTGTGAGTAGGGTGTTGAAGTCTCCTACTATTATGGTATTACTATCGATGAGTTTATGTTTGTGATTAATTGATTTATATATTTGGGTGCTTGCACATTTGGCACATAAATGTTTACACTTGTTAGGTCTTCTTGATGGATAGACCCCTGAATTATGATATAATGCCCTTCTGAATCTCTTGATACAGTCTTTATTTTAAAGTCTAGATTGTCTGATATAAGTATGGCTACTCTGGCTTTCTTTTCTTGACCATTAGCATGATAGATGGTTCTCCATCCCCTTATTTTCAATATATTTTCAATATAAATATATATATTCATATATATACATATATATTCATATATTTCTATATATGTGTATATATATATACATATATACGTGTGTGTGTGTGTGTGTATATATATATATATATATATATTTCATCTTTTCTCCCCTCAGAGAGTCCCCCTTAAAATTTCTTGCAAGGCTGGTTTAGTGGTCACAAACTCCTTTAATTTTTGTTTGTCTGGGAAACTTTTTATCTCTCTATTTTGAGTGACAGTTTTTCTGGATAAAGAATTCTTGGCTGTGTATTTTTCTGATTCAGCACATTGAAAATATCCTGCCACTTCTTTCTGGCCTGCCAAGTTTCTGTGGATAGGTCTGCTGCAAACCTGATCTGTCTTCCCTTGTAGTTTAGGGACTTTTTTTTCCCCTTGCTGCTTTCACGATTCTCTCCTTGCCTGAGTATTTTGTGAATTTGACTATGATATGCCTTGTTGATGGTCGGTTTTTGTTGACTCTGATGGTGGTCCTCTGTGCTTCCTGGATTTTGATGTCTGTGTCTTTCCCGAGGTTAGGAAAGTTTCCGCTATGATTTACTCACATAACCCTTCTACCTCCATTTCTCTCTCTTCCTTTTCTGGGACCCCTATGTTTCTGATGTTGTTCCTTTGTAATGAGCCACTGATTTCTTTAATTCTTAAATCGTGCTCTTTTGCCTTAATCTCCCTCTTTTTTTTCTGCTTCATTATTCTGTATGAGTTTGTCCTCTATATCGCTTATTCTCTGTTCTGCATCATCCACCCTTGCTGCCACAGCACCCATCTGTGATTGCAGCTCAGTTATAGCAAAACAGCTATAGCAGTTATAGCAAATTTGCTATAGCAGTTATAGCAAAATAAAATGATGGAAGTAAAATAGAATTTGAGAAAACTCACATAAAAGTAAAAAAATATAGTAAAAAATTAAAGAAAAATATTTTTAATAGAAATTGAAAGTAAAAATGAAGTTTTTCTCTTTCTGCGTTCAAGAAAAAGAAAATAAATGAAAAAGAGAAAAAAGAAAAAGAGGAAATCATTTGAAAATTTGAAAAAGTGAATACACTGAAGCAGACTAAAATATAACGATGGAAGTAAAATGGAATTTGAAAAAATTTACACAAAAGTAAAAAATATAGTAAAAAAATAAAGAAAAATATTTTTAATAGAAATTGAAAATAAAAATGAAGTTTTTCTCTTTTTGTATTCAAGAAAAAGAAGTGAAAAAGAGAAAAAAAAGAAAGAAAATTGAATAGAGGGACTTGCTAACAGATTGAAATAGGACTGAAATTACTTCATTTTCCATTAGAAATCAGATTATGAAGTGCTTTATAGTCCATAAATTAAGCAGGCGGTGAGACTTGTGTTCTTGAAGAGCAAGGTTGGCCCAGTTGGGCGGGGCTCAGTGTAATGGCTCCATTCTCCACTAGATGGCGCTGCTAGCCTACTGGGGTGGATTGTTGCGGGGCTTGTAGGTGCGTATGCGCATGCGTGGGAGTGGTAAAAATGGTGTCACCCAGCTACCGGTTCGTTCTCCCAGATCAGCAATTGTGTACCCGTCCTCTGTCTTCAGCTTTTGTCCACTCCCCGCTTTTTCAGTCTCCATGACCATGCCCCAGGCAGATACCTCTCTCCCGAGTTTTGTCTCAAATACGACTGTTTTCCCCTGCCCCTTACTTCCGGAGGACTGCGGCTTTGACCTGTTCCACCTCTCTGCGGGAGGGTCTCACCAAGCAGTGGCCAAATGAGCAATGGACGAATGTCAGCTGCACCCAGGAACGCCCGCTGGACCCTGCTGCTGCTGGTGCCCCGAGACTATGGCCAGATGCCAGCCCACCCCAGAAAAAGTTTGCGAGATTGTGTAGCAGCAGCTTTTCAGGGATTATGGAAAATCACAACACACATCTGGCACCAGCCTTCACCCTTAACGACCTTGTTCCAGCACCAGCAAACGTGGCCATTTTCTGGGGTCTGCTGGGACCAGGTGGCTTCAACAGTCTCTACCAAATGTCCTTCAAGCAGTGGAACCGCTTTTTCCCACGTGGCCTGAGAACCTCCTGGACCCTACTCTGCTCCTGGGGATTTGCCCTTCCCACCAGAGCACTGCCAGGTATTGAGCTGCGGAGTTGCAGCCTTTGCGCTCGCCTTGTTTACAGTCTTAATGGAATTTAAACCCTCTCCTTTCTCCTTTCTCCCCTTTTAGTTTAGTCCCTGCGGCTGTTTCCAATCCCTTTTCTCTCCAGCTGCTTTTGGGGAGGGGTGCTTTTCCCATATTCTCCCCCTCATATCCGTCCTCTCTCCCCCCACAAAAGCACCTCCCTGCCCACCGCGGCTTCTGGCTCCCTAAGTTCACCTCTCCACACCAGGTACCTGCTGAATTCTGTGGCTCAGGTTGTGCGGATTGTTGTGTTAATTCTCCAATCAGTTTTCTAGGTGTGCAGGATGGTTTAGTGTTGGTCTGACTGTATTTCATGGGTGCGAGACACACAAAAAACTTCCATGCTGTTCCACGACCTTTGCTCCTCCCCTAAATGGTATTATATTTTAAATTGTGGTATCCATGTGTTCACTGCTATTATATGCAAATATGATTTTTGTATGTTTATTTTGTATCCTGCAACTTTATTGAACCTCATGTATTAGTTCTAAGAAGCTGTACATTTCGTGAAATTATCTGTGTAGGCAATCAAGCCCTTTTCAAATAGAGATAATATGTTTTATTTTTTCCTTTCCAACATGTATGTCCTTTATTTCCTCTTCTTGTCATGCCGAGAACATCCAGGACTATGTTAAATTGGATGCTTTGTTCCTGGTTCATTACTTCATGATTAAGTATAATGACAGATGTAGATTTTTGTATAGGTGTTTTTTTTTATCAAATTGTAGATTCCAATATGCCCCTCTCAACAACCAAAGGCAACCTGACAAGGATAGAAGTATAGAATCCTCATATGACTTTTGTTGGTATGAGTTGAGGTAAAGGCATATTTTTTCCTATTATGTTTTACTATAGTAAAGCAGTTATTGTCTATAGTTTTCTGTATTGCTAGGCTATCTATTTCCTGGTCCTTTGGCCAGAAAGAGCAGGCTTTTGTTGAAGGTTGGGTTTTTTTTTGTTTTGTTTTGTTTTGTCTGTGAATATTTCTGTTCCTAGGTTGTGGGCTTTTTAAGCAACATGTCTGGAATGTATAAGAAAAAAGTAAAACCCAGGGAACTCACTCACTGTGGTGGTGTTCCTTCTCATCCCGATGCCCAGTCAGTCCGCCATCTTCTCCTTATACTTCGGAGTCTTCTTCTATTTGCTTTATGTATAATGTGAGAATATGTTTCATATACAATGTAGTTAGAGGAAGGAACAGGGAAAGGTATGTCTACCCCATTTTCCTTGAAGCAGTTCTTGCTCAGTCTATTTTACTTCATGTCCACTTTACAGAAAAAAAAAATGAAACAAAATAGAGGCCACCAAAACAAGAATTCCCTTGTCTTCCCAATTACAAACCTATAAAATGACCTACATCTTCCCTTAGCAGCTCCCCCTTTACTTTTTCTTGTTGTAACAGAGGAGACTTTCCACTTGGGAGCCAACACCAAACCTCCTACTGAATACTAGATCCCATCCACTCCTTTCCCCAGCATTTCCTTTCCCTTATACACAGATTCCTCCTATTAACTAGATTTTTCTATTAGATTTTAATTGTGCTCAAGCCCTTTGCATTAAATACAAGTCAAATCTTAGTTGCACATTTCCTCCAGCTATAGCTCTGGCTATAAGGTAAGTTTATAGTTTATAGTTTATGAGGCTAATGCAATTACCATAACAGTCACAGCAAAATTTTGTAGAAATGGATAAGATTGTTATAAATGCAATGGAAAGGCAAAGAACTAGAATAGCAAAATAATTCTGATAAAGAATGAAGGGTAATAAATCAACAAAGGAAGGCTTTACTGAATTTCTCAAAAGAATGTGTTCTTATGTCCTTATCTCTTATTTACTCCTCAACCATTCCTATACGACTTTAGTTCACATAATTCCACCTCCAAGTAGCTCTACCGAATAGAAGTATTTTTGCATGCCATCTTTCCTGACCTGCACCTTTTGGCTCTGATGATCACTCCTTACTTCTTGAAACACTCTCAGCCCTTAGCTTCCATGAGACAGCACTCTTCTGGTTTTTCCTCGTACTTCCCTTGCCACTTCTCTCTTTTCTGAGCTCATTCTTTTACTCTACCAGTAAAGGTTGTTCTCAGACTTTGGTCCTGTGCTTTTTTCCTAGGTCACTCAAGTTTTTCTCCCTGAACATTTTCACCTATACCATAACCTCAGTTATCAGCTACACACAGATAGCTCATACACATATATGCAGCCTCATCTCATCTCCCTTCTGAGTTTCACACTTGTATAATCTCCTCCAAAGGCTGAAATTCCCTGCAAACCAATATGCTCTAAATCAAGATCAACTTAACAGTCCCCTAGTACTCCCCCACATCACATAATCCTCTCCCCTTGTTGTCTGAGCCAGTGAATGGCATCAGCATTCATCCAATTATAAAAGCCAGGAAACTATGTAGGAATCAGATATTTTGTTCTCCTCTTTATCCCTCATATTCAACACATTACTGTGTCCTGTTGATTTTACCTCCCAAATAACTCACCAACCTATCTACTTGTCTCTAGTCTCACTCACTGCCCTCACACTGATCCAAGAGACCATCACATCTCTTCTGCCATAGCTGCCTTAACATTCCCGACATCTACCCTTGCTCCTCACCAAGTTAGTTGCCACACTGAAGCAGAGAATTTTTTTTTCAAAATTCAAATTTGATTCCCTGTCTTGTTCTTTCCTTCTTTCCCTCTCTCTCTCTCTCACACACATGCTCACATGCTTAAAATCTGTAGATGTCTCCAGGTGTAAAATGATCTCCATCTTCCCTCAGCAACTTGCCAGTACTCTGAGAGCAGAGACATAACTTGTTTATATAGTCTAATGTTCTGTGTGGTCAGATTCTCCTCTTTTCTTTGGTCCCATTTTGTACAATTACCACCCCGCCCCACCAATTTCTGCTTCAGCCACACTGGCCTTTCAGTAACAAGTATGCTTCATGGTGCTTCTGCCCCAAGACATTCGCCTGTATGACTTTCTGCATGAACCCTTTTATCCCACCCTGTTCAACTCTTTATCTTTCCCTCGTCCTTCAATTTCTGGCTCAATCATCATTTCCTGTTATATCTTTGCAGTGTTTCATTTACTTGATAGTTACCTTATTGATGCCTATGCTCCCCCATTAGATTTAAAGAGCCATGAAGGCAGAGAATGTCAATTATTTCATGTCCTTATGTCCCCCATGTGTAGTACAATACCTCAAAATTATCGTGTTGCACAAAATGCATGATACCCCTGAAGCTGTGCATTGTTGCAGGTGTAATTATTTACTTCATACACAGGATTTCAAATACATACTTTGGAATGGATGAATGAGATTAAATCTGTGGGACTTAATATTGATTGGGCATGTGTGTGGGAGTACCTAATAAGAAAAGATAAAATGTCATTATTAAGTTTTGACCTTGAGCCATTTTACCCATTTGAATGCCATTAACTAACACAGAGATTACAGAAAACTATTTTAGAAGGAAGAGGTTGGATTTAATTTTTGACATATAATTATTTGCTATATAAGTGCAGGTCTCTGTGTTTAATTGAGGTCTGGGTTTGGGAAATTGGTTTGGAATCATCAGCTTATATATGGTATTTTCAGTTATATATGTAAATAAAATCTAACCAGTGGAGGAGGGGAAGCAGGTAGAGTGAGACAACCCTGAGCAACCTGCCCTAAGATAAAAAAAAAAAAAAAAATGCACCATCACAGGAGGAAGTTTCAAAAAGAGGGTATGCTAAGCACTATTAAAAGTTATACATTTCCATTAAGATGAGGAATGGAGTGGGGACTATGGACTTATTCTTTCTAGAGGGACCATGGGGAGATGGCAGGGGACTCGGGAGTGAATGGAATGATTGATGGTAAACATAAGTACTCACTGGACACTTAGTGGCACGGCAGGGTCCAGGGATCTCTTTGACAAAGTGAGGTCCTACTGAAGACCAGGATATTTGAAATCTGGGGGACTTGTGGGTACATAAATAGAGAAAGTAAAGGGATTTTAGAAGAAAGTTGAAGGAGTTCACGCTTAACGATCTCAATTTTCTCAGTGACACCGACCACTTATTCATCAGCTGAGAGAATGAGGGCAGGAGCCTGGTGGGGTGCCCGAAGATAAAGACAAGACTCAGAGTCATCACTGTGGTGAATAGGAAAGCGATCCAACATGAGCAGGATAAAGGATTTTTGAGTGAGCCTGAAAGCTTAACAATGACTGAATTCGTGCATGTGTCATGGATTTTCTCCAGCAGCACTCTGTATCCCTGGGGCAGCAAAGGGAAAAACAGGTGGTTGTATTAATCGGGGTCTGGACATCATCAGAGTCTATGCTGAGAAAGATTAAGGGGTCAGAGGAGTGGAGGGAATTGGTAAGCACGTAGTTGAAATGACTGACATCAGTAACCATGTTGACAGGGAAGGAAGTGAAGCTGGGCTGAGATTGGTGGATTGGGAAGATAAAGTAGGGGCACTGGAGTTCTCCAGGAGGATAAATTAGGGCAGTTTTATTGGGACAGGTGAAGAGAGAGGCTTTAGACACGGACTAAAATGTTAAATCAGAAATTGCAGAAAAGATACAGTGGGAAACTGATATAAGTATATACTTATACACACCTGTGTATATGTCTTGTCTCTTAGTTATTAGCTGTGTGAACTTGAAACTCAGTTGCTTAATCTGTAGAGATAATATTAGTTCCTATGTCCCAAGCTTGCAGCGAGACTCAAATGTGATAATGCATATGAAGCATTTAGCTCAATGTAGAATATGGTAAGCTTTGTAGGAGCAGGTGGATATTTCTACTCTTTTACGATGATCATGATGTGACCTCAGAGCATGGCTGTGACTGTGAGTAGCTGAAGATGTGCAGAGGTGCAGGATTTGGGAGTGGAGAAGACTTGAGACCAGGGGTACAGGAAGGGTAATGCACACGGGTAGATGACAGTATCCTTGCTTTGTCTCCATTACTGACATGGGTGCCCCAGCTGTAGACTGGAGACGGTGCTCTTGCTTTCTCTGTGCCACAAAAGGAACTTAGCAAAGGTAGCCCAAGGCTTAACCCCATTGGGACCTGTTTGCAACTAGAGGTACATGTGCAGCCGAGTTCAGGTTTTTTGATCAAAGTCATCCCATGTATATCACAGTGCTTCATTTGCATAAAAGGATGCCCAGGTTTTAGTAATGAGACCTTTTTAATTGTTTGGTTTCTGTACATAAATTGGTTCCGAGTCAGCCAAATATGCTAGCAATTAGGAGACAAACAGCAGAGGCCAGTGAGTAGCATTTCCTTTTGCTTATTTAAATAGTCGTCTTACTTGGAGTCAAGCCATATTGATTCTGAGAAAGCTTTATTCAATTAGTGCCCACATGTGCCTTCAGCACTGTGTAGTCAGTGAGGACTCAGGAGGGCTTGGGAGTGACTTCAGGTACTTCCCAGGAGTATTTGGTCACCATGTGTCCTACATAGAAGATGGAGAGAGTCTGGCCCCTGCAAGATGACACTTGTGTTACCTCTGCAGAAACTGACCAAATCAGTACCTGCAGGGCCCCTACAGTCCAGCTGGCAACTTATTAAAGCCCAGTGTCATCTTGCAGGGGCCAGACTCTCTCCATCTTCTATGCAGGACACATAGTGACCAAATACGAAAAGACCTGGGGAAGAGAAGTCCTGGTACATAGCTTAAGAGAAGAAAGAAACTGAACAGTTAGTAAGTTCCCACTGTTTCCCAGGTACAGTTATGAGTACATAACTGATAGTAAATCATTTAATCATTACCCTGTCCTACAGCAGCAAGGAGAACTAGACTCAAAGAAGTAAATGCCTTGCCCAAGATCACACAAAGCAGTGAAACTGGGCTGTGAATCCAGGTGTTACAGAGTCTAAGGTGCACAAGCTTAGTGGGCTGCTGGTGTGTTTTCCCCTTTATGTGTATATGTGTTTTTCTTGTTTTTGTTTTACAAGGATTACTAGGGAATCTGAACAAATTAAATAACAGATTATGTATTTATAGATCGAGAGCCTACCTATGTGGGGGACATCTGGGACCAAGGTGAGACTCTGGCATGTAGGAGCAGGGTACTAGTCGTCCAGAAGCCCAAAGCCTATTGGAAAGATGATGATGAGAATCCCTGGGACTGATAGTCACCTATACAGTCCATAAGAAATCTCCTGGCAAGTTTTAAGAAGATCAGAGATCAAGGTCTGTCCACCTTGAATCTCATAGGAGATTGCCACACTGGAGGGGTGGCAAGCATCTTTTTCTTTGGCTTGAACAACCTAAAAAAATTGGATGACAGAGGAAGACCAGAATGCCACTGGGATGGTATCAGGATGTAGTGTATGAGGTTTTGAGAGGTTCTGGCAGAAATACTGCATTTGGTTAACTAGGTAGAATTAATGAGATATCTCTTTAGTAGGAAAAAAAAAGATAGAAATTGTAGTTCAGCCCAAGAATAAGGGTTAAGAGTGTCCAGCCATCTAGTTTGCCTACAACTATCATGGTTTTGCACTGAAAATTCTGCGTATGGGAAATCCCTCATTCTGGAATGAGTCAGGAATGAGTCATCAATGCAGATTTCATGAGAGGCTCCGGAAAAAGGTAAGGAGACATGATAGGGCAGCTAAATGCTTGTCACTATAATGGATTATCTCTCTCAGCTTCAGCATCCTTAAATATAAAGTAGGGAGAAGGATTCCTGTCTTGTGGGTTACTGTGAGGCCAAGGGTGTAATGAGCATTGAAGAAAAAGGACAAGAGCCTAAAATCATGGAGCATTCTCTTTGAACCCATCCTGGCACTACTCTGTCTCTTTCCACGCTCACGTGTAATATTATTACTAATTTCCTTGTTTTATAGAAAAAAATTAATTAAATGAATTAAGGCACTAAATAACTTGTCAAGGACCCATGACTGGGAAGTAGTAGAGTTACATTTGAGAGTCAGCTAGTAGGGAAAAGGAGTTACACATAGCTGAAAGAATTTACTTGCCTGTAGGACTTGTGAAAAATCCAGAGTTGGTTATCCCACTACCCCAGTGAGGCCCTTCTACTGGGAAGAATGGCTGGGGATGACATTACTCTGGTGTGAAGTGTCTGAGCTATAGGGTACTGTATGGTTCTCAAAAGAGCTGACCTTTTTGACCTGAAAATTTATATTTCTTTTTGAAAAAGCACTTTTTTGAATTCCTGTTAAGGAGAAAGTTGGCTATTCCAAGCAAATAAGGCAGAGATAAAATGGAATAGGCTCTGCAACACTAATGCACAAGAGTGTCAGGGATTATTTCTTCTTAGCTTGAAAGAGGATAATCAGCTCAGAAAAGAGAAGATGCCTTTGGGTATGAAATCTGTTTTTACAGAAGCTGGTTGGCAAGCATTTAATCGGGTGCGGATACATACACCTTAATCCACTGCAACCCAGAAGCCGACTCCATTGGGAGTGTCCCCATTGGGATATTAATCATTTCTAACTGAGTTAACAAGGAAGGGACATTTCCAGAACCAACTCATGAGAACTTTAGAGCTCCATGGCATATCTCTGGGTAATGGCTCTCGGAACTTCATGGAGGCCTGAAGATGCCATCCTGCTTTGAGGAAGGAAACTCCAGTCAGACTGGCCTTTATGTCCAGCACTCCAACATTATGTAGAACATTTCAAAAAGAACACATGGCCTGCAAATGTTTACCTTTGAAATGATAATTTTATATTTTTTATTCATTAGCTTTTAATTACTGTAGAGATGTTTCTAAGGTGGGGGAAGTGACAGCTAATCAAGACAGAATTTGAAAATCGCCAATTTGCAACCCCAAATATAAAAACTTTTTGAAGCAAATATTAGCAAATGGATACAAAATCCTTTAGGTAAAATGTTCCTGGGGATAAAGAAATTCATGTAGTGACAAATATCACTGCCCAGTTATTTACCAATTATATAGATGTAGGTGTATAATACAGTATTATATTACATATATATGAGAATAAAAGTGCAAAGGACAATGAAAAATAAAACTATTGCTATGGCAAGCTTCTTCTATTCATGGCAAGGCAAAGTTATATAATATTAACTTTTAAATTAAGATTCTTACAGTAATTTGTAGAACAACTACTAAATGTAATATAAAGATGTATAGCTGAAAATCTAACAGAGAAATAAAGTATTAAAAAGAAAGTTAGACAAAAAAAGAGGAAAAGAATAATAGAAAAACAAAAAATATATGAGTTGAAAACAAATAAAATACACCTAAATCCAGCATGCCAATAACTACATTAAATGAAAAGGATGAAATCCTTCAATTAAAGGACACAGGCTATCAGGTTAAATTTTTTAAATGACAACAGGGTTTAGCTATATACTGTCTATAAAAGATAAAATTTAAATATACTTAAATAGTTGAGTAAAAATTGATAAAAATAATGCCATGAAACCAATAGCTAAAAGAAAATTTCAGTGGTGATATTCATAGTAGACCAAATAGACTTCAAGTCATAGAGATTTACTAGAAAGAGGAATATTTCATAATAATGAAAGTATCAACTCATGAGAAATATTCAGCAATCATAAAATAATAAATATTAAAATAATAACATAAATGATAATGAGAAGAAAGCAGTGAGAGTAAACAGACCAATGAAACAGAAAATTAACAAATGTAAAAATTTTCTTTAAAATTTTTTAATGAATATATAATCCCTGAGCAAGGTTGATCAAGAAGAGAGGAAAAACAAATAACTGTATCAAGACTATAAAAGGCACCATTGCTACAGATTTTATAGTTATTAAAAAAATGAAAGAGCCGTGCCTGGGTGGCTCGGTGGGTTAAGCATCCAACTTCGGCTAAGGTCATGATCTCGCGGTCCATGAGTTCGAGTCCCGCGTCGGGCTCTGTGCTGACAGTTCAGAGCCTGGAGCCTGTTTCGGATTCTGTGTCTCCCTCTCTTTCTGACCCTCCCCCGTTCATGCTCTGTCTCTCTCTGTCTCAAAAATAAACGTTAAAAAATTTTTTTAAAAAATGAAAGAAACTATAACTGATAGTTTTATACCAATAAATTTTACCACCTAAATGAACTAATTTCTTGAAAGCACATTTTTAAATATTTTATTTTATTTTATTTTATTTTATTTTATTTTATTTTATTTATGTGTGTGTGCTAGAGAGAGAGAAAGGGAGAGAGAGAGAGAGTGCATGCACACACAAGCGGGGGAGGGGTAGAAAGACAGGGAAACACAGAATCTAAAGCAGTCTCCAGGCTCTGAGCTGTCAGTCAGCACAGAGCCCAATGCAGGGCTCAAACCCATGAACCATGAGATCACGGCCTGAGCTGAAGTTGAATACTTGACCAACTGAGCCACCCAGGCACCCCCTTGAAAGCACATCTTAAAACTGACACAAAAGGAATTAGAAGTTCTGAATGGTTGTCTATTTAGCCAAAGAACTTAAGAAAAAAAAAAAGAATTTCAGTCATGTTCAAATAAGATTTGCATTCACTTGTGAATTCTATCAAACCCTTGAGGAGGAAATAATGCCAATCTTACACAAACTCTTTTAGGAAATAGGAGGGAAATTTTCTCAACTTACTTTACAAAGAAAACATAACACAGATAGCAAAATCTTACAAAGATATTACCCACCCCCCCAAAAAAAGATTTACAGGTCAATAGCATCATGGATATAGAAACACATCCTTAGCCTAATACATGCAAATTGAATCTGGAGTGTATGAAAAAAATATAGTAGATTATAATGAAATAGGGTTTATTCTAGGAATTAAATTATTTTTTTTACATTTGAAAATCAATGTAACTTACTAGATTTTCAGAACAAAGGTGAAAAATCATGACTGTCATTATTGATGCCTAAAAATAATTTGATAGAATTTAAAACCCATTCATGTTGAGAGCACACAGAAAGCTATGAATAAAAGGAAAATTCCTCCATCTGAAAAAGGTCATATGAAAAACTACCCCTAGGGGCACCTGGGTGGCTCAGTTGGTTGAGTGACTTTAGCCCAGGTCATGATCTCATGGTCCATGGATTCGAACCCCATGTCAGGTTCTGTGCTGATAGCTCAGGGCCTGGAGCCTGCTTCAGATTCTGTGTCTCCCTCTCTCTCTGCCCCTCCCTCTCTCATGCTCTCTCTCTCTCTCTCTCTCTCTCTCAAAGACTAAATACATGTTAAAAAAATTTTTTTTGAAAAACTACACCTACCAATATATTCAATGATAAAATACTAAACATTGTCAGCTGTGGTACAGATCAAGGCAAAGGTGTCTGATCTTCCCATTTCTATTTAGCATTGTATTAGAGGTCCCAACCAGTGCAATAAGGCAAGAAGTAAAAAAACAAAAGGCATAAAAAATTAGTAAAATAAAATAAAGAAGTAAAACTGTCTTTGTTCAAAGACAGCATGATATTTAAATAAATAATTCTGAGAAATCTATGAAAAGCTCAACTTGGATAGTAAGTAAATTTAGTAAGATTGCAGGATACCTGAGCAATATACAAAATACATATATTTCCATAGAGTAGCAGCAAATAATTAGAAAATGGAATATGTAATAAAGATAAAAGATAATTTATTTAAAAATAGGATAAAGGTAAATAAAATATTTAGGTACAGGTATAACGAAAGGCATGCAATAAAAAAATTTAATACATAGCTGAGAGAAATTAAAGAAGACCTAAATGGCAAGATATGCCATGTTTATGAATAGGAAGTGTCCATATTTTATCATCTCAGTTTTCCCAAATCGATCTGTAGGTTTATGGTAATTCTAATCAAAATCTCAATTAGTGTTTTGTAAAAATTTACAAACGACCCTACAGCTACAACAGTCTTGAAAAATAAAGACAAATATAAACAAATTAAAGTTTATGACTTCAAGACTTAATATAAAGCTACATTAATAAGATAGTGTTGTTTTTGGCATAAGGGTAAACAGATTAATGGAAGAGAAAAGAGAGCCCAGAAATAGACCCGCACTATTAATTTCTTTAGAGGTGATGTTTTTATTTTTTAAATTATTTTTATTGATGTATAGTTGACAAAATTATAAGATATTTAAAGTGTACAAAGTGATGATTTGATACATGTATACATTGTGAAAGGTTTCCCTTCATCAACTTAATTAACACATCCATTACCTCACAAATTTACCATTTCTTAGAATATGTAAGTTCCACTCTCTTAGTAAATTTCAATTATATGATATAGTATTATCAATATGGTCACTATGTTACGTATTAGATCCTCAGACCTTATTCATCTTATAATTGAAAGCTTGTACCTTTTATCAACCTCTCCCTATATTCCTGCACCCATAACACCTGTCTGGCAACCACTTTTCTACGCACTGTTTCTATGAGTTCAATTTTTTGTTATAAGTGATCTCATGCAATATTGGCATGGAATCAATTGAATGTAGAAAGAAAAATCTTTTCGATAAATGTTATGAGAACACCACTGAGAGAATATCCATAAAGGAAAGGCAAATTAACATCAACTCCTACTTCATAAAACTTAATTCAAGGGGCACCTGGGGGGCTCACTCGGTTGAGCATCAAGACTTTGGCTCAGGTCATGATCTCATGGTTCGTGGGTTGAAGCCCCGCATGGGGCTCTGTACTCACAGCTCAGAATCTGGAGCTTGCTTTGGGTTCTGTGTCTCCCTCTCTCTCTGCCCCTCCCCTGCTTGTTCTCTGTCGCTGTCTCTCAAAAATAAATAAATGTTAAAAAAATTAAAAAAAAACTTAATTCAAAAAGAATCAATGATCTACATGTAAAAGTTAAATAAAACATTTAGTAGAAAACATAAGAGAATATCTTTGTGATGTGGATGTAGACAAAAATTTCTTAGAAAAAGCATAGATAGCAAAGTGCATAAAAGAAAACTATATGGATAAATCATATTTTATTGGTATTTTGATCAGAATTCTTAGTAAAATGTGTAGGCAAGCCAAAGATGGAAAATATATTTATAGCACATAGAACTGACAAAATACTTGCAACCAGTATACATAAAAAAGCAGTAACAACTTAATTTTAAAAGTCATATAATTGGGGCACCTGGGTGGCTCAGTCGGTTGAGCGTCCGACTTCAGCTCAGGTCACAATCTCGCGGTCTGTGGGTTCGAGCCCCATATCAGGCTCTGTGCTGACAACTCAGAGCCTGGAGCCTGCTTCGATTCTGTGTCTCCCTCTCTCTCTGACCTTCCCCCATTCATGCTCTGTCTGTCTCTGTCTCAAAAATAAATAAACATTAAAAAAAAAATTTAAAAGTCATATAATTGAACAGAAACATCACAACACTGATAACAGAATTAGTACCATGCAAAACTATTGCACATCATTAGTCCCTCCCTCCCTCTCAGACTCCTCTCTTGCTTTGATGAGACAGCCTACAGTGTTATGAGCTCCCCTTCTGAAAGGCTCATGTGGGAAGAAACTAGCTAACAAAGAACTGAGGTCCTCAGTCCAACAACCTGCCAAGAACTGAATCTTGTTCACAATGAAATGAGTGAGCTTGAATCCTATCCTTTTCCAGGAGCATTTGGAGATGACTAAGGCTCCAGCTATACCTTGATGGCAGTCCAGAAAGAGATTCTGAGCCACTAGACCCAGCTTAGCAGTACTGAAATTCTCAACCCACAAAAATTGTGAGATAATAAATGTTTGTTGCTTTGAGCTACTAAGTTTTGTGGTAATTTACAATACAACAGATACCTAATACAGTGACTTTGTAAAACATTAGTTGATTTATTGGCTCCATTTCTGGTGTCTCGGTTGACCTATTTGTCTTTAGCCTAAGAATACACTCCCCTGATTTTTTTAGTTTTCAAATTAAGTATTGAAAGTTCTCCAATTTTGTTATTCTTTGTCAAAGTTGATTTAGTTATTATAGATCCTTTGTTTCTCATAGTGATTTTAGAATCATATTACCAATTTCTGAAGTAAGTAAATAATAAAAGCCTGACGTGATTTTAACTGAGATTGCGTTGAATCTAGATCATTTGCAAAGAATTGACATCTCAACCCTGTTGTGTTTTCTAAAATAATGGATATAATAGATACCTCTCTCTTTCTTTTAATTTTTGCCTTTAATTTCTTTCTGTAATATTTTATAGTCTTTAGGACAGGAAACTTGCATGTTGCATATTATTTAGTATGGGAAATTTGCATATTTTAATTTTTTCTTAAATATGTTTATGACACTGTTGGTGGCACTATTGTTTTGTAAATTTTATTTGTCCATTCTTACTTGCTAGAATTAGAATTATATTTGATTACTGTATATTGACGTTGACTTCTGTGACCATGCTAAATTTAATTTTTACTTCTGGTAGTTTTTTAGTAGAACCCATAGGGTATTGTGTAAATCATTTCTCTGCAAATAATAAGTCAACAAGTTTGTCTTTTCTTTTCCAATACTTATTTTCCTTTTCTCCTTCCTCCCAGCATCTCCCCCACCTTTATTTTCACTAGTTTAGACTTCCTATAAAATGTTAAATACAAATTAGGAGAGCAGATATTTTTGCCTTCTTCCTCATCTTAGTGGAAAATAATTCAATATTTCACAATTAAGCATGATGTTAACTACAGTGAGGAGTTTTTGTTTTTGTTTTTGTAGCATAAATGTACTTTATCAGAATGGGGAATTTCTCTTCTGTTCTTGGTTTCCTGAGAGTTATTATCATGAAGAGGTGGCAAATTCAATCAAATGCTTTTCTGCATTTACTGAAATCATTTTTTTCTCTCTCTTCATTCTGTTAATGTGGTGAATTACATTGCTTGATTTTCAAATGTTAAAACAACCTTGCACTCCTGAGATAAGTTGTACTTCATGATTTATTATCGTTTTTAAAGACTGCTGGGAAAGAGTTACTAATATTTTATTTATTAAGTATTTTGTGTCCCTGTCCATGAAGGATATTGATCTGTAATATTTTTCTTTGAATGTCTTTGTCTGTTATTGGCATCAGTATTATGACAGTTTTATAAAATGTGTAAAGAATTGCCCTTTGTATTTTGAGAAAGTTTACATAGAATTTGCATTTTCTCTCTTAATGTTTCATTGAATTGTTATGAAGACATCTGGGCCCAGATTGTTCTTTGTGGAAGATTTTTTTTATTATTAAAAAGTTATAAATTATTAAATTAAATTTTTGAATTTTGCAATCGATCTTGAGATTTCTAGATTTTTAGATTTTCTATTTCTACTTGTTTAAACCTTGGTAAGTTTTACTTTTCAAAGATTTGTTCATTTAAGCAATGGTAAAGAGTTTATTATCATAAAGTTTTTCACACCACTCCTTTATTATCCTTTTAATGTTTATAGACCTGTAAGGATATCCCCTCTTTTATTCGTGATTTTGGCAGTTTGTTGTCTCTTTGTCTTAATCATTCTGAAGATTTTTGACTCATTTTATTACTACTTTTGAAGCACTGAGTTACTGATTTTTGTATTTATAATTTTTCTATTTTACTGACTTCCAGTATTTATTGTTTTTCTTCTACTTACTTTTGGTACAACTTGCTTTTTTTCCCCCCCTAGCTTCTTAAGGTGGAAGCTAAAGTAATTAGTTTCAACCCTTTTTTCTTGTCTACTATAGTCATTTAAAGCAATTTCATTTTCTCTAAGCACCTCTTTAGCTATAACCTACACATTTAGGAATGTCAAGTTTTCATTATCACTCAGTTTGAAATACTTTTCAATTTTCTTTTGATAACTTTGACTCATGAGTTATTTAAAGTGGTGTTACTAAATTGCCACATATTTGGGGATTTTCTGGATCTCTTAATGCTGTTTATTTCTAATTTAAAATGCTTTTGGCCAGAGAATACATTCTGCATGATTCCACTCATTTGTATTGATTGAAACTTGTTTTATGACCTAGAATATTGGTCTATATTGGTGACAGTTCCATATGCAACTGAAAATAATGAATATCTTCAGTTGTGAGGTGGGATGTTCTATAAATGCCATTTAGGTCAAATTGCATGATAGCATTTTTCACATCTTGTCTTTTACCAATTTTGGTATACTTATTCTATCAATTACTCAGAGAGGAGTGTAAAAATAACTATAGTTAAGCTCTCCTGCTCTGCCTTCAGCCTTTCATTTGAAAGTCTGGCTGGTCTTGAGTATTTGTCTTGATCATTTAATCTCTCTTTGTTCCTTTCCTGCCTTTGCTCTTGGATATTTGCCGTGTACTTGGGGAAGGGTCAATGCACCTCACTGCGATCTCTCCCAACTCTTGTCCTGCATCCAACTTTTCACATGCCACTATTAAGCCTCCAGTGAAGATCCATGCCAGAGAGTGGGTGGGTGAGATGTGGCTAAGGTGGCTCGGAATTTCAAACTATCAGACAAGGCCATTCACGGCCATGGCAAGTACGTTGACAGTTTTCATATATTCTCCTAAACCTCATCCATGATAGAATATTTCCCCCTTCACAATTCTCCATGAGCCATAAGTTTCTCTTATCCTATAATGTGTTTAACCTTTTCTGGAATTTAGTACATTTGTGTTCTCAAGTTTCTGATTTTTTTTTAACTCTAATTTTCTTGCATAACCAGCTTGTTTTTGTTGATAGTGTAAAAACAATGGATTCTTGCAACTTTCTAAATACTAACAAGAGGAGAAGGTCTGTTTCAGTTGATTTTTCATTTTAGGTGTAACTTTTTAGTCTATTTTTGAATATGTAAAACATTCACTTGGTTCAAAACCAAAAGTGTATAAAAAGGTAATGTGAGAATTTTTATTTCGATTTTTCTTTTTTCCTTTTAAAAATAACGACTGTGCTTTGCTTCTTGTTTGTTTCTTCAGTGTTTCTATTTTCAAATATAAGTTTGTGTGTAGATAGATAGTGCTGGTAGATAGATATTAATTTCCCACATTTTCTTACACAGAAGTACCAATCTTAAAATTGTTTTTTTTTACTTTGTTGGATTGTAAACAAAAAAAATTAAAGTTGACTATAATATAGAAAAGTAAAAAAAAAAGGTAAGAATATAGCCTAGTGAATAATTATAAATGAATACATTCATGTGCTCTCTATATTTTCCAAGAAATAAAAGATTAATCAAAACCCATAACTATCCCTCATGTCCCCTCTCAGTTATTACACTCTTCTTTGCCTCAAATACACCAAATATCCAGGCTTTTTACCATCAATGATTCGTCCTGCCAGCTTTGAAATTTTATAGGTGAAAGCATACAGACATTTTTTTGTGTGTCTGACTTATTTATTCAACAATGTATTTATAAGAGCCAATAATGATTTCATGAAAAGCCTTAGTTCATTCATTTTTATAGCTGCATACTATTCCATTGTATGAATATCATGAAATTTATTGTGCTGCTCTATTCAATGATGTTTGCTATTAGAAATTGCATTTGTAAATTACACATCATCTAAAAATCATTAACTCTTACTTTCTGATCCTTATACATTTGCTTTATTTTCCTTGCCTTACAATGTTGGATAGAAAGAATAAGAGCAAACCTGTTAGTTGCTAAATGTCATAAGTCATTTTTGAGTATATTTTTATGTATATTTTTTTAGTATATGTTTATATTCTGGGTTTGCTAGTAGTTTTTGTTTTTTATTTTTATTTTTTAATTTTTAGAGAGAGAGCAAACAGGGGAGAGGGGTGGAGGGAGAGAGAGAATCTCAAGCAGGCTCCACACTCACCACAGAGCCTGATGCGGGACTTAGTCCCAAGACCCTGGGATCATGACCTGAGCCATAATCAAGAGTCAGAATCGCAACCAACTGAGTTACCCAGGCAACCTGCTGAGAATTTGTAATTTGTGTCATCAATAGAGGTTGACTTTTATCTAATGATACCTACTCATTTTTTGAGATAATATTTTTCATATTTGTTTTGTTACTGAGTCATATTACATTTTGTTTTTTAATGTCAAATCAACCTTGTAGTCCTGGGATAAACTTAAATTAGACATAAAATGTTATCAGTTTTATATATTACTGCATATCTTTGCAAATATTAACTTTTAAATTATCATTTATAAGTAGGATTGGCCAGTACTTTTAGTTTATTTATTTAAAAAATTTTTTTAATGTTTATATTTATTTTTGAGACAGAGAGAGACAGAGCATGAGCAGGGTAGGGGCAGAGAGAGAGGGAGACACAGAATCTGAAGCAGGCTTCAGGCTCTGAGCTGTCAGCACAGAGCCCAATGTGGAGCTCGAACTCTTCAACCGCAAGATCACGACTTGAGCCGAGGTCAGGTGCTCAACTGACTGAGCCACCCAGGCACCCCTATTTTTACTTTAATATAATGCTTTCATTGTGTTTTAAAACCAAGTTGATTATGTTTTAATAAAATAAAATGGTGAGTGCTCCCTCTTGTTCCATTCTCTGGAAAGATTTCTGTAAACTTGGTGTTATTCTACCAATACAAGTTTAGCAACTTTGAAAAGTCCTATGGGACTACCCTTTTGTTTGTGAGGAGTCCATTTTTTAAAGGATAAATTTCCTTAACACAGAAATGACTATTTACATTTTCTCTTAGTTCTTATGTCAATTTTAGTAAATTATGATTTTTCTAAGAATATGTTCATCTACAGTATGAATTTTATTGTCAAAAAATGAATCTTAATAACTTCTATTTTTAATTGTAATATCCTCCCCTTTCTGATTTTGGGAATTTTTCCTTTCTCTTTTCTTTTCATTAGTATTTAAAAAAAAAGCTTTTTAAAAAGTAGGCTCCATGCTCAACATGGGGCTTGAATTCACAACCCAAAATCAAGAGTCAGATGCTCTACTGACTGAGCCAGTCAGGTGCCCCTACATTAAATTTTTTTTTCATAATTTTTTACTCTTTCTAAAGAACACAGTTTGTTTTTGTCAATCCTTTCTGTTATATTTTTGTTCTTTCAGTTCTTTATTTCTTGTCATATTGACAGTCTTCATATATTTCTTTTGGGCTTTCTTTTTGGGTTTAATTTTCTTTTTTCTGTCTCTGATTCTCCCTCATTGTGGATCATTTTCTTATTTTTTGCAACCAGATCTTCAGCAGAGACCATTTTTGTCTGTAGACACCTTATGCACTCTAATTTGTATAGCACTTAATATGAATCTCTTTGCATTTGCTTCTGCCAAAGAGTTTCAATAGTTTGAAACTAGATTTTACTTTGTTTTTCTCATCTTTGAATTACCACGAGTTTAATTTCCATGGGATATAGAGAAGACATTTTTACCCACTCAAAATCCTAGGCAAGAGCATGCTCACTTCTCATTTCTCAGTGTCATAGAGAAGGATACAGCTCTTTTCTTTCTCCTGTCATTCAGGATAACCCTTCCATGATTTTGGTTCTGAAACAGACCTCATTTGCCTGCCTTGACTCATGTGAGCCCAAAGCCAAGTATTCTGTTTCTAAGACAGCACTGAAATGCCAGATCTTCCTTCTGAGGCCTCAATCTGTCACACTATTACTGCAGGCTCCTGCAGTGACATCTAAAGGGCTTATTATTAATTCCATTTAATTTTGCTCATTGTTCCTGGGTTTTCTTTTCTTCTAAATTGCAGAATAGATAATTCATTGGGATAGAGGTTTCTGCTAATTCTTTCACCATATTGCTGGACTTCTGATTCTAGGCTACCTTTATACAAGTTAGACAAGTATGATTGTTTTGTATTTTCAAGTGAGGGGAGTGGCAATGTCAATAATGACATGATAGAAATGAAAGAATGCATTTGGATGATCAAGAATCAAGACACAATGGGTAAATTGTGTAACATACATTGTATTCTGTTGGCAAAACAGCCAACTTAGAAAAATACCACTCCCAAGACATCTTGGACATCAAACAAGTCTTAGCAAACAATGCGTCTGTGGAGTTAAGCGTAAACAAATCAGAACTTAAGAATTACACTCTCCATAATGCAAATTTATGTGGGATTTGAGGTTTAATATAAGTCTACACCGGGGAAAAATTTAAGCCCATCAACATGTATTGGGTTTTAGTGAATTTGGCTTCACTCACCCCTAATTTAGAGTGTTCTAAAGTTTGCAATTAAAGGCTACAACTGAATGGTGGCTGAACACAGACTCATTAGTACAGAGTTACGAAAGCTTAAGAAAAAATAACCTAAATTGTAGACAATGGCTGTTCACAAGATTTCCTCAGTTTTGGAAAATCTGTTTATAAAGTGTAACTGTGTGGTTGGGGAAGGGATTGTGTATTTATTGCTTACTGTGTATTTAGTTATATCAATCTTTTATTGTGTCTCAGAGATGTGCATCATTAGAACGCTACCATTCAATCATCCAGTATAAAATCCTCTTTTTTTTCTTAAAAATTTTGGGGAAGTTTTAGGTTCACAGCAAAATTGAGAGGAAGGCACAGAGATCTCCCCTATAGCCCCCTGCCTATAGCCTCCTTCATTATCAACATCCCCTGCCAGAGTCGTTCATTTGTTACAATTGATAAAACTACACTGACATCATGATCACCCAAAGCCCATTGCTGATATTTGGGTTCACTCTTGGTGTTGTATATTCTATGGGTTTACACAAATTTATGACATGGGTCCACCATTATAGTATCACAGAAAGTATTTTCACTGCTCTGCCTTCACAGTTTTGCCTTTTCCAAAATGTCCTATAGTTGAAGTTACATTGTATGTAATTTTTTAGATTGGCTTAATTCACTTTGTAATATGCCCTCTGAGCTTTTATTTCACCCATCCCTAACTCAATTTCTTTTTCCCAGAACAGTTACCATAATGTATAAAATTTACATGGCTGGGAGTATATATTCATGCTTAAAAATGAATAGATTTCAGTAGATAGTTTTGGTAGCCTGCTGCGTCCCCTAACTGCCATGAATGCTGACTGATAACACTCCCAGTTGCCCCTTGTCTGGTGAATTGCCCTTAGCTGCATGGGAGACCTGTCTCCTGCCCTATTTACTTCCTTCATTCTCTTCCTAAGAGAAACATTTCCACAAGAACATCTCTCTCCGGTTCTGCTTTTAGAAGACCTAAATGAAGATACAGATTTGTCACAGAAATTAACAATGTGATTCACATATATGATTATAAATATTATATGATTTATATGTTTCATAAGTTTAAAATGTATTATATAATTTGAATATATTGTAATATTATAAATATATTATAATAACTATAAATTATAAATATATTAATATACCAAATATATATATATATATATATACATATAATAAAAGGCCCAAGAATAATTTGAAAAAGAGTAATAAGAGGAGGGAATCTTCTCTGATAGTTATTATGATTAAGTGAAATATTATAATCATTAAAAGAGATCTTTAAACTTTTGAGATTTTTAGGAAGAGAGATGTTAACTTAAATAAGGGAATAGAATAGAAACCCAGAATGCCACTCAGGCATAATTATTTTATATATATATATATATATAATAGTATATTATTAATATAATACATAGTATATATTTTTATATATAATATAAAATTTAATTTTAATTTTAATATATAATATATAAATTTTAAATTTTAAATATAAAAATATATATTTATATGTAATATATATTTATAATATGTATAATATTATAATATTTATAATATATACTAATTATGCCTGAGTGTCATATATATACATATTTGAACATATTCAAATGCATGGTAGATAATAAAAACACACTGAATGAATAGAAAATTGATATGCGATAGAATTAACATTGCAAATCCATTAGGAAAGATGGGATGAGTCAGTAAATGTTTTTGGAGTCAATAGTTGAAGTGAAAAAAATATTGTATCCCTTCTTCATACTATAAAAACAAATCAGTTCCAGTCAAAGATCTAAATGTGAAAAGTGAAACTCAAAAAAATGTTTAGCAGAAAAATATAGCAAAATATCTTTATGACCTTGGTATAGAAGAGTGTAGTGTTTTTTTTAATGTTTATTTTTGAGAGAGAGACAGAGACAGAGCATGAGCAGAGAGGGGCAGAGAGAGAGGGAGATACAGAATCCGAAGCAGGCTCCAGGCTCTGAGCTGTCAGCACACAGCCTGATGTGGGGCTCGCACCCATGAACCATGAGATCATGACCTAGCCGAAGTTAGATGCTTAACCAACTAAGCCACTCAGAAGCCCCTGAATCCACCAAGAAAAATATTAACAACAGAGTAAAATGTGGATTAGTTTGACTATTAAAAAAAGTTACTGTATCAAAAACATAAACAAATTGCAAAGATAAACCACAAAGGAAAAAGCTATTTATAATATATAAAAATGACAAAGGATTAATATTCACGATATATAAAAGTTACTATAAAGCAATAAGAAAACAGACAAAAATGGAAAAATAGACAAAAGATAGGAAAAGGCAAATCCCAATGAGTAAGTAAAAATAAGTTTTTCAACCTCAGATGACTTTTCATATTCATCAGATAAATAAAGTTTTAAAACCACATGTACTGCATGTAAAACTGAATGTACTGCTTGTTGACCGGACTGTAGAGGAGCAGGTACATTTGTGCAGTACTGATGAGAATGTAAGTTGGTATTACCACCTTGGATAATCGTTAGCAATATCTAGGGAAATATGAACAGCAATGCCACAGGAATTCCAGTTGTGGTTTTATGCCATATGCCCAAAACTGCTCGTTTCAGCATTATTTGTAATGTCAAAAATATTGAAACAATCTGGCCATCAACAAGACAAGCAAAAATAATATATGTACATTCATACACATCTATAGCCAAAATGAATATACTTGATGTACCAGTAACAACAGAAAAAAATTTAAATATAATGTTGGGACACCTGGGTGGCTCAGTTGGTTAAGCCTCTGACTTTGGCTCAGGTCATGATGTCATGGTTCATGGGTTCAAGCCCTGCGTCGGGCTTTGTGCTGGCAGCATAGAGTCTGCTTAGGATTCTCTCTCTCTCTCTCTCTCTCTCTCTCTCTGCCCCTCCCCCACTCACACTTTCTCTCTCTCTCTCAAATGAAAAACTTTATATATATATATATATATATATATATATAGTGCATATATGCACCATATATATATATGCACTATATATATAGTTTTTTCATATATATATATGCACTATATATATATGTGCATGCCTGGGTGGCTCAGTGAGTTTAGTGTCTGACTTTAGCTCAGGTCATGATCTCACCAATTGTGGATTTGAGCCCCACATTAGGCTCTGTGCTGACAGGTGGAGCCTAGAGTCTGTTTCAGATTCTGTGTCTCCCTCTCTCTCTCTGCCCCTCCCCTGCTAGTGCTCTGTCTCTGTCTCTGTGTCTCTCTCAAATAAATAAACATTAAAAAAATTTTTTAATTAAAAAATATGTTGAATAAATCAAGGTAGTTTCAAAAAGAAGGATATTTACAATATGATGTCTTTTTTTGTTTTGTAAAGCTTTAAACATGGAAAGTAATAAAACAGGTTGCTTCTGCACAAATACACATTTAGTAAAAGTATAAACACATGAATGGAAATGATCAGCAAGGTCAGACTAGCTTTAAACTCTGGTCAGGAGAGAGAGGAATATGTTCTTAGAGATTTACTTTCCAACTACATGTGGGGTGAGTTTTATCAGCAATGTTTTATTCCTTAAGCTGAGTGGCAGGTATATGGGCTTTTGTTACATTGTGCATACACTTGTTTGCCCAAAACTTCCTTGATAAAATATATATATATATCTATTTTATGCTGTTTGCTACGTATTTAAATTTACATCAAACATACATATATATGTATGTATTATATATACACATGCTGCTTTGTTTTATACTTTATTCCCTCAGGATTTGTTTTGTTTCATTTTTATCATTTTTAGTATTACCTGTGTAGCTGTATGCAGAACTTCTTCAATGTTTCCAAGGGCTGCTCTGCATCCTGTATGCATCCCTTGCATTTTACTTTTATTCTTCCTGTGAGGGACAGATAAATGCCTTCCACATTTTCACTTGTAGACCTGTGCAGGAGTTTGCTTCGTGCATTGCTGGATCATAGAATGTACACATATGTAATGTCACTAGGTATTCCCAGAAAGCTCTACATCAGAGTTCCAAATGGAACTCATCTCATCTTATACTTCTACCACAAGTGGATGAGGGATTCTATTTTGCCACAATCATTTAGTCCATTGTCAATAAACAAAATCTACAGCATCCTTTGTCAAACAGGAATTCTTAAATATTATGTAGCAAAATTAGTTCATCATTGGGTGCTTTTTTTTTTTTTTTTGCATCTTATTTAGGAAGTTCATTGTCACCCATGGTTACAAAGATTTTTGGGGCTGAGGACTGGTTGCTCTAAAAGTTCTATCATTCGACCAGGCAAGTGCAGCTTGTTTTTGGTCAAAGAACTGTTCTCTTGTATCTAGGAAATTGATCCTCGTCAACCACAGACTCAGTTTCAGGAGGAATGTCCCAGGGGTTTGAGGGGGAAGGACTGCACTTAGAACACCAGAGCACATGTGTTGTCCAGGGTACTCAGTGGAGTGTGAGTTGTCTCAGATAGGACATTTTCACCTGTGAGTGGGAGACTTGAAAGCAAGACTTAACCCAGTCACTCTGGACTCAGCCTTCCCCTTTTTGCACCTCAGTGTTCTCACGTGTATTACGAAGAGGATGGACAGTAAGACCTCTATTATCAACTTTACCTCAGACAGTCCATGATAGAATTTTTTAACCAAGTTATAAATTTGGGGGCACCTGGGTAGCTCAGTTGGGTAAGCGACCCACTCCAGTCTCAATTTCGACTCAGGTCATGCGTGAAACCAGGGTCATGGGATGGAGCCCCATGTCAGGCTCCATACTGAGCATGGAGTCTGCTTGGGATTCTCTCTCCACCTCTGCCCCTCTCCCCTACTTGCATGCTCTCTCTCTAAAAATAAAAACAAAAATTTTTAAAAGAATTAAACAAAAAGAGTAAACTCTTGGTATCTTTTTAAAAATTATAAATTTCATCATCCCAGAGCTGCAGGAATCATGTTTAGTGATAATTTCTCATGTGCCTCCGACCAAGCCATTTATGAAGTAAGGTGATCTCAGATTGTAGATGAGACCATATTAAATTGTTCACAAAGTGTTTTACTTTGGCTTAACTTCCATACATATAAATTCTCAAGCCTCAACCATTTGCTGTAATAGAAACCAATGTCTTACCCATTTAGAGTCCAATCAAGGATTTTAGTTGGGTAGATTTCCAAGCCATCATTCAAGGACCTGGGATTCTTCCATCTATGGTCCTTCTCTTTTAAGGTTCTTGAAGTTCTCTCTAGTCACCTTCCAGACAGAAAGAGAGAACAGAGCTCACTGTGGGAAGCTATTTTTGGACTAAGCTTTGAAGTAGCACGTATCACTACTGTTCACATTCTCTTTGCCAGAACCTGATTGATGGCACACTAACAGAGAGAGGCAAGTGTGTGCCATGAAGGAAAGGTAACACCTTTTAAAGAACAGGGAGTGGTCTCTGCCAAACCAGGAGTACCTGTCAGGCATCTGCAGAACACAATTAGTTTTTTTTTTTTTTTTTTTAATATTAGAAGCGATGTAACAACATTAAAAAAACAGTGTTTCAAAACAAGGGGGAATCACCCATAATCCCATGCCAGGAACAAAGTATCTGTTAGTATTTATGCAACTTTACATAGCTGTAAATTTAGAGGGCTTGTGGTCGAATAGTACTCCTCCCCCCACCCCTGCTCTCCTTCTGCCCTTCCTTGCCTCTCTCCCTACCACCCTCCCTCTCTCCCTTCCCTCCCTCCTGATGTCCTAAATTATTTAAACATTTTTTTTATTATCTACTGGACTCACCAAGAACACAGAGATAAGTAAGACACAGCATTTTATTTTATTTTTTTAATTTTTTTTCAATGTTTTTATTTATTTTTGGGACAGAGAGAGACAGAGCATGAACGGGGGAGGGGCAGAGAGAGAGGGAGACACAGAATCGGAAACAGGCTCCAGGCTCCGAGCCATCAGCCCAGAGCCTGACGCGGGGCTCGAACTCACAGACCGCGAGATCGTGACCTGACTGAAGTCGGACGCTTAACCGACTGCGCCACCCAGGCGCCCCATAAGACACAGCATTTTAAATTTGCCCTCAAGAACTTCCACTAGTGTAAGAGCAGGCAAATAACCAACCATTATACCATCGTGTGACAAGGGCTGATAGAAATAAATACAGTGTATTGTTGCAGCACTTATACCAGAAAAAGAATTCTAGAGAAGGTAGTATCTGGACTGAGCAATAAAGGATACATAGACACTAGTGTGGTTTAAAAAAAAATGAGTTTAAGAGCCTTCTAGAGTGGGGGCACCATCCTCAAAGTCCTGGAGGCATGAGATGGAACAGTGAGCCCTGGATACTGTACATAGTTCGGATGCACTGGACAACAGAGTGTTTCTGGGAAGTGGTGAGGGCTGAGTCATGACAGTTCTGATGGGTCAAACTGTGAAAGATTGTTAACTCTGGTAAGGAGATAACATTTCAGTTTAAACACAAGAGGGGTTATTGAAGTATTTTAATCAGAGAAGTGATATGATCAGAACCTTGCCTGAGAGAGATAACCCTGGTTGCTGTGTGGGGGAAAAATACATCACAGGTGGAAAAGTTGAAGGTAAGAGGCCAGTTAGGGGATGAGTTTCATGATTCACATGATATATGATTGTGGGGGGACTTGGGTTTGATTGGTGTTGGAGAGAAACACGTAGTATTCAAGAGATATTTAGGTGGTAGAACCAACAGGGCTTATGAATTCACTGGGGGTGAAGAGTTGGACAGAGAAATGTTAGGAATGATCCCCCAAGGATTACAGATTGCATCATTTGATTGACAATTAATACAGGAACTATTGGAGAATAAGAGTGAGTGATGAATTCAGATTTATATTTTAATTTTGAGGTACTTTTGGAAATATAAACAGAGGAGACTGGTAGAAGGTAGATTATAAAACTGAAATTCAGGAGAGAGACCTACACAGAAATTAATATTCTTAACTGAATGTACAGGAGTGAAAGAAGTTGTCTAGAGACCATGTGTACAGTATGAAGACCAATGTTTATGTAAAAATAAAACAATAATGGGGCACCTGGGTGGCTCAGTCGGTTAAGCATCTGACTCTCAATCTCAGCTTGGGTCGTGATCTTGCAGCTCATGGGTTCGAGCCCCACATTGGACTCTGCATTGACAGTGTGGGTCCTGCTTGGAATTCTCTCTCCTCTCTCTGCCCCTACCCCACCTGTACTCACTCGCACACACTCTCTCTCTCTCAAAATAAATAAACTTAAATTTTTAAAAATAATAAAACAACAAAAGCTGACAGTGGAGGCTGTGATGAAGCACAAACAAATACAAATGAACCATAGAATAAGAGTGTCATTAAGTCACAAAAACCAGGGGGTGAGGGTTTTAAAGGCTGAGAAGGAATCAAATAAAATAAAGGTGAAAAGGTGCCCATTAGATTTGGCATCAGACTGCTGTACCTTTGTGAGTACAATTTTTATGGCAAAGAATCAGATGAGTTGGATTGAGAGGTGAATGGAAAGTGAGGAATCAGAGGTAATGACTGTAGATAGCTATTAATAAGGAGAAGAGAGAATAGGATAAAAGCTCTAATGTTTATTTGAAGAGGGATTTTTTTTCCAAGTGGAAAAAAAATTGATAAAGTATAAAATGCTTTTGGAAGAAGTCTTGCAGAGAGAGATGCTTTGAGAATAATAGAATGATAACAGAATAAAGAGTAATTAATAGGATGAGGTTTTGAGGAAGGGAATAAACCTTTCATTTTAATAGGCAGAAACAAGGAACAGTGATTCTGGACGAGGCTACCTTTGTCAGCTCAATAGTAGGAATTTGTGATAGATCTCATGTGATGACTTCTATTTCATTTGTGATAAAATGCCAACTGCTGAGGGAAAGCATGATGGTAGGGTCAGACAGTTAAGAAAAATGGAGAAGTTTTACAATCACCATTGTGGGAGAAGATCTCATGAGAATTATATAAAAGGGACAATGAGTCGTGCTGGGCACGTCCTAGAAATCAGAGATGCTGAAGTGACCACCACCCCAAGGATCTGCTTTTGGGGAATTTCTCCAGCCATGTTCTGTGTCCTCTGTGTGGAGGTAAAGAAGGAAGATAGTTGAATGGTTGCACAATTGCCAGGTGGGGTTGGCAAAAAGGAAAGAGAGGCAAGAGTAATGGCAAGAAAGTAAAGAAAATGATCAGCTAGAAAATCTAAACTGACTGTGGAAGAAGGAAAAATTCTCCATGGGACTGGGAAGTCTTCTAAGATGGAGATTAACTGACACCAATGAATGGAGTGAAAGAAGGGGAAGAATCAACCACTTTTATTTTTAACTTGTTGTTTAAAGGATCAATACAGTAACATGAATTTTATTTTATTGTATGATTCTATGACTTTTTAATTAATAGACTTTATTTTTAGAGCACTTTTCGCTTTGCAGGAAATTCGTAGAGTACAGATTGCCCATATACTACCTCTCTACCCCATCCCCTCTACACAGTTATCAATATCTTGTATTAATGTGCTACATTTGTTATAATTGATGAAGCAATATTACTATTATTAATGAAACCACATAGTTTAAATTAGGGTTCACTTTTTGAGTTGTAAATTCTATGGGTTTTGACCAATGCAAATTTCAAGTATCCATTACACAGCATAGCTTTACTGTCCTAAAAATCTCCTGTGTTCCACTTATTCATCTCTCACTCCCTAGCAACCATTGATCTTTTTTCCCTACAGTTTTGCCTAATTAAGAATGTCATATGGTTTGAATCACACAATATGTGGCCCTTTCAGACTAATTTTTTTTTTCACTTAGTAATAGGCATTTGAGGTTCCTACACATCTTTATGTGGCTGGCTTGATAGCTCATTCATTTCCAGTGCTGAGTGATATTCCATTTTCTGGAGGAGCCAAAGTTTATTTACCCATTTTCCTACTGAAAGACATCTTGGTAGCTTCCGAGATTTGGCAGTCATGTAATTCATGTGCAGGTTTTTGTGTGGACCTGCAAGGAGAGCTATTGTTGGATTTTATGATAAGACTATGTTTACCTTTGTAAGATACCGTAAGACTATCTTCCAAAGAGGCTGTACTATTTTTCATTTCCACAAGCAATGATGGAGAGTTCCTGTTGCTCCAAATCCTCACTAGTATTTAATGCCAGTGTTCTAGATGCAAGCTATGCTATATGGTGTGAAGTGGTATGTGATTGTTATTTTAAATTGCCATTACTTAATGACATGCGATATTTAACATTTTTTCATATGTTTATTTGCCGTCTGTTGATCTTTGTTCGTGAATTGTCAGTTCAGATCTTTTGCCCATTTTTTCTATAATTTATTTATTTTTTATAATTTGCATCCAAGTTAGCACATGGTGCAACAATGATTTCAGGAGTAGATTCCTTAAGCCTCTTACCTGTTTAGCCCATCCCCCCTCCCACAACCCCTCCATCAACCCTCTGTTTGCTCTCTATACTCCAGAGTCTCTTATGTTTTGTCCACCTCCCTGTTTTATCATTTTTGCTTCCCTTCCTTTCTGTTCACCTTTTTCGTATCCTAAAGTCCTCATATGAGTGAAGTCACATGATATTTGTCTTTCTCTGACTAATTTTGCTTAGCATAATACCCTCTAGTTCCATCCATGTAGTTGCAAATGGCAAGATTTCATTCTTTTTGAATGCCGAGTAATACTCCATTGTGTGTGTATGTGTGTGTGTGTATACACACACACACAGACACACACACACACACATATACCCCACATCTTCTTTATCCATTTATCCATCGATGGACATTTGGGCTCTTGCCATACTTTGGCAATTGTTAATAGTGCTGCTATAAACATTGGGGTGCATGTGTCCCTTTGAAACAGCATACCTGTATCCCTCGAATAAATACCTAGTACTATAATTTCTGGGTTGTAGGGTAGTTATATTTTTAATTTTTTGAGGAGCCTTCATGCTGCTTTCCAGAGTGGCTGCACCAATTTGCATTCCCACCAGCAGTGCAAAAGAGATCCTCTTTCTCTGCATCTTCCCCAACATCTATTGCCTGAGTTGTTTATGTTAGCCATTCTGACAGGTGTGAGGTGGTATCTCAATGTGGCTTTGATTTCTATTTCCTGGATGATGAGTGATGTTGAGCATTTTTTCATGTGTCGGTTGGTCATCTGGATGTCTTCTTTGGAGAAGTGTCTATTCATGTCTTTTGCTCATTTCTTCACTGGATTATTTGTTTTTTGGGTGTTGAGTTTGATAAGTTCTCTATAGATTTTGGATACTAACTTTTATCTTATATGTCATTTGCAAATACCTTCTCCCATTCCATCAGTTGCCTTTTAGTTTTGCTGATTGTTTCCTTCACTGTGCAGAAGCTTTTTATTTTGATGAACTCCTAACAGTTCATTTTTGCTTTGGTTTCCCTTCCCTCTGGAGACATGTTGAGTAACAAGTTGCTGTGGCCGATGTGAAGGAGGTTTTTGCTCGCCTTCTCCTCTAGGATTTTGAATGATTCCTGTCTTACGTTTAGGACTTTCATCCATTTTGAGTTTATTTTTGTGTATGGTGTAAGAAAGTGGTCCAGCTTCATTATTCTGCATGTTGCTGTCTGGCTTTCCCAGCACCATTTGCTGAAGAGACTGTCTTTATTCCATTGGCTATTCTTTCTTGCTTTGTCAAAGATTAGTTGGCCATATGTTTGTGGGCCCATTTCTGGATTCCCTATTCTCTTTCAGTGATCTGAGTGTCTGTTTTTGTGCCAGTACCATACTGTCTTGATTGCAGCTTTGTAATACAGCTTGAAGTCTGGGATTGTGATGCCTCCAGCTTTGGTTTTCTTTTTCAAGATTGCTTTGTCTATTTGGGCTCTTTCCTGGTTCCATACAAATTTTAGGATTGTTTGTTGTATCTCTGTGAAGAATGCTGGCGTTATTTTGATAGGGATTGCATCGAATATGTAAATTGCTTTGGGTAGTATTGACATTTTAACAATATTTCTTCTTCCTATCAAGGAGCATGGAATCTTTTTCCATTTTTTTGTGCCTTCTTCAATTTCTTTCATAAGTTTTCTATAGTTTTCAGTGTATAGATTTTTCTCTTTGGTTAGATTTATTCCTAGGTATTTTATGGTTTAGGGTGTAATTGTAAATAGGATCAATTCCTTGATTTCTTTCTGTTGCTTCATTGTTGGTGTATAGGAATGCAACCGATTTTTGTGCGTTCATTTTTATATTCTGCGACTTTGCTAAATTCATGGATCAGTTCTAGCAGTATTTTGGTGGAATCTTTTGGGTTTTCTATATAGAGTATCATGTCATCTGTGAAGAGTGAAAGTTTGACCTCCTCTTGGCTGATTTGGATGCCTTTTATTTCTTCGTGTTGTCTGATTGCTGAGGCTAAGACTTCCAATACTATGTTGAATAACAGTGGTGAGAGTAGACATCATTGTCTTGTTCCTGACCTTATGGGGAAAGCTCTCCGTTTTTCGCCATTGAGAATGATATTAGCGGTGGGTCTTTCATATCTGGCTTTTATGATCTTGAGGTATGCTCCTTCTATTCCTACTTTCTTGAGGGTTTTTATCAAGAAAGGATGCTGTATTTTGCGAAGTGCTTTCTCTGCACCTATTGAGAGGATCATGTGGTTCTTGTCCTTTCTTTTATTGAAGTGATGTATCACATTGATTGTTTTGCAGATATTGAACCAGCCCTGCACCCAAGGTATAAATCCCACTTGGTCGTGGTGAATAATTTTTTTAATGTATTTTTGGATCTGGTTGGCTAGTATCTTGTTGAGGATTTTTGCATCCATGTTCATCAGGGAAATTGGTCTATAGTTCTCCTTTTTAGTGAGGTCTTTATCTGGGTTTGGAGTTGAGGTAATTCTGGCTTCATAGAAAGAGTTAGGAAGTTTTCCTTCCATTTCTATTTTTTTGGAACAGCCCTAAGAGAATAGATGTTAACTTTTCTTTAAATGTTAGGTAGAATTCCCCTGGAAAGTCATCTGGCTTTGGACTCTTGTTTTTTTGGGAGATTTTTGATTATTAATTCAATTTCCTTACTGGTGATGGGTCTGTTCAAATTTTCTTTTTCTTCCTGTTTCAGTTTTGGTAGTGTGTATGTTTCTAGGAATTTTTCCATTTCTTCCAGATCACCCATTTTATTGGTGTATAATTGTTCATAATATTTTCTTATTATTGTTTGTATTTCTGCTGTGTTCATTGTGATCTCTCCTTTTTCGTTCTTGATTCTATTTATTTGGGTTCTTTCCTTTTTCTCTTTGAGAAAACTGGCTAGTGGTTTATCAATTTTGCTAATTCTTTCAAAGAACCAGCTTCTGGTTTCATTGATCTGTTCTACTGGTTTTTTTTGTTTGTTTGTTTGTTTTGTTTTTGTTCTGTTTTTGTGTTTGTTTTTGTTTTGTTTTGATAGCATTGATTTCCGCTCTAATCTTTAGTATTTCTTGTCTTCTGCTGGTTTTGGGTTTTATTTGCTGTTCTTTTTCTAGCTCTTTAAGATGTAAGTTTAGGTTGTGTATCTGTGACCTTTCTTTCTTCTTTAGGAAAGCCTGTATTGCTATATACTTCCCTCTTATAATCACCTTTGCTGTGTCCCAGAGGTTTTGGGCTGTGGTGTTATCATTTTCATTGATTTCTATGTACTTTTTAATTACCTCTTTAACTTCTTGGTTAGCCCATTCATTCTTTAGTAGGGTGGTTTCCAGCCTCCATGTATTTGTAATCTTTCCACATTTTTTCTTGTGTTTGATTTCAAGTTTCATAGAATTGTGGTCTGAAAATATGCGTGGTGTGATCTCGATCTTTTTGTACTTGTTGAGGGTTGATTTGTGTCCCAGTATGTGGTCTATTATGGAGACCATTCCATGTGCACTTGAGAAGAATGTGTATTCTGCTGCTTTAGGATGAAATGTTCTGAATATATCTGTTAAGTCCATCCGGTCCAGTGTCATTCTAATCCGTTGTTTCCTAGTTTTCTGTTTAGATGATCTGTACATGTAAGTGGGATGTTGAAGTCCCCTACTATTATTGTATTATTATCAATGAGTTTCTTTATGTTTGTGATGAATTGATTTATATATTTGGGTTCTTCCACATTTGACGCATAAATATTTACAATTGTTAGATCTTCTCGGTGGAAAGACCCCTTAATTATGATATTATGTCCTTCTTCATCTGTTGTGACAGCCTTTATTTTAAAGTCTAGATTGTCTGATATAAGTATGGCTACTGCAGCTTTCTTTTGGTGACCATTAGCATGATAGATGGTTCTCCATCCCCTTATCTTCAATCTGTAGGTGTCTTTAGGTCTAAAGTGGGTCTCTTGTAAACAGCATATAGATGGATCTTGTTTTCTTACCCATTCTGTTACCCTATGTCTTTTGATTGGTGCATTGGGTCCATTGATGTTTAGAGTGAGTACTGAAAGATACGAATTTATTGCCATTATGCTGCTTGTAGAGATGGAGTTTCTGGTGGTGTTCTCTGGTCCTTTCTAGTCTTTGTTCCTTTTGGTCTTTTTTTTTTTTTAATTTTGTTTTTCTGTCCTTTCTCCCCTCAGAGAGTCTCCCTTAAAATTCCTTGCAGGGCTGGTTTAGTGGTCACAAACTCCTTTAATTTTTGTTTGTCTGGGAAACTTTTTATCTCTCCTTCTATTTTGAATGACAGCCTTGCTGGATAAAGAATTCTTGGCTGCATATTTTTCTGATTCAGCACATTGAATATATCCTGCCACTCCTTTCTGGCCTTCCAAGTTTCTTTGGATAGGTCTGCTGCAAACCTGATCTGTCTTCCATTGTAGGTTAGAGACTTTTTTTTTCCTTGCTGCTTTCATGATTCTTTCCTTGCCTGAGTATTTTGTGAATTTGACTATGATATACCTTGCTGATGGTCTGTTTTTGTTGAATCTAACGGGAGTCCTCTGTGCTTCCTGGATTTTGATGTCTGTGTCTTTCCCCAGCTTAAGAAAGTTTTCTGCTATGATTTGCTCACATAATGCTTCTACCCCTATTTCTCTCTCTTCCTCTTCTGGGACCCCTATCATTCTGATGTTGTTCCTTTTTAACTAGTCACTGATTTCTCTAATTCTTAAATTGTGCTTTTTTGCCTTAATCTCCCTGTTTTTTCCTGCTTCATTGTTCTCCATAAGTTTGTCCTCTCTCTTGCTGATTTGCTGCTCTGCCTCTGTGGTATCCATTTTAGATTGCAGCTCAGTTATAGCACTTTCTATTTCATCATAACTAGCTTTCCACAGAAAGGGATTCTAATCTCTTTTCAATGCCAGCTAGTATTCTTATTATCGTGATTCTAAATTCTGGTTCAAATATCATGCTTTTGTCTGTGTTGGTTAAATCCCTGGTTGTCATTTCTTCCTGTTCTTTCTTTTGCGGTGAATTCCTTCGTTTCATCATTTTGAAGAAAGGAAAGGAATTAATAAGGTAAAAAAATAAATTAAAAAATGAAAAACAACACACACACACACACAAACAAACAAATAAAGGATGCTAGATCCTAAGTGTGTTCTGGTCTGGTTGTTGAAAGGAGCTTGACAGATTAGAGAAAAAAAGGGAAAGATAAGAAAAGAAAAAAAAAGGAAAATGTTTGAAAATTTGAAAAAATGAATACAATGAAACAGAATAAGATGAAATGATTGAAGTGAAAAAAATAGAATTTAAAAAATGTACCAAGAAAAGTAAAAAATATAGTAGAAAAAATTAAGGAAAAATATTTTTAATAGAAATGGAAAATAAAGGGGCGCCTGGGTGGCGCAGTCGGTTAAGCGTCCGACTTCAGCCAGGTCACGATCTCGCGGTCCGGGAGTTCGAGCCCCGCGTCAGGCTCTGGGCTGATGGCTCAGAGCCTGGAGCCTGTTTCCAATTCTGTGTCTCCCTCTCTCTCTGCCCCTCCCCTGTTCATGCTCTGTCTCTCTCTGTCCCAAAAATAAATAACCATTGAAAAAAAAAATTAAAAAAAAAAAGAAATGAAAAATAAAAATAATTTTTTTCTCTTTCTGCATTCAAGAATAAGAAAAGAAAAGAAAAAAAAATGAATAGATGGACCAGCAAACAGACTGAAGCATGATTGAAATTACATCAGTTTCCCATAGAACTTGAACTATGAGGCACTTTATAGTTTGTAAACTAAGCAGGCAGAGAGACCTGTGTTGTTCCTGAAGAGCTAGGTTGGCCCAGTTGGGTGTGGCTTAGTGTAATGGCTCCATTCTTCACTAAATGGTGCTGCTTAGCTTACTGGGGTGGATTATTGTGGCGCCTATAGATATGTATTTGCCTGCGTGGGAGCAGTGAAAATGGTGTCACCCAGCTACCCAGTCTCTAGTATCAGAACTCTGTTCTCCCTGACCATCATTTGCTCACCCCTCCTTTGTCTCCAGCTTCTGTCCACTCCCTTTTCACACTGTTTGTTACTAAGCCCTCACATTGCCAGTCAGCACCTCCATCCTGAGTTTTATCTCAGACACAGCTGTGTTTCCAAACCTCTCACTTCTGAGGGACTGTGGCTTTGGCCCGTTCCGACCATCTAGGGGACGGTCTCACCAAGCAATGGCTGGGTGCTGGCCACACCCAGGAACGTTTGGGAGACCATGCTGCTTCCGATGCCCAGAGACTGCAGCTGGGTGCCAGGCCGCCCCAGAAAAAGTTCATGGGATTGTGGAGCAGTAGCGTTTCAGGTATTATGGAAAATCACAAAGCACATCTGGTGCCAGGCTTCCCCCTTAATGTTCTTGTTCCAGCACCAGCGAATGTGGTTGTTCTCTGGGGTCTGCTGGCACCTTTGCCTGTGGGGAAGCCACACCGCCTCTACCAGATGTCTTCCCAGCAGGGAAACAGCTTTTCCCCATGTGGCCTGAAGACCTTCAGACCTCACTCCGCTCCTGGGGTTTGCCCTTTTCACCAGAGCACTGCCAGGTATTGAGCTGCAGAGTTTCAGACTCTGCGCTCCCCCTGTTTATAGACTCTTAATGGAATTTAAACCCTCTCCTTTCTCCTTTCTCCTTTTTTGTTCAGTCCTTTGTGTACTCTTTTCTCTCCAGCTGCTTTTGGGTGGTGGAATGCTTCCTGTACTCACCCCCACCGCCAAACACCCCCACCCTTGCCCGGTCTCCATCCTCTCTCTAATAGCAAAAACAGCTCCCTGCCCTCCATGGTTTTCTCCCCCAGTTCACCTCTCCACGCTGCATACCTGCCCGGTTCTGTGGTTCAGGTTGTGTAGATTGTTGTGTTAATCCTCAAATCAGTTTTCTAGGTGTGCAGGATGGTTTAGTGTTGATCTGGCTGTATTTCAGGGATGAGAGATGCAGAAAAAACTTCCATGCTGTTCCGCCATCTTGGCCCCTCTCCTCTTTTGCCCATTTTAATGGAGTTGTTTGCATTCTTGTTTTGGAGTTTTAAGAGTTCTTTATATATTTTAGGATTTCAGGTATTTTGGAAGTTCTTCGTAGACTTTTAATGGATATGTGACTGGCAACTATTTGGTCCCAGTTTTGTGGCCTGGTTTTTCATTCTCTTACCCATGTCTTTCTTAGAGCAGAAGCTTTTAATTTCAGCGAAGTTGAATTTATCCAGTTCCCTTCTGTTCCTACATTTTTTCATGAATTAATACTGATTTTTTTCAAATTATTTTCCTTTATCAATTGTTCTGATAATGTATCTTTTGTTCTTTGCACTTTGAATATGGTGAATCACACTGATGGCTTTCAAAATACCTGCCTTATTCTCTTGGGGAAAATCCCACTTGATTTTGGTGTATTATGATTATGCTTACATTACTTCATGTAATGTGGCAATATTTTTTTGATAGTTTTGTATTTTTTAATAAAGGATATTGGTCTGTAGTTTTCCTTTTTTTATTGTCTTTGTCAGTTTTGGTACAAGGTGATGTGCACTTCATAATATGATTTAGGAGATGTTTCCTTTTGTACTATTATCTAAGAGACGTTGTGTACAATTGGTGTTATTTCTTTAAATATTTCATATAATTCACCAGTAAAACAATCTGGGCCTGAGGATTTCTTTTTCAGAACATTTTCAAATTATAAATTTCATTTCTGTAATATTTATTTCATTTCTCTAATATTTATTAGGTTATCTATTTCATCGTGTGTGATTTGGGTAGTTTACAGTTTTCAAGGAATTGAATGATTTCATGTTAATTCTTGACTAGAATGCAAAGAGTTGGACAGAATATTCACTTGTTATCCTTTTAAAAATCTATGGCATCTTTAGGAACATGTCTTCTTTCATTTCTACAATGTGTCGTCTTCCTTTTTTCTTTATCAGTTTTGATAGGCATTTATCAATTTTATTAATCTTTCAAAGAACCAACTTTTGCTTTCATTAATATTTTTTTTTGTCCTCAATTTTATTGACTTTAATTCTAATCTTTATTATTTCCTTTTTTATGCTAATTTTTAGTTTATTTTACTCTTCCTTTTCTCAGCTATTAATTTAGAGGCACAAATTATTGATTTGAGAACTTTATTCTTCTCTAATAAAAGCATTTGTTGCTATGAATTTCACCCTCAGCACTGTTTAAATATTACTCAAACTCTTGATATCTTTGTATTTTAATTTTTATATAAATTCACTTTTTTTTTCTAATTTACCTTGGGACTTCCTCTTTGACCTACATGTTATTTTAAAGTGTTTTGTTTGATTCCCAGGTGTTGGGAGATTTTCCAGCTATCTGTTGATTTCTAGTTTGGTTTCATTAAGATCTGAAAACATACTTTGTAGGATTTAATTATTTTAAATGTACTGAGGTTTGTTTTATGACACGGAATATTGATTATCTTGGTGAATGTTCCATATGGATGTAAGAAGAATGTGTATTTTATTGTCGGGTAATGTTCTCTAACTGTCATTTTGATCAAGTTGGTTGGTGGTTTTGTTTAATTCTTCAAAATCCTTGCTAATAGTCTGACTTCTAGTTCTATTATTCAGTGATGTGCATTGAATTCCCCAAATAATACTGTGACAGTTCCCATTTCTCTTTTCATTTCTGTCAGTTTTTGCATATTGGCTCTGTTCTTGGGTATATATGCATGTAGGATTTTTATTTCTTTTTCATGAATTGAATCTTTGATCAATATGCAATGACCCTTATAATCCCTGGTAATTTTCTCTACCTTGAAATCTTCTTTGTCTGATATTAATATAGGTACTCCATCTCTCTTTTGATTAATGATTTCATGAGACATAATTGTCTATCCTTTTACCTATTTTGTTATATTTGAAGTGAGTCGTTGTAGGCAGCATGAAGTGAGGTCATTAAAAGAAATCCATTCTGGGGGTGCCTGGGTGGTTTGGTTGGTTGGGCGTCTGACTTCAGCTTGTGTCATGATCTCACAGTCTGTGAGTTTGAGCCCCACATCAGGCTCTGTGCTGACAGCTCAGAGCCTGGAGCCTGCTTCAGATTCTGTCTCCCTCTCTCTCTCTGCCCCTCCCCTGCTCTCTCTCTCTCTCTCTCTCTCTCAAAAACAAATAAACATTAAAAAAAACTTTTTTAAAATCAATTCTGAGGAGCACTTGGGTGGCTCAGTTGGTTAAGTATCCAACTTGGACTCAGGTCATGATCTCACTGGAACCTGCTTTGGATTCTGTGTCTCCCTCTCTCTCTGCCCCTCCCCTACTCACACTTTGTCTCTGTCTCAAAAATAAATAATAAAACATTTTAAAAAATTAAAAATTTCATTCTGAAAACTTCTTTCATTTAATTGAGACAAATGCATTTAGACCATTTGCATTTAACCTAATTATTGAGTTTAGATATAGTCCTAGTATTCTCTTGTCTGTTTTCTGACTATTTCCTTTATATTTCATTCCTCTGTTTTTCCTTTCTTGCTGTCATTGGGTGAATTTTATGTTTTAAAATTATATTTTAATTTATGTATTTTTATTTTGACCTTATCTATTTATATGCATTTTTAGTGGCTCTTCTCACAGTTACACTATGCATACTTTATTTTTTATTGACACCAAAATATTTTAGCATATCCAGTGGAATTTATAAAATTTATCATCATTTAGAACTTTTACTCTCCCTCCTTTACATTATAGTGGTCTTACATACTACAATTTATATTAAAAACCTAATTATGCAGTGTTAACTTTTTTCATTTTCAACCACTGAATATATTTTTAGAACTTGAGAAGAGGAGAATAATCTATCACATTGACCAAGATATTTACTTTATCTGTTGTTCTTCCTTCACGTCTGATGTTCCAAGTTTCTTTCTGATATCAGTTGTCTTCCGTCTGAAGAACTTTCACCAGCAATTGTTTTTAAGCAAATCTGCAAACAACAAATTGTTTCAATTTTCCTTCGTGTAGGAATGTCTTTATTTTATCTTAGTTATAGAGGATATTTTCACTGTAGGTAAAATTCTTGGTAAATAGGACTTTTCTTTTCATCATTTAACAAATGTGGTGCTTCTGGTTGGTTTGAAGGTAGTGAGTTATCTCAACTGATGGTTCACATTCACTTATAGACCAACTCCTTGTTTTACTCTCCTCCCCACCCCCACAGCTTCTCACTACTGCGCTTGACTCTAAAAGAAAGTGCTACTTTTTCTGGCCTTCATGATTTCTGATGGGAAATATGCAGTCATTTGAAATCACTGCTACTTTAAAGATAATGAATCATTTTCTTCTAATAGTTTCATAATTTTTTCCTTGCTTTAATTTTCAGCAGTTTGATTATTATGTGTTTGGGTATGGATTTCCTCAGGTTTATCCTATTTAGGTTTTACTGGCTTTGGATTTATAGATTTATGTCTTTTGCCAACATTGGGATGTTTTCAGCCATTTCTTCTTCAAAAACTTTTCCAACACTGTGCTTTTTCTCATCTACTTTTAGGATTCAAATGACATGAATGTGAACTCTCTTATTGTCACACAGTCTCTGGAACTCTGTTCATTTTTTTTTTTTCCAATCTGTTTTCTCTCTGTTGTTGCGATTGAGCCCATCCAATGAGTTTTTAATTTTGGTTATTATATTTTCCAGTTCTAAAATTTCTATTTGGTTCTTCTTTATATATTCATATTCTATTTCTTTGCTGTCTTTCTGTTTTTCCCTTTTTTGAGTGTTTACTATTGCTTATTGGATCATTTGTATAACAGCTGTTTTTGTTAGTCTTTATCAGGTAATTCCAATATCACTGTTATATTGACATTTGTTAATTATCTTTCCCATGCAAGTTGAGCATTTCCTATTGTTTTGTTGTTTGTTTGTTTTGCTTTGTTTTGTAAGGCAAGTAATTTTGGATTGTTTCCTGGTATTTTGAATATTATGTATGTATTTCTGGGTCTTCTTAAATACTATGGAAAATGTTGGTATTATTCTTTTAGTAGTCAACTGCCCTGGCTTGGGAGAGATTACAAGTTTCAACTTACCTTCTGTGGGCTGTGCATCCAATCTCAGCTTAGTGTTCAAAGTCTTGCAGTGCTAGTCAGATTTGTCCTAGGTGTGTGCCACCCTGTACTCAGCTGGGAACCTGGACAATGATCTGCTTGTTAGCTCAGTTCTCTAAATCTCTCTGATACTCCAGTTGAATCAGATCTGTGTGTTTGTAACATGAAGCGAGCCCAGGGGTTCTGAGACTACTTTGTGGGGTGGGTTTCTTGATATCCTCCTTCTTCACAGTCTCCCGGGTCCAATATATCCATCAGTTTTTAACAGATTCCAAGGGGCCCCCAGAGCTCCTCCTTTTTATCTTCCAGACAAAGTGCTGTGGCTTGATTTTCACTCCTCTGTCCTGTACTTCTAAGACTGCACTGATATCTGGGGTCAAGTGGAAATAAGACAAGGAAAAAAGAGCAATGGTGGTTCACCCTCCACTCCTGAGAACCCAACTGCACTGACTGGAGAGGCCTCTGCCACTTCCACCATATTATTGCTTGGGAACTGGGCATGAAACATCAGAGAAGAGAAAATAAACAAACAAATGAAAATAACAACAGCAAAACTCCAGGAGATTTTCACATTCTCTTTGCAATTTCAGACTTCCCTTTCCATCACCTGGAGTGAGGACCAAAGGGTTCTTCCTGGATCTCTCTCTCTCTCTCTCTCTCTCTCTCTCTCTCTCTTTTAAATTTATTATTTTAAAATTTTTTCTTTAATGTTTTATTTATTTTTGAAGGAGAGAGAGAGAGAGACGATGCATGAGCGGGGGAGGTGCAGAGAGAGAGGGAGACACAGAATCCAAAATGGGCTCTAGGCTCTGAGCTATCAGCACAGAGCCCAACGTAGGGCTCAAACTCATGAACCACAAGATCATGACCTGAGCTGAAGGCAGACACTTAGCTGACTGAGCCACCCAGGCACCCCTGGAGGTGTCTCTCTTCTGATGGCCACCTCTAGGTTTCAGTTTGAGTTACATACAGGCCAAGGGATCTTGGAGGGGGAAAAAAAAGGGGGTAAACTCACCACTATTTTGATGGTATTTTGAATTCTGGTCTTCTTTCCCAATCCACCTGCTACTATTTACTTTCAGAGTCCCAAATCAGCTCCTCCAGGTACTGAAGTCACAGCAGTGAGAGAGACATGAGAGCATAGTTACTCCACTTAACAGACCTGAAAACTTGCCATCAGGTTTTGTAAAAAAAATTTTTTGCAGTTTTTTTAACTTTTTATTTTAAAATAACTTGAGACTCACAGAAGTTGCAAAAACAATACAGTTTCTGACTATTCATCCACCTTTCCCCCGTGATAGCATTTCACGTACCACAGTGCGTCTTCAAAACCAGGAAGTTGGCGGTGGCAAAATACTACTGATTAAACTATAGACCTTATTTGGTTTTCCTCAGGTTTTGGCATTGCTGGTGGTGGCGGTGTATAGTACTGTGAAATTTCAGCATGGGTATAAATCTGTGCTAACACCACCATAGTCAAAATATAGAACTCTTCCATCGCTACAAAGAAACTCCTTCATGCTACCTCTGAACGGCCCCCAACCCTAACCCCAGGAAACCACTGATCTGTTCTCCATCACTATAATTTTGTCATTTCCAGGTTATTCTGCCAACGGGATCTTACAGTATATCCACCAGTTTGAAAAAAAAATTTTTTTAAGATTTATTTATTTTTGAGAGAGAGACAGAGACAGAGCATGAGCGGGGAGAGGGGCAGGGAGAGAGGGAGATACAGAATCTGAAGCAGGCTGAAGGCTCTGATTTGTCAGCACAGAGCCTGATGCGGGGCTTGAACTCATGAATCGTGAGATCATGACCTGAGCTGAAGTCGGACGCTTAACTGATGGAGCCACCCAGGCGCCCTTCCATCAGTTTTTGAATAGAATCCAATCTTTGGCACTTTGTGCTGTGCTGCTATTAGGCATTCAGACATTCAGCAACATACCTTTACTGGGACAAAAACTGCAAAATACTGCCCCCCTTTCCTCCAGTCCCTGTAACAAGTAGAAGAGATTAGAAAGAAGGAATTAGAGCCCATGATATATAAAGTGACGAGGGTCTGTTAAAGGACAAAACACTCATTACTAACCATTTCTGAGCACCCAACTGCTGGCCTTGGGGAGTTAGAATGAAACCAGCTTTCCAGATCAAATACATCTGAGTCATTCCCTCAAGTCACAAACTATGACCAGGGAGGGATCCAAGCCTGCCCTCTCCCTGGGCCTAAGTGGCCCCCTCTGCCTTCATGTGACTGTGAGGCCTGAAGAAAGGTATGTAAGCATGCCACAGTGAAGCTGTATAAAAAAAAAAAAAAGTACATTATACAGATCCATTATCCCTGTGGCTTTGTCAACAAAATATTTCAACCCCTGATGAATCTCTGTGTTGCTAGATTTATTTTTAGGTGCAGCACAACAGATTGTTTCTTTGTTTGCTCTTCTATTTGCTCATGGTTATGACTGCCTCCTGAATGGCTCATCATAGCAGCAGTCATGCAGTAATCATCTGACAGTATATTATTATTTATTGTGTATCAAGTGCCATAAAGGTTCATAAAGCTTACCAGGCACCTATAATGATACTAACTATAGACTGAAGAACTTCCTGATAAACTTGGGCGCTTACTGGGGAGCAGGAACGGGAGGCCCAAAGATGGGGCAGGCAGTTCTGGGAGTGGTCTACCATGTCCTGCTTCCTCCTCACAGTGGGAATGATCACAGAGCTCAGGAAAACTCTGTGTGGCCAGGGTGCAGAGGAGGAAGTAGACAGCATGAAATCTTGATGTGGATTTCACAGGTGAAGGTGCTAGCTGTCCTAGCTGGGCAGCTTGACTCCTTCGGGTATGAAAACACGATTCTTATCCTCCTATCTTCTGAAATGACATTCTATACTTGTGAGAAAGGATGGGGAATGAGAAAATGAGGGCAAAGGTAACTCACGTTTATAGATTATCTCTGTTTGCCAGCGCTGATCTAGACGTTGGGGTATGGAGGATGGAACCTACAGAGTGTTACAGAAAACAGACAATAGATGAATAAATAAATGTATGGTGTCTAAGAAAGATATAAAAGTTGGGCGAGCAGATAAAGCATAAAGAGTTGGTTATTTTTGGTAGATTGGTCAGGGAAGAGTGTTCTGAAGCTTGACCTTTGAGCAGAGACTTTGATAAACTGAAGGTGAGCCATGTAAATATTTGAGGAAGAGTATTGTATAAGAGGGAACAGCATGTGTAAAGGCCCTGTGTTGGGGCATACTTAACAAGTAGAAGGGCAGGGATTCCATCAGTGGAGCTGTAGCCCAACAGTCAAAGGGGAATGGGAAAAAGATGGGTTTGGAACAGCAGCCATGGGCAGGCTGTGCAAACCAGGGGAGACTTGTGGATTTGCTCTCAGGGGGATGATGAGCCATGGAAGAGTTAAATGGGGGAGATGCATAGTCCTGTCCATGATTTTAAAAGTTCACTTTGAGGGGCGCCTGGGTGGCGCAGTCGGTTAAGCGTCCGACTTCAGCCAGGTCACGATCTCGCAGTCCGGGAGTTCGAGCCCCGCATCGGGCTCTGGGCTGATGGCTCAGAGCCTGGAGCCTGTTTCCGATTCTGTGTCTCCCTCTCTCTCTGCCCCTCCCCCGTTCATGCTCTGTCTCTCTCTGTCCCAAAAATAAATAAACGTTGAAAAAAAATTAAAAAAAAATAAAAAATAATAAAAATAAATAAATAAAAGTTCACTTTGAGTGTTGTATTGATGTATGGAAAATAAATTGGGGTGGACAAGGGTGGAAATGGGTGACAGTCACTTGCTAGATTAACATACCTATAACATTCAATTCTTATACCGACACAGGAGCTCAGTAACAATAGTCTCCCCATGTACAAGAGTCTGCAACACAAATAAGTCCAGCATCCTGGTCCCAGTCACTCATGTAATAAACAGTAGAGCTGGCATTTGAACCCAGGGCTGCTTCACTTTAGATCCCTCCTTTAATCCCATAGATAGCCTGAGTGTGAGTACCTTGCTTTTGAGAGGGAAGGCCATGGACTCTGCATTGTCCTCACTACCCATGTTCCTTCCTTGGGCAATGGATACAAGATGAGTTTGTCTCATTCTCATGGTTACAGTTCCCAGCTTTGTGCCTTCATACCTACATGCCCCAGCTCCCTCCCAAGTGCCCACAGTGGTCATCAGAGAACACATGCTCTGGCCAGGTGAGGAATGGAGGAGGAGAGCTGCCTGAGGTTGGTCCTGCCTTGCAGAATTGCCCCTTGTCTCTCATGGTGACTGGGGAATGAAACTCCATCAGGGTTTTCTCATGTCCCTCATGGGGACACAACAGTCCCAGGAGGGCAGCTGTATGTTCCTTGAGGGTGTGATGGGTTTTTTTTTCTCTTTTCCCTCCTTCCTACCTAAGTTCAAAATAGTAATTCCCAATTGCTCCCACATCTTTCACTTGGAATCTGCAAATCCTAATCAGCCAAGATTTTGTAAAATTTAATTTTTGGGGCGCCTGGGTGGCGCAGTAGGTTAAGCATCCAACTTCAGCCAGGTCACGATCTCGCGGTCCGTGAGTTCGAGCCCTGCGTCAGGCTCTGGGCTGATGGCTCAGAGCCTGGAGCCTGTTTCCGATTCTGAGTCTCCCTCTCTCTCTGCCCCTCTCCCGTTCATGCTCTGTCTCTCTCTGTCCCAAAAATAAATAAACGTTGAAAAAAAAAACTTTAAAAAAAATTTAATTTTTGAAGTTTGTTTATGAACCAATTCTCTCATTGACTGTGCTTTATCAGCCTACTCAATAACCCTCTTGAAAATTCAGGTTCACCTGTTTATTTTCCCCTGGATGAAAATAAGGTATAATTTAGAAAGCCCTGAAATTTATTTTTTTTTAATTTTTTAATGTTTATTCAGTTTTGAGAGACAGAGAGTATGAGCAGGGGAGAGGCAGAGAGAGAGGGGAGACACAGAATATGAAGCAGATGCTTGGCTCTGAGCTGTCAGCGCAGAGCCCAACGCAGGGCTTGAAGTCACGAACCATGAGATTATGACTGGAGTCAAAGTTGGATGCTTAACTGACTGAACCACCCAGGTGCCCCATCTGAAATTTATTTTTTTACTTTTGATTACAACCCAAGTCTGATGAAAACCTTTCCTTATTTTTATTGTATATCAATTCTTCTAATAAAATTAATGGAAGTAGAGGCAGTTAGATCCCTGTGCACTATCTTACCCAAAGTCCTAGGCAAGACCAAATTTTGTTACATACTTTGAATGATGCGATGCTCATACATTTCCTAGATATGCCTGCTTAATACCACTAGGTTAACTCTTCCTGATGGATTCTATCACCTTCCCAGGCAGGGTCAGGTGAAGTCTGGAGTTTCCAGGAGGCAATGGAGCACTCCTCGTGCATAACACACACTGTGTCAGCTTTAACTGTCAAACTCTAAGCCTGTCTGTCACACGATCTCCAGCACTTGATACGTGTTTACCTTGGGCCCTACTCTGACAGCTGCCATTGTCCTGTAGGCCCCAACTTTGCACCTGTGTGGCTGCTTACTTCACACAGGTCTAGAATAGAAGTTCCATAAGGACTGGGACTAGTTTGGACAGACCCACCTTGGTGACTTTCCCAGACCCACATCTGTGACTTTCTCAAACCCACATCAATGTGTTTCCCGAAACTGTATGGTTGTCTAACACACTGTAAACCATGGACATTTGCTGAAAAATAGGTGAATATGACCAGGATTGTGGGCTAGATATTTTTCATACTGTATTTTGTCTAGATGAGGAGAGGCTTTGTCTGCCTAGAGCACGTGGAAGACTTTAACAAACTATTTCAGCCTTGGTGTTGGCACACTGTGGCATATATTTAAATATAAATAAATACATAATTAAAATATTTTTATAAATCAATTCATAAATCAACATCTAGTTTTAATTAGGAATTTTCTTACCTATAAGTCTTCTCCATAACTGTTTACTCTAGTCTTGTTTTTACTAATCTAATAGTTGATAGACAAATGTTGACTACCTACTCCTATCACAGGGCATTGTCAGGCAGTATATACATAATCTAGCACCTCAGACAACCTAGCTAAAACATCAGGCTCCATAAGATGATTCTTCCCAACACAAAGATATTTGACTTTGTATATATTCCTCCTCAGTCTTATCCAGGTAGTTAGGAAATTGAGTTTGACTCAGTCTCACAAGCTCTGATTTTTCGACGATGTTAACTCAAGAAAATTGTTGAAGAATCTCTGTTTTTATTTGACTTCTCACTTTGCCACTGGTGCCCTGCTCACTTTCAGTCAGTCTTTCTTGTCTATCAATGTGAGGTATCCTCCTCAAGAACATTTAAGAAAACGCTGAAAGGGGAAACAGAGAGGGAAACCATCCTTCTGTAGAGACGTATCTGTGGTAGGCACAAGTTCTACAACAGCACTTAAGATTCTACATACTAATACCTGGAACCTGTGAATGTGCAGAGATATTATTCCCATGGTTGTGTTGTGTTATATAGCATACTTGACCAATATAGAGAAGGAAAAAGTCTTCCTCTACCCTTCAAGGTCTTCTTTAACGAAGAATGAAATTGACATAAGATATTTTAAAGAGGAAAAAAAAACCACAGTTTCATTGCTTGGCTGTAATGAATTTGAAACCCAAAGAAATGACCAAAGCAGGCATTTTTTATACTTTTTAGACAAAGAGAAAACAAATCTATGAGGAATTGACAAGACAAAGAAAACATAGGGAGTTTCACACTCAAGTGAAATTCTAAATAGAATTGTTGCAGGATTGTTTACCTCAAAACCCAGGATTCGTTGTCTCACCACTTCGAAGAATGGAGAGGTGGACACAAAATGAGCAGCAGGCAAAAGTTTATTAGAGTATGAGATCAGAAAGTAAGAATAGTATGAAAGCTCTCTTCACAGAGAAAAGGCATTCAAAAGTGAATGCCCAGGACTACAGGTGAGAGTCCTTGTTTTATACGGTTCCTATCACCACTCCCTTTTCTTCCCCCTTGTTCCTTCTCAGGTTTTACCCTTATTGGCTTGACAACTCTAGGTGCTGAGTTGTCCATTCCTGATTGGCTTGTTTCTATTGCATGAGGGGTGGTCTATGGCCATACCATTCCTTGTGGGTCATAGTTTTATGGTCTATTACTTATTTTTAGTTAGGTCTTTGGTCAAATTCTTGAGGGGAACTTGAAGAGGGAACAGGTGGTTTCTATAACATTCTTAGGAACCTTACACCCGAGGGTGTTTGCTAAGGTCAGACACTCCCAGCATTGTTCTAAAACGTGTTTTTCCTCACCCTGGGACCTCAGGTCCTATCCTTTCCCTCTCTGTCTATTTTATCCTATCTTTTCCCTATCAGAATTTGGGTGGAGGGAGTAAATTAGTAAAAAGTGACCAAAGTTGTTAATACAGCCTTCTTGGCTCTAAAGGTCCTATTTCTGGTCATAAGGGTGTGTCTTTACCTCCTGGTACAGATACCTTTTGCACGGAACATTTATTTCCTGCTTTCAGAAGGGGGTAGAGGAGGGTCTGAGTGTCCTTCTTGCACCAGCTGCCTCTTACGTAACTTTAATTTAAAATAATCAATATGCCAAAGTCGCACATTTTGAGGTGGCTTCCCCTTGGCCCCTACATGTAACAAAAGGGAGAATATTCAGGTAGACCTGATCTAATCACATGAGCCTTAAAGCACAACACTTTCTGTGGCAGAAAGAAAATTCAGAGAGTTGTGAAGAGTAAGAGGTAGGATACCATGTGAGAAGGAACCTAGGTGGCTTCCAGAAGCAGAGATCATCCCCTGCCGACAGCCAGGATGGAATTCTGCCAACAACCTATATGAGCTTGGGAGTGGATCCTTTCCCAGAATCTCCATGAAAGGCTCCAGGCAGGCCACTCTTGCTTTCCCTTCGTGAGACCCAGAGCCTAGAACCTAGCGGAGCCCTCTCAGACTTCTGACTTACAGAAGTACAAGCTAATAAAATTTTGTTTTTTGATGCTGAATCTGAAGCATTTCCTTACAGTGGCAATGGAAAGTTAATACATACCTTTCATGTGTAATTAAGCTCTACACAGAAGAGGTAAATGGAACCCCTAAACATACTACTTGCAAAAACTAAATTAGTGGGTGTGGACTCATTTGCACAAGAAAAATAGTCTTTACATTACAAAAGGATGAAGAAGTACTTTTAAATAGCACTTCTTCAAATGTTTGTTTACAGATCATTACTTGCTTAACAGAGGAAGAGATGGAAAGCTGAAGTGTTCCAAGCTATTGCTGATGAAGTAGCAATCAGAAATAAAGTATGATAACAAATGGACGTGTATGCATGCATTTCAAATGTTTTCACTTTGCATAATTGAAAGCAAAAATTCCAGAATCTCCAGTTCTTTCCGGGACACAGGTCAGTGTCATCCAAGTCATAGTGAGTGCTGTCAAAAAACTCTGCCACTCTGGAGACCTTAAAAGTACGAAGAGAAGATGAGAAATTCTTGCCTGGGGGTCCTTTGCTCCAAATTATTTTACCTCTTAATTCTTTCTAACACTGAACTTTTGAATAGAGGAGTAGGTAGGGAGCAAAAAAAAACACAAAAAAACCCAAAAAAAACCAAACATCAAGAATCTCAGAAGGCAAAGTGAAGAATCCCAACAGCAGGGATCTGGATTCTGGGGAAAGGAAAAGGGGAAACTTATCAGTACCCCACTCCCAGGGACAGGTGGTAAGGAAAAAAAAAAATAACCAGTGCCATTTGTCAAAGATGCTAAGACTGACTTTATTTAGGACCATTGCCATGGGCCAACCGTAATGGGATTTTACAGCAGGGGAATGGGGGAGATAGGTTGGGTTCAACTCTGAATACAAATGTGCAAGTGGAACATTATAGCCAAGGGGCAGGGTGAGGCCAGTGGATGGAAAATTTCTTAGAGGAAATGTCAGGAGTAAGGGGCTTCTGGCTAGACCTAACAGGATTCTTGCTGAAGCCAGGCCAGATGGATCTGGTATCTCCTTGGGGGGACAGGGAGTGGGGGATGGGGATATGGAGGAGAAGGCCGATGAGTTAACGGAGGGGAAGGGATTCTTGCTAAACTGACTTAGCAGGGTTCTTGCTAAAACTGGATTTTACAAGCAAGTGCACATACATGAGACCAGGAGAAGGTTCAGCAGCCTGACTAAAATTTGGTCAACCAAAGAATCTGTGTCACCAGGCCAGGCCCACTTGACTTAACTCATTCAATTCTGCAAGAAAGATGATTTTGCCCCTGTTTCAAGTAAATAAACCAAGGTTCCAAGAGGAAAACCAATTTGCTCAAGTTTACAAAGCATTTGAGTAAAAGGCAGACTCAGTTTGGTTCCCAAGCTCTTGCCATTTCTGTTTTAACAAGCTGCCTCACCAGACATTTGCAGATGATGAAGAGAAGTTACAAAATCAACACCAGGGCAACATTAATTCTGCCTTTGTAACAGCAAGATCTTAGGACTCTGGCCAGGTAGCAACAAATTAAAATTTTTGACTGAAAGATTCCTAAGGACTTTGACACTTTCTCCTCCTGTCTACATTTAACAAAATTGTAGTTAGTCCTGATAATTTTCACAATTATCCTTAATGGTTAGAGTCAGGGTTAAGCTGAAGCAGAGAAACATCAGGTTCCAGTGACCTGTTGTCAATCAAAACCTGCAGTGGAACTAGGATCTGTCATTGCCAGGATCTCTTATTGCCCTGAACTCAAATTTTACCTTCAAGATACTAAAAGTTTTAAGACATATTCAAACCAAGTAAGCATTCTTTTATTCTCAAAGACATTACAGCTTGGTGAATACTGAGGTAGTTTATCATATAAGCTCGGTCTTACTAAACATTTCACCTGGCATGAATTAAACATCCCATATGTATTTCTTAAATTAGTAATATTGCTCCCCCCAGCTAATTCTGGCCCTTTCTTGTAACCCCATGGGTTCTATGAAGTAGTCAGTCATACACTCACCCACTCTCTGACTCATTAATTAAAATTCTTATGATCAGTTCTGTTACATTTATATTCACTTACCTCACTCTCTTGAGTGTTTTTGTTTTGTTTTGTTTTGTTTTTTTAGCTCAAGAATTCAGCATTTATTGAATGATTTCTCTGTGGCAAATACATTCTCACAAAGTATTTTGATACTGGTCTTATGCAAGATAGTGTATTTAACTGCAAAGCACTCATACATTCATTCAACAAATATTTACCAAGTACCAGCTGTTTGTCACACAAGAGGCATGCAAATACAGAGGTGACTGACACATCTTCTGTCCTTTACAGAGATTGCAGTGTATGTGGGAAAAAAGAAGATCTTACTGATAACAGGAAAATCTGGTAAGTACTTCTGTGCTGGCAGGATCCAAAGAATGCAAACACAGAGAAGGAACCCAACAGAGGTGGGTAGGGGAATGATGAAAGGCTTTCTAGAAAAGTTACAAAATGAGTGGAATTGTGAAAAATGAGTAGGAATCAGCCAGGTGGATAAGGGAAGAAGAAGGACAAAGCATAGGCTTTTGAGAGCGTGATATTTTGAGGGATGCACTGAGCAGCTCAGACATGGCTGACTGATGTGTAGGAACAAAGAAAGCATGAGAAGGAGATGGAAAGGTTGGCCTAATTCCCTTGTACTTCTGGCTGTGCTTACACACAGGCTGAGCTGATAACCATGGTGTCCAGGACAAGGTCCTGGCCGAGAAGCAAAGCTGACAGATGCCTGGCTCCTACTGGAAGTGGAATGCTATCCCTCAAGGTGAGCCTGAGCTGATATGAAACCATCCGCTGCAGCTGGGGTGGAAAGGAGAGACAGTTTGGGAGCAACTGACGGGGACACTGAGGGCCTCTGTGTGCATGCTTTGTGTACATGACTTTGGGACTGGATTCTCCTGGATCATCAGCTATTGCCGGGAAGTCCAGCTAAGATCGAGATAAAAGCAAGAAATCTTCAGGCCTGCAAATTGTTTTTAGGCCTGAAATAGTCCTGCCAAATATCCAAAGAGAGTGTTGAAGTCGGAGATACAATGGCTATACCCCAGCTCCTGCTGCACCTGCTGGGCCCTCTGGCCCTCACTCTGCCTCATTAACATAACACATTCATTCCCCTTCTCCGACCCTCAAGGTGCTAGAGTTTAAACCCTCTGCTGGAAAACAGATAATGCAACTCTAGGAGACACCAGCTCAGCTTGGGGACCACCAAACCAAAAGGGGCAACGGGAGAGCAGAGAGAGTGCTACGAGGGAGGCGAGTAGAAAGCATCACCACTTAGCAGAGAGAGAGAGGGGAGGATCACAAGTTCAGTGTCAGAGGAACATCAGGGAAGATGCTTATCTGCAGCCTCCTTTGAGTGTGGCACTGAGCAAAACCAAATTGGTTTTGTCGGGTCCCTGTGGCATCGTCAGGAATTTTGAATTTTAAGAATCAGGTTTGTTAGAGTCCATTTGCTTCATTATTGACTTCACCAGAATTCTGATTAATAAAATTGAAATTTTATTTAAATTATTAGGAAGCAAGTCTAGAGGGAGAACACTGATTAGCCATATCCCCATGGGTTTCCCTCCCTGCTCCTCTCACACTCCTCTTCTCATCCACCCCCAGGGGAACTGGATTATCTTTGTCCACGATTCCCAGCTTGGGCCCATTCTGTTCTTTACCTTCAAACTCAGCCCCCCTTCCAAGAATGTCATCTGCTGCTTTTCTTCAACTCCTGCTGAGTTGATTTGAACCATTTCTGAAAGGTTTTCCCTTATCAATTCTCCGTCCAAGGCAGTTGGCCACTTTGCTTGACAGCTGACGAGGCCAGTGTAATGCCTAGACATTTTCTTCCTCCTTGTTCAAGGGCATCAAGGCAGAGCCTCCTCACGTTGGAAAATAGAAAACATTTGCTAAGATTACTCGCCAGCAGCCTTGGGGATGAGCGCATTGCCTGGCAGTGGTGCCGGGTGGGATGTGAGAGGATAGTTGCACTGCAACTTTTCTTAACCCTCCTAGTAAGGAAATCCAAGAGGAAAAAATCCTCCTCCCTGAGCGCGAAGGAACAGAGTGAGAACAATGAGGGAAGGTCTGTGGAACCTTCATTCTGCTGGCTCCTGCTTCCGCTGACTCTTGCCATGAAATTAGGCCCCAGGAACTCAAACTGTCCAATGAGCGTGTATTTTCCATCTTTTTCCCAGCTAGCGCTTCACAGCTGGCTTTCTGGATAAGAATGATTCCTAACATCTGTAAAGGAATTTCTCTTCACATCTGCGTACGAATCTCTTACATCTGTAGCAGCCTTGAATCTTCATTATCTTCTTTGATCCTTATAACTGTCATGTATAATCATAATAATGATGATAAAAATTATTTAATACTGCATCTATTCCAAGCAGTTTCCTAGAAGTTTTATGCTGCCTAATTCAGTTCTCTCAAACCCTATAATGGAGAGCTTTTATTATCCCCATTTTTCAGATGTGGAAACGAAAATCTAAGTGTGTTATATCCCTCAGTTAAAAGCATCCAGTTTTTCAAGGTCATGCTGCCTTTTGATTACAGAGCTGGGAAGGGTAGAAGAATATACCACCCCTAAATGTGGCACTTTGGCATTTTGAACTGAAGGCAACTGAGAAGAAACAAATACAGGAAAAGCTCTATGCCTTCCCCCTGTGGCCTAAAAGTAGGACATACATTTGTACAGGTGTCTTTACCCCACCAGGAGGACAGAAGTTAATCATCAGAGATAACTCTAGACTCTTATCAGCCCAGAGACAGTACCATAGGACTCTACATAACAAACTTGGCTAAAACCAGCCCTTATCTACTGTTAGTTTCCCCATATATTTGCTTTTCCAGTTTTCCACCCCTAGAAGCTCAAAGTCCTTTTTCTTTTGTCATGTTGCCTCTCTAAAAATGTATTGTTCTTGTGTTAACATGCTACATAAGCCCATATCCTAACCACCCCCTCTGAGTTACTCATCACTGATACTCTCCTGTGTATGGGGGATGTACATGGTAATAAACTTCTGTTTGTTTTCGTGTTAAGGTATCTTTTTTCAGTCTAATTTATAGGGCCACAGCCAATGAACCTAAGATGGGGCAGAGGAAGAAAATTGTTTTTCATCCCTATAGCTGGTACCAAAGATCAGATACCCCATCTCATCAGTTTGTGCTTATTATATTATACCAGGTTGCTGCAAACATACCTTATAGAATAACACTTCTCAAACTGTAATGTGCCCAGAATCCCCTGGGGATCTTGTTAAAGTGAGGATTCCAGTTTAGTAGGTCTGGGATGAGGCCCATGAATTTGTACTTCTAACAAGCCCCTGCGTGATGTTGATGATGCTGATCCAGGGACCACACTTTGAGTAGCAAGGCTTTAGAAAATCCAGAAAATGCTGGAAATGTGACTCCAGTCTTCAGTTCCCTTTTGAGATAAAAACCATTTCCAAAAGAGGATTTTTTTGTTGTTGCTGCCACCTGACCCTTATCTTGCTTGTTCTGACCCGCCCCCTCTCCTGCTAGCAACTGCTTTGAATGGGCACCTGAGCTGGCCATTTGAATGGCAAAGAGCAATTATTAGAGAACCTCAGAGAATCTACATTATGGGGCATCAGGGCCTCATTCTGGGAGCTAGGGAAGGGCATTGGTTATAGAGAAAAAAGACAGGGCCCTTTATTTCAAAGGCAGTCTTGCTTGGTGTAGCAGAAGGTTGAGGCAAGGAAGTAGATACATTTTTTTATTCCAAATGATGTATTTCTCACTGAGATTATTAAAGCATTGTATATCTTTTACAAAAAATTTGCAAGATACTTAAAAACAACAAAAGAACTACTTAGTTCACTTGGAACTCAAAATCACAATAACCACTATTTATAATTTTTATGTATTCACAATGAGTTTTTAAGCCAGGTGTAGCCATCAACTGGTAGATAAAACACTTGAGATCACATGGCATTTTTAGATTTATGTGCAGCAATTGGTTTAAAATTCAGGTAGAAACATCTCCTTATGTTATTAAGGATTCTTTGTAAACATCATTTTTGATGGTTGCATAATTTTCCATTGCTTGTTCCCACTGCAATCTCCTCAACTGTTCCCATATTTCTATTCTTTTAAGTTATTCTCAAGTTTCCATGGTTACGATCAGTGTTGAAATCAACCTCAGTTCACATGTCTTTATGGTTTCCTTATAATAAACTAGGAGTGGAGTTAGTGGAGGTATAGTTTTAGACATTTTTAAGATTTCACCTGCATATTGTCAAGTTGCTTTCCAGAAAATGCTGTTTTCTGGAAAGGACGTTTTACAGGTGTCTTCTTCAAGATGTGAGCCTGCATCATGACACTGAGCCCACCCACAGAGGCTTCCTTCAGGGGCAAGTTCACACTGGCCTCCAGCTATTGCTTTGTGATTTTGTTCCTAGTCTTTCCTCCCTCTCATTTTCCAAAACGTGGCAGTGGAGGACCAATTTGATTCTTAATGCACTTTTACTGATTGTACCGTATGGTACACACTCAGGTCACAGCAGTTTTGGATTCTGTTTGTGTGTCTTCAGGGAAGGTGATGAAAATAAGCCAAGAGAGGAAGGCACCAGTGATGTGGGAAGCCTAGCTCTGGGCCTCCAGCTGCGTTCTCCATCCCAGTAGGCTGCAAGATGTGCCTAAGGGGACTGGGCACAAAGACCTAAACAAGATTGCCTTTTTGGTCTATCTTCATTGTCTGGGAATTTAACTATAGTTAAATTTAACTGCAGTTAAATTGCCTGTCATTTAATTGTGGGTTCTCCACAATTGTCGTGTTTTGTTATCTGAAGTCACGTGTCTTATGACACACTTCCCCATGGAAACGTGAGCCACATTTCCTTGTGGAAGGTGTGAGAATAGCATGGGCTGTACAGACACAGCATCCTGTATCAGCTGGCAGTGTCCTGTGTCATCCTGGCATTGCCATTTTGGGACAGAGCCTTGTCTGTATTGGGCATGAGGCAGGCCATCGTGCTGAGAACCCCAAGCAGCCTCTCGGTGTGCAGTGGAGCTAGGACACATGTAGGAGAGGCAGTGGTCACATGATAATGACTGCCAACTCATATGGGGAGTTGAGGCATGGGGACAGAAATGATCTCCAAGCCTGCAGGAACTTCAACATATAAATCTGGGGGGACACGAACATTTAGTCCATAACATTTGTCCTTTGACATTGGGCAAAGCTCTGTATTGCCAACCTGGGGAAGAGCATAGGTAGAAATTGCCACGTATTAGTGACTCCAAACGATCATTCCTGATTCATTTATAACTCAGCCAGCGGTGCTAGCGTTCCAATGAGAGCCTGTGACATTGTTAGCCTGGCTTCCTCCTTTAAAGGTAAATATCTGGGCATTCTAAACATTTCTGCTCTGCATGATATCTGCTATTCTGGCACATTTCCACCGGCACCCATTTCCAGGGTACATGGCCACTGCCCAATAACTCAGAGGCGATTCTATATTCTGAATATGTCCTCAATCATCAGATCTCACTGGGATTGTGTCTGTAAGAACTATTCATCTCTCTCTTGGAGACTCTAGGGATGGCAGGCATGGGTGAATTCCCTTCCACTCTTCTACAGAGAACTGGGCCAGCAGAAACCACCAGAGTGGTGCTCCTTTTTTTGTTAGCAACAGACTGACCCAGATTCGTAAAGATGTGAGAGGAAGGGGTTGTAGTCTTATTATACAAAGCAATGAAAAGATCATGTCACTTGATCCTTCATACAGATTTTTAAGTCAGTACAATTATCCCCATTTGCTTGATTAAGAAACAGAAGCTTAGAGGTGTTAAAGAAATTGCAAGCTCATACAGTTACCAACCCAAGTGAGATTTGAAGGGCTAATTTTCTGCATTCAAATGACCATGCTCTTACATAGAAAAGACAACAAATCAGTTTTCTGGGACGCAAGAATGAACTTCAATTTTTGTATGTTTTTGTGATGCATTTTAACTAGGTCCTCTCCCCTTGTCCCTACCTGAGATGCCTACAACTTTGGAGTAAGGTGAGGTCTCAAGGAGCCCTGAGGTCGAAATCCATGCTTCATAAAATGGGAAACCAAGGTCAGGTTGCTTACGTGACTAACTGATTACCAGCAGGAGGGATTTCTAAATCAGGGGTGTTGTACTAGAAGGGAAAAGAAAACCCACAAGTTTTGTAATAGACCATAGACAAATTTCTTAACATCTTTCAAACATCTCTGCTTCCTAATTTGTACAATGGGAATAATAATACCTGCCATCCAGTCCCATGGAAAGAATTAAATGTAAGTGCATTTCTGAACCATCTGTCACTGTGCCATGATAGTTTAAGGGGGAAAAATGTTACAACTTGCAAAGTGATTCTAAAATCTAAGAAGTTGGGGATCCAGATCAAGTCCCCTCTATATTGTCTCCCCTTGTCTACCAGCCTTTATTTACCTGCTTCCTTCCTGCCACCCCCCTTCTGACCGGATTGGCTGTGCCCCACCTGCTGTCCTCTCCCCACCCAAAAGCACACATTATTTTTGTTCAATCTCCAGGTATCCTCTCTTTCTACTACTTTCTACTCACTTAGACTGTTTCCAGTGTCAGAAAATACCCGTTTGACCAGTTCAAAACTCATGATCTCTGCTTTCCTTTTTGTTTCTTGTATAGTCGGTGGCCATTAATGGCGCTAAACAGTGCTTGCTCTGTGCCAGTAGCTTTAGAGCTGTTTTATCTGAGGGATGACAAAGTCCTCAAGGCAAGAGCTTTCATTCTCAGCACAGCTGAGTGCAGTCTCAGGACCTGAGAGCAGCACTAGGCATGTCCTGTCCCTCCAGCTGTTCCCAGACCAGAATAATCTAGAACAGTGCACAGAATATGGAAGGGAAAGGGAGGGAGAGGTTAGCATCTTCTTCTATGATGTGCATTGCTCTCCCCCTTGCCTCACACTCACCCATAGCCTCACAATCAGCAAAACAGAGCACAGGGTTGGACCCATTTCACCACAGCAAGGTCTTGTGACTGGTTTCTGTGAAGTGTCTTCTTGGGAATCCCCACTGTTATGAACTCAGGCTTTGCCCATGACCTAATTTGTCTAAACAAGACAGGCTAATTTTGTCACTGAAGACTCAAAGACTTTGGCTAATTGTTTAGTGCTCTGATGGATGGAAAAGTCTTTCCTCAGCCACATGAGGTACACATGATGAAGAGCATGAATTAAAAAACTAACCCACTGGGTTATTTCTCCTGATGTTGAAGGATTGAGAGAAAATTTGAGCCTAAATACTTTCCAGAAAATTCCACAGGACTGGCTTGAAACACAAGCCTATCCCGAAGCCACACACATAAAATCTGACAGAGCACACTTAATTTCCCTTACTCGGAACAGTCTCTCAGTTGTTCCCAATTGCCTCAGAGACGATAGGAAAAGGGAGTCAGAGCAAAATCAGATTACTTCTGATTTGATTTCTTCCTCAGTTTCATGGATCATAGGTTTAGGTTATTTTAAGAACCACTGCCAAAGGAGAAAAGGCAAGGAATCCAATATAACACTAGTGACATGACGGAATGGGTCTGCGAAAATTTCTACTTGCCCTTCCTCCTTCCTTCTTCCCATGTATCCTCTCTTCCTTCCCTTCTCGAACACAATTAATCAAGCACTAGGCCACAAACTAGGTCCTGAGGACAAGAAGATAAGCAAGAACAATGCCTTCTGTTATTCACAGGTGAGGTGGCAGAAGGTTCAGCCCAGGGACCCTGTTTCATTCAGAGCCTAGCTCTGGTAATAACTGCAGAGTAATGCTAAGCATACCCTTCTCCTTGCTCCACCCCAGTGTATCCCCAGCCCCGCACCCCCCATGATTACTGCTCTCGTTCAGATTTAGTGCCATAAAAAGGGTGAGACCCTGATGACAAAGATGAAGTTCCAGCAAGAGAGAAAAGATTGCAGCAGCAGCAGCATTAGCATCAATTCTGAATTTCAGGATTCTTCTGTATTCTTTCCTTTTTTGCAATATTTGTTTTTAAGAGACCTTTCTTCTTACACACACAATGGAAATTCATGTTAGAAACACTATTTAGGAAGATAATAGTTGATGAAGTCCCTACTAGGTTTTGAGACCCTGAGCACTGTGCTCTATGTGAATTACAAATCTCATTGCTACTGAGACTGAAGTGTGGAGTTACCAAGTGGTAAAGCAAGTAAACGGCAAACCAGGATTTCTAATCAAGGTGTTCTAATGTTAGAGTACAACATTTAACTACTAACCTATGCTATCAGTAAATCCCATTGTAAAGTTATTTTGGTTAGTGTATTTTCTACTTTCTAACATTTACAGCTCTTATTTTGACACCAATTATATTGGGTGCCACTTCCATATTGACCTCCAGTAACACTGGCAATAGCACATTACCTTACCTTGTCTCAGATTTCCAAGTTTTACCAAGCATAGATGCTTAATTGTATCAAAGTCTTTCTTAGGAACTATGAAGATTCTTCTGCAAATGTGGTTAATAATATCGATAAGCTTGTGGATATTGAGACTTCTGCGCATTTGTGGTCAAGGTGATATGAGAGTGAATGGCTGCTATACTGTCCTCCCTTCATGGATCATACATTATAGTGAGGGAGCTATATATCTCCCCTGATAGCAGGAGAAATCAACAATGTGTAAGAAAATAAATGCAACATTTAGCACCATGGTTAGTAGCACCAAGAGAATAAACAATATCTGTGATAAAGAATAACAGGGGAGGAGTTTTGCTACATTTATAATGTGATCTGTGGGGGACTTCTGAGAAGGCGATATTTAAGCTAAATTGTAGAAAATGAGAAAGAGTGGGTCATGTGAAAACCCAAGACAGTTGAAATCCAGGAAGCTGGAAGGTACAAATATACTGATTCCAAATTTTAGAAATCATCATAAGATCCCTTAGCTAGAAAGGCAGACAGAGGTCTGACCATGACCTGGTAGGCAATGGCAAGTTTTTCATGCTACATACAACAGGTAACCTCTGAAGAGGTTTAAGCAATGGAAGGGTAGGGTATAATTAAGTCTTTAAAACATTTATTTGGCTACTGCATGAAATCAGGACTTCTGATGAGGGACTGGTAACTAGAATATATAAAGAACTCTTACTACTCAACCACTAAAAATAAGTTAAAAATGGACAAAGCACTCAAACAGACATTTCTCTAAATACGACATACAAATGACCAACAAACACATAAAAAGATGCTTCATATTGCTAATGATTGTGTGAATCATTTGCATCATTTACAATCATTTGATTTAAGTCAAATCCACAATAAGATACCACTTCAAACCAATTAGGATGGTTATTATCATAAAAACAGAAAACAGAAAGTGTTAGTGAGTATGTAGAGAAATTGAACGCTTGTTCACTGCTAGTTGGGGTATAAAAATGGTATAACTGTTATGGAAAAACAGGATGTTCGTTACTCAAAAATTAAAAGTAGGATTAATATATGATCCAGCAGTTCCATTTCCGAGTATATATTCAAAGGAATTACAATAAGACACTTGGGGTATTTGGGTACCCACGTTCATAATAGCATTATCCAAAATGTGGAAGCAACTCAAGTCTCAAGCCGCAGACATGTGGATAAGTAAAATGTTATATATACACACAATGGAATATTATTTAGCCTTAAAAAGGGAGAAATTTCTGACATGTGCCATAACATGGATGAGCTTTGAAGGCATTAGGCATTATGCTAAGGGCAATAAATCACTCATACAAGGTAAAATACTGTATGATTCCATTTATATGAGGTGCCTAGAATAGTCAAATTCATAGAGACATAAAGTAGAATAATTGTGGCTAGGGAGAGAGGAGAACTGAATATATTTAATGCCACCAATCTGTACACTTAAAAAAAGGTCACAGTGGTAAATTTTATGTTACATATTTTTTACCACAGTAAAAATAATGGGATTTCTGTTTCTGACAATGGTAGAGGAATTGGCACTAGATTATCTCTCTTGCCACAAACATAAAATTGGACAAATATATGAGGTAATCGCATATTAGTGCAATACCACATCGGGAAAAGAAGGAATATTCATGGGGAAAACCCCATCGTGGCTTCGAGTCTCTTCTGGGGGATAATTTCCTAATGGCAGTGAATGAGCTGGAGTCCAGGCAGGGAACAACAGTACCACTAATCAGAGAAGACGACATCAGGGTTTGAGGAAGTTAAAAGTGCTGGAATTTGAGAGGCAGCCTCTAAAGGGTAGAAGCTGAACAGGTTTCCTCCTGGGTCCCCATGAATCCTTGGTGAAGAGCTATGGTTTGTTTGTTTTTTTAATTTTTTTAAAAATTTTTTTAACGTTTATTTATTATTTTCGAGACAGAGAGAGACAGAGCATGAACGGGGGAGGGTCAGAGAGAGGGAGACACAGAATGTGAAACAGGCTCCAGGCTCTGAGCTGTCAGCACAGAGCCCAACGCGGGGCTCGAACCCACGGACAGCGAGATCATGACCTGAGCCAAAGTCGGCCGCCTAACCGACTGAGCCACCCAGGCGCCCCTGTTTTTTTGTTTTTTGTGTTTTTTTTAATTTTTTTAATGTTTATTTATTTTTGACAGAGAGAGACACAGAGCATGAGTGCGGGAGGGACAGAGAGAAAGGGAAACAGAATCCAAAGCAGGCTCCAGGCTCCGAGCTGTCAGCACAGAGCCCGAAGCAGGGCTTGAACTCACAGACCACGAGATCATGTCCTGAGCTGAAGTCAGACGCTCAATCGACTGAGTCACCCAGGCGCCCCAAGAACTATGGTTTTATAAGGATTAAGTGAGACCTAGAAGATATAGTTGCTACAGAGTGGAGAATGGAACAGATACTAGAGTTTAAGCAGTGCTTAGGGATGTTGGAGGCATCTAGCTGAGACACCAGAAGTGCCTTGCTTCACAAGGAAGGATTGTACTGTAAAGCAAGACCTACTTTTGACCACTCTTACAAAGTCTGAAAGCAAACTCTAACGAGATTCAGAGTATGGAGGTTGAATTTTGCCAAGTTGGAGAGGCTGAGGAAACAGATTTGGCTTTCAACAGACCTTCCATATTAAAATGTAAACCAAACCTACTCAATTTGAAAGGTGAGCAGCCAGTAATCATACTGCCTCTTAAGACAAAAGCCAACATTCTTCAGAGGAAGATAACAGAATCCAAAGTTCATACAACTTAAAACAGCCACATCCAGTATAAAATTAAAAATTGGTGAATGCAGAAAAGAACCAAGAAAATGTGACACATAGTCAGCAGCAAAAGTCAGTAGAGGCTGACCACAAGTTGGCCGTTAATATGGATTTAACAAAAAACAACCAAAGCTTTAAAGCAGCTACTATGAAAGGGTTAAAAAAAAAAAAAACTAAAACTATATTTTCAAAGAACTTAAAGCAATTAGTTATTGATTAACGAGATCAGGAATCTCTACAGAAAAATGGAAACTATAGAAAGAAATTAACTACAAACTTGGGAATTGACTTAAGATGAAAAATTCATTGAATCAGCAGATTGAAGAAAGAAGGGGAAACAGACAGTGAATTTGACTATAGATCCAAAGAAATCATCCAATCAGAAGAAGAGATACAATATAGTTAAAAAATTCAACAGAGCCTTAAGGATATGTGGGTCAGTATCATACAGCCTAACGCATGCATAAGTAGGATTTCCAGAAGGAGAAGAGATTAATATAATTCAGAAAAAAAAAAAACCACTTGAAATACAGTAATTGAAAAGTTACAAAATGTTATGAAAAACATTGATTTATAAAAAGCTCAGTGATCTATAAGCAACATAAATACAAGGAAAATCACTTGAATGCGTATCATAGTTAAACCACTGAAAGCCAAAAAGAAAGAGAAAAATCTCGAAAGCACTCAGTGCTAAAAAAGTCTAGTTCTGTTCCTGAGACTGTACTAACTTCTCATGAAAAAAACAGAGGCAAGAATACAATGGAATGCCATCCTTAAAGCATGGGGTATTGGTGGAGTCAGTCTGCCCTAATGATATGTAAACTAAAGTATCTTTCAAAAATGAGGGTTTAATAAAGAAAATTTCTGCTAAACAAAAGGTGGGAGAATTTGTCACCAGCAGACCCACAATAGAAGAAATTTGAAATAATATCCTAAACCCAAAAGGAAATGATACCAGAGAGAAACCCAGATATCTAGGAAGTTGAAAAGGCAACAGTAATTGAAAATAAGCAGTTAAACATAAAAAAATATTCATTTTTTTCTACTTATAATACCTATAAATATTAACTGTTTAAAATAAAAATAATGACATCATAAGTAGAATTTATAGTGTATATAGAAATAAACAAGCACAATAGCTTTCTCCACTAAAGAAAGGATTGTGTACATAAAATTACACTTTAGTTACTCCATTTGAAAGGTGATAAGTAGGAGGTGTGAAAAGTAAAGTGAAAAGTTGTAACATCAGAAATGGAAAGCCTCAGGTGTGAAGTGGCACAGTATTAATCTAACTAGATATGGAAAGTGAAAAATACATCTTGTTAGCCCTTCAGCAACTATTAAAAAAATAACAAAAGACATACTGCTAAGAAGTTAAGAGAGAAAATAAAACAGATTATTATACTTGACTAATCCCCCCACTCCCGCCAAAAAGAAAGAAAGAGGTGAGAAAAGAGCAATAGAAGAACAAAAACAGAAGATAACAAATGGCAAATAAATAACAAGACTGTGAGTTTGAACCAACCACAGGAGTAGTCACATAGAGTGTAATCGGACTAAACTCTCCAATTTAAAGTCACAGCTTCTTTTTTTCCCTCAGGAAAAAAAAAAAAAAAAAAAAAAAAAGAGACAAGATCCAACTCTGTGCTTTACAAGAGACAAGAATTCCAGACCCAAATGGTCTCACTCATAAATTCTTTTTTTTTTTTAATTTTTTTTTTTAATGTTTATTTATTTTTGAGAGACAGAGAGACAGAGTGTGAGCGGGGGAGGGGCAGAGAGAGAGGGAGACACAGAGTCGGAAACAGGCTCCAGGCTCTGAGCCATCAGCCCAGAGCCCGACGCGGGGCTCGACCTCACGGACCGCGAGATCGTGACCTGGCTGAAGTCGGACGCTTAACCGACTGCGCCACCCAGGCGCCCCTCACTCATAAATTCTATCAAACATTTCAGGAAGAAAGAATTCTAGTCTTACGCAACTCTTATAGGATGCCTACCTCATGTTATGAATTCATTATTATCCTGATTCCCAAATGAGACACATACATTATCGAGGACGAAACATCCCTCATGAACCTATATGCAAAATCCCTAAAATAGGAGCTAGTTGTATCTGTAGTTGGGCCCACTACCTTATTCCCGATGTTTTGTCTTTCAGCCCTGAGTTAAATGTATCAGAATGTTGTTTGCTTTATTGATATTTACAAAGACTCATAAAGGTGTTCATATTAATTAATTAATATTTTATTTTAATGTAATGTCAGCTTTCATGCTGTATTTAGGGTCTGAGTATGTCTACAGTGTAATATTATGTTTTATTTTGTTTCCAATACCCTACAGTCATTTAAAAAGATTGTGGAGTACAAAATATACACATGTAGCAAATAAGTTTTATTTAGTGTATTATTCAGTTTCTCTAAAACCCATTGTTCTTGTCTATTTGATCTATTAAAGATTTAGAGGATTGGCTTGGTTTCCTAACTCGATTATGGTTCCATTAACTTCCCCTCATATTATAGCAGTTGTTACATTCACGGTAACGAAGTGTTATTCAGCATAATCACTTTGTGATATGTCTATTGAGAGCAATTATCATTATCAATAATGCTATTAATACTAAATATACTTCCCACTTACCTTTAAATATCCAATTTAGGAAGCACTGCTTCTAAGAAGCCTTGCTCAGTTCCCCTAGGCTCCCTTTTTCTCCATCCATCAGCCCTTGTATTTAATTATGTTTTGGTTTTTTTTTATTGAAGTATAGTTGACACGTTACATTACTTTCAGGTGTACAACATAGTGATTTGATAAGTCCAACGGTGCTTAATTTTTCTGTTGTACTTAAGGGCTCTTTATTCATATGATGCGTTGTGTGAGATGCTCTTCCTCATTAGATTGTGAGTTCCATGAGAATTGAGTTCATTTTCTTTTAAATTCCAATTCCTAGCCTCTTCTTGAATCTGCGGTGGAGCAGGGTGGGTCAACATTTATCGAACTGGACTGAAAGAAAAGTGGCCCCAAACAATAGCATTTAGAAATAGTCATCACAGGCCTTAGAGGACGTGCTGGGTATGATGTCAGACAACGTGAAGAATTTGAAAACAAACAGAAAAACAGAAGGAAAAATGCATCCAGCATAGAGAGCCGCCCTTACCGCCCTGCCCCACCTCACTTCCCCAATCCCTCTCCTTCTGGGCCTTTCTTTTGGATGTCAGGCTCCTCCCTGCATGCTCTTCCCTCACCTTTCGCCCGGCAGCACGTCAGGTGGCTTGCAGTTTGTTGGCAAGTATCCAGGATAAAAAAACAACAACACAAAACCAGCACTTTGACAGCTCTATAGTGTGAAATCATTCCTTACAAGCCACCCCTTTGGGTGCTTCTGCCTCACATGGGAAGTGGCTAACAAGGCAGTCACTGGGACGCTCTGTGGAGACAGGGATGGGCAGCGGGAGGAGTGAGTGTTCTCGCTTCAATGTTAGACACCACACACCAGCTCAGGGAGCACTCTGGGAGGAGGCCAGTGACAAGCCTGGGACTGGAGAGCAGCAACGTGGCACCTTCAGCCCCGGTGGCCCACCTGCTCCTGACCTGTGCGTTCCTGAGGCCTCCTGAGCTGTAGCTTCTGCTGGGGTCAGCCGAAGGAGAACTGAGTCCCAAACCACTTCTCCCAGCCTAACCTATTCCTTCTCAAGTCTATCCCCGCCCAGTGGGGGAAGGGATCTGGCCAAGAGGACCACATTCAATTGGTGAAGGTAGGATTGTGTGCTTTTCTCTTTGGCCTCTGCTCTTCCCTGATCCTGGGATGTCACAGCCCTCATCTCTTGTACCTCCTGCAATTCCGTATATCATTCAGGAGCCAGCTCCTTGGTGACGACTTTCTTTTTTTCTAAGCAGTGTTGATCATGTCCTTCTGTATGCTTCTAATGTAGCCTGGGCAGTGGGGAACATTTTTGTTAAGTTAGCTTTTTCCTCCGTCTGTGGGATTCTTACAAAAAGGACAAGATTTCATTCATCTTTTGCATTCTCAGTACCTAATGGTTGGTACATACTAATATGTAATGAAAGCGGTGAATTTATTGAAGTTGAGGGTATAGATGCACTAACTCACTGATAAATGTAGAGTAGAATGCTTTAGTATGGAGGACTGGCCTTTCTGGAAATGTATCTGGTATTTCTGATTTCCAAAACTTTGCCCATCTACGTTCCCTCTGTCTAAAAAGCCCCCACTCCTTACACATTTTTCAAGGTCTGATAAGGACCATGTGCACTTGACTGGAAGGAACTCCAGCTCCCTTTAACTATGACAGCAACACTGTCTACAGACTCGGGATCCCAACAGATATGGAGTCATGTTTCTGTTTTAATATTAGTAGAGCCTTGGTCTTGATCAGGTCATAATTTTTTGAGCCAGTTTATTTATCTGGTAAAATATAGATATTAACTCCTACCTCTTTTGATATAACCATCTGCCTTCAACTTTTTTATTCTAATAATTTTTATATGAAATCTAGCCTATGACTTATGGCATTCCTGACCTCCCCAGAATATCATGGAGATTAAATGAGATGACAGAGAACACTGAGGAGTTCATGCCATGAATCTCCCTTTGCTTTAAACACATCAGTGGCGGATGAGTTGTGCTCCCAAAGAGGAGACTCTTGGGGGCCCAGAGCATAACAGAAGCCCTCTGTGGTGAGCAGAACGGAAGTCACAGGCCTGCTGAGCTCTAAGTCTGGAAGCAGGCAGAAGCAGCTTGGAGAGAGGTGTGACATCTGTGGGGTAATGGGAACCAAACACACTCTGCATGGTGTGGGGGGTCCAAGCCAGCACACTGCATGAAACAAGGGTAATGGCGGGGTGATTGCACCTGGGAAGGAAGGTTGAAAAAGATACCGTGAACCCTGTCCTGGGCTGTGGCTTATATAAGCTATGAACGTCATAGCTGAAGAAAGACTTAAAGTTCACTTAGGATTTGACACAATCCCCTGCTAACACAGTTGCTTGATCTGCTGGGTGATATTTGCAATATCAGTCCCGCATGGAGCCCCAAGCCACCAATATAAGATCTGCTTAAGGACTGGATGATGCAGGGGACAGATACAATTGCGAAGCCTCTAGATTGCAAGGGGTGAGTATAGAGAGAAGACAAATAAATTGCCAAAGGAAAGAGCCTCTCAAGATAAGTCTGCAAAGGGCAGTACCAGACAGGCTGAAATGTACTAGGAGCTCACAAAATACTAGTACCATCTCTCCCTTCCTGCAGTGACTTTTCTGCATACATAATTAAGTGTGTGCTTTTAGACAGTGTGCTTCTTGAGGACAGTGGCTTTTTCTAAGTTCCCCCCTCCTCCCTGCAGGGTACAGGCCAGGGCAGACAGTAGGAACTCAAGAATTGTTTGCTTTGGCAGAACTCTGTATACCAGATGCTGTGACTTTGTAGCGGAATCACTGCAAAGAGCACAGCGGGTGTGATCAACGTCTTTGTGAAAGGGAGTTTCAGATACTTTCTTTTCCTTAGACCGTTTCTGAAGGTTGGGTAGTTGCTCTGGGGAGCTTTTCCTATTTCTTAGCCCTAATAACATTCTCTCCAACACAGCCTCAGTACACAGCAATCCTTCTGGCCACAGATGTAGCCTCCATCACAGAGCAGAAAAGTCCCAGGCCAACCGCCTCCTGTGTTCAAGGCTCATCAAGTGTATTTCATCTTTCTGGCTGGCCAGTGCTGTTTAGTGTTATTCTCCCTGCTGTCTTTTCAGATCTTTCTTTTCTCCTCCCATCTATTTTCGCTTGCATGGGCTGGCAGCTACAAGCTCTAAAGTTGAGGAAGCCAGTTGCCTTCAAAACAGTAGGATAGTTTCCTTTGTTTTTTTTTGTTCCCCCTTCCCAAGTGTTTGATTTGATATTTTCTGTGAATTTGATATCATTTGGTAACACTCTATAAGTGCATACCCTGGAGCTACAGTTTATCTTTAAATGAAAGTAACTTTGCCTCTGAAATTCTCTCCATTAATTATTGTTGTTTTGATCCGGGTCTGTTAGCTCCTATCCATTCTTCAACTCTAGCCCTGTTCATCTCTAGCTCCCCATCACTTTCTCTTTGCTCTGAAGGGGGCCCAGTTTCCAGAGGAAGAGCCCAGTGTCTTGCTAAGGCAGTCCTCATCCCTTAAGTAGCCTCTTGCTTGTATTTAAATCTTGGCCAGAAGTCCCAAGCTACTCACATCCTCTTTTCAGCTCACGACATTCTCCTCTGAATGTGAATAAGTCAGAATCCAGGCGAGAAAGGCAAGCTACCACAGGGTGATGGTTTTCAGACTCCAGTCCAGACCTACCTGACTCCAAAGTTTGTCTTTTCTTCATCCTCCTGTGATGACCCCACTCTCTGACCACCACATGCTGTGGCCAGCCTCCTCTGCCTTACCATGTCATGCTCCATGCTTCTCTCTGGTGTTGCTTAGAGGAGCCATGGGTTTTGAAAGAGGGATCTAAAACTTCTGCCTGGGCTGAAATATTCACTCATGGCTCTGTTGTTGGCAGTTTGCTGCTGCCCCCCAAAAATTTACTGGAATTACAATCCTGGATTTTTCTCCTTAGTCCTCACTAAGGATTTGTTGAAAACTTGACTTCCCTTTGTCCAGGGCTTTGCTTCTTCCTAATCCTGCTTCCATGCCTTCGCATGGCTTCCTTTCTGGACTCTGGTTTGAAAGCAAACAGATGTTAGACTAACACAGTCTGTTTTTCTGCTACTCAGAGTTCATTTCAGTTTTATTTAACTTGCACACAGCAGCAACCTCATGAGACAGAAGGGGAGGCAACATGTCCCATTATTCACTATACCCAGCTTGAAGTCTAACATCTCTAGGTGATATATCATCTTCGCTTTAACTTCTAGATGTGGCTTGATATGGTCTCTTGATGTATAAAGTGAAATGTAAATGTAAGCATCACTTAACACACCTCACTCAAAACAATAGGGGAAAGGAAAAAATAAAAGAAATGATTGATGGATACTTTTATACTTAAAACTAGGCATAGCTGCTACAGTCTTATTTCTGTACCTAGTCATGGCCTATGGTGTCTTTCCTACAATAATTTTCATGTTCTCTTTGCTCTTAGGCAGCATCTTGGCTGGTTGGGCTTCTTGAACTGGTGAGATAATGCAGGACTTTATTCAAGAAAGATCTCAGTTCTTAGTAGCCCTGCCTCTGTTGGCTTCTTTTTGTCTTCTATTAACTTTTGCTCTTGGATGCTGGTGCCCCAGTTAAACATAAGTCGTTCCTGCCTTCATGTGCGTAGGTGTGGAATTGATTTGATTTGTAATACATTTTAAAGGATTTTTGAATCTTTGTCTCTAAGAGATACATAATTTTATTTATTGTAATGTTCTTGTCAGTTTTTAGTTCAGGTGTATGATAGACTCATAGAAGTGATTAGGAAATTTTTCCTGGTTTTATATGGGCTGCAAGAATTTATGTAAAATGGGTATTATTTTTTTTTCTTAAAAGTTTGAGAAATTTATGAGTAAAATCTTCTAGGTCAGGAGTTTTGTGGGAAGATTTTTAAATTAAACATTTATATATTATTATTCTTTCTTTCTGTGTTGAGTTTTGTAAATTGTGACTTTTCAACAACTTTGTTAATTTTGTATAAATTAACAAATGTGTTGGCATAGGCCTGTTTATATCATGTTATAATCTAACATCTAGAGGATCAGTAATGAGTTCCTTTTGAAGATTCTGATGTTCCTAAGTTTCATTTTGTCTTTTTTCTTCATCATTAGTCTTACTAGCATTTTACCATATTTGTTTTAATTTTTTCCCTCCAAACAATATTTGACTTTCATTATGGATTTTATTATCAACTAAAATATTACCTAATGTGTGTTGGGATTTCCTCTAGGAAATATGGATTATTTCAAAATGTTTTGTTTAAATTTCAAATAGTTAGAGATTTTAAAATTATCCTCTTTCTTATCTCTCATTTCAAATACCTGTGCTCAGAAAACATATTTGTTTTGCACGTTTTCATATTGACTTAGGAGAGAGGAGCACTACTTATGTTCGATAAGGGAAAGCTACTCTCCTGAATAAATGGTGCTAGAACAATTTGATATCTGTAGACAGAAAAAATCATAGACCTTAACTCTGACCTCATACAAGACATACAAAATTATTGAAGTAGGTCATAGACTTAAATGTGATAAATAAAACAATGAAGTCTCTAGAATAAATTATAAGGCAATGTCAATGATCGTGGAATGTACAAAGATTTCATAATCAAAACAAATAATTAAAGAAAAAAATCAATAAACTGGACTTTAATTCAACTAGTTTCTTTGTCCAAAACAGCAATAAGAAAATGAATAGGCATGCCTCATCTATCTATCTAACACCTATCAATCTATCAGATATTGTGTAGAAATTTGACATAAGAATACATATGAATCAATAAGAAAAAACAATTTAACTTAATGTATAGAACTAAGAATTGGAAAATTACTTCAACAGGTGTTTTACAGAAGAGGCTATCTAAATGTCCAATGAATATATGATAATATATTCATCATCTTTAGGCATTAGAGAAATAAAAATTAAAACCAAAATGGAATATGTCTATATATTTCCAATATGGCTAAAATTAGTAATGCCCTTGATTTCAAGAGTTGATGAGGATTTGGAACAGTCAAAACATCTATACTTGGGATAACTGGCAGTTATCTATTAAAGCTTAAAATATTCCAGTCACCTAACCGCAATTCCATTGACAGGTATACAATTAAAAGGAGTGTATTTATATGTTCACCAAAACATGGGTGAACATACACACAAAGATGTAAATAAAAGCTTTATATAATAGTCCAAAACTGAAAAAAGAAAAATTCTATGGTAGATTATTTCCAAAGACAACCAAAGCAGTATTTCCTATTCTTTTTTTTTTTTTTTTTTTTTTAATTCTTGTGTAGTTAACAAATATGCAACGTATGTTAGTTTCAGGTGTCCAACATAGCGATTCAACATTTCCATACATCATCCAGTGCTCATCATGACAAGGGCACTCCTTAATCCCCATCACCTATTTCACCCATCCCCCACCCATATCCCCTCTGGTAAACATCAGCGTGTTCTCTATAGTTAAGAGTCTCTTGGTTTCTCTCACATACACCCCTTTGTTTTGTTTCCTATTCTTTATGCCTTCTTAAATGACACTTTGCCATTGCTATCAAGTGGTAGGGCCTATTTATTTTTTCTCTCCTGAATCTGCACTGGCCTTGTGATTTCCTCAAACCAATATCTTCTATTTTCTTCTTCTCGGAGCCCTAACAAAATTATGTGAAGAAATCCAGGCTAGTCTTGGTACAAGAGTACCAAAAATTTGAGTAAAGCCTTCTTAGACCTTCAAGTTCAGCCTAGCCACAGCCAAATACAACCAATGAGTGACCCCAGCCAAAGCCATTTGGATCAAGCAGAGCTGTGCAGTTCTACCCGGCTTGAATTTCTGAACTACAGAACGAAAAGAAAGAATATAGGTCACTGTTGGAAGAGCTAAAAAAGCTAACTGGAGGACAATGAGGCGAACCAGAATTAAACAGTGCAAAATGGAAAGAAATAGGTAGTATTATCAGAGCCCTAGAGGCCTGGGGCCCTTCAAGTCTCTGGAAATTGGTGCAGTGGCATGCCTGTTTTGTGGTTCTGAGACCACAACGGGAGGCTTGTGGAAATGGAAATCATGAGAAAGATGCAGCCAGAGTTTCTGCTTCTGATAGACTTAAGTTAAAACAAAGAAGGGAGGGCACCTGGATGGCTCAGTTTTTATTTTTTTTATTATTTTTTTTAATTAAAAAAAATTTTTTTTTTCAACGTTTATTTTTGGGACAGAGAGAGACAGAGCATGAACGGGGGAGGGGCAGAGAGAGAGGGAGACACAGAATCAGAAACAGGCTCCAGGCTCTGAGCCATCAGCCCAGAGCCAGACGCGGGGCTCAAACTCACGGACCACGAGATCGTGACCTGGCTGAAGTCGGACGCTTAACCGACTGCGCCACCCAGGCGCCCCTGGATGACTCAGTCTTTAAACATCTGACTTTGGCCAAGATCATGATCTCACAGTTTGTGAGTTCCAGTCCCACATCAGGTGAGCACAAGCACCACTTCCGGTGAGCATGAACCCTGGGTGAGCCCTTCTTCTCTCTGTCTCTCCCTTTCTTTCTCTCTCTGTCTGTCCTTTGCTCACTTGTGCCCTCTCTCCCAATAAATAAATAAATAAATAAATAAATAAATAAATAAAACAAAGAAGGGAGAGAATACTCTGACTTCTTTCTTCTTCCTTTGTGTTTGTTTCCCTTTGCCTGAATCTAGCTGGAAACCAGTTTGGAAGGGAGTGTAGGAAAGGAAGTTTAAAGGGTTTTGTTGTTCTGTCCCTTGTGATGTAGAACAGCTAGTTAAGGTCACTAAAAGTATGTGAGAGCAAACAGGAAAAACCATAAAAGCATAGGCTCTTTTGACCTTAAGAAGAGAGAATTTATGGAGCGTCTTTGCAAAAGGTTGCATGAGAATTTTTATTTAGGGAAGGAGAGCAAATCCTATTTGAAACACAATTTCGTACTAAAAATGGTGAAAGAGCTTCTTATTCTGCTGACTACTTTGAAGGTTGCTTTGAAGGTTGGTTTAAAGATAAGGGTGGGGAGAATTGAATGACTTAGTTTAATGGGGGAGAAAAATATGGAGTTTCGTGGAATAAACTAGAAAGAGGGGAAGAAACCTGAAAACATAGTGTGAGGCCAAGAACTCTGTGAGGAAAATTGCCAGTGAAAAATCTGTGGTGGTGAGTCAAGTCAAGTGAAAAAATTTTACCACTTCAAGTGCAGTGTGGAATTTTTGTTTCAATTGTCAAATGTGACTTAAAACAAATTTTTTTTAATGTTTACTTATTTTTGAGAGAGACAGAGACAAAATGGGAGTGGGTTGGGGGAGAGAGAGAGGGAGGCACAGAATCCAAAGCAGGCTCCAGGCTCTGAGCTGTCAGCAACAGAGCCTGACCCAGGGCTCGAACTCACGAGCTGTGAGATCATGACCTGAGCTGAAGTCAGACACTCAACCGACTGAGCCACCCAGGCGCCCCTGTCAAATGTGACTTTAAGAACACGTGAGAAGAAACATTGTCTGTTGTATGTACCCATATTTATGTTCATTCCACAGTGTTTTCATCCTTCAATAATGTGCCAAGTTTCCTTCTTTTGTCATTTCCTTCTTGTTTGAAGAACTTCCTGTAGTTATTCTTTAAAGACAGGAGAATAGTGAAACATTCTTTTAGTTTTCTTTCATCTAAGAGTGTAGTTTATTTCCTCCTTATTTTTGAAGGAGAGTTTCACTGAATATAGAAATCCAGGTTGATAGTTCTTTTCTATAAGCACTTAAAAAATATCATGTCATTTCCTTCTGGCCTCCATGATGTCAGAAAAGAAAACAGTTCTGTCCAGACTGAACTGATTTCCCCCATAGGAAATGTGTTGTTTCTCTTTGAATGGTTTCAATACTTCGTCTTTAGTTTTCAGAGGTTTAATCATTATGTGTCTTGGTGTGGATTTTGTTAGGTTTATGCTATTTAGGCTTTGGTCACCTTCATGAATCCAAAGCTTTATGTCTTTCACTATATTTGGGAATTATTCAGCCCCATTATTTCTTCAAATACTCTTATAGGCCCCCTCTCTTTCTCCTTGTTTCTGGGACTCTGATCATATAAATATTGGATGTTTTGTTATTGCTTCACAAGTAGCAGAGACTATTTTTTTAAATCTGCTTTTTTATATGTTTTTTTTTTCAAATTGGATACATTATATTGATCTCTTCTCAAATTCACTGACTCTATCCTTTGTCGTATCCACTCTACTGTAGATTGAGTCTACCATATGAATTTTTAACATTTCTGGTATTACATTATTCAGGTCTATAATTCTCTTTTGTTTCTCTTTTATAATTTCTTTTTTTTTTTTTTTTTTCTTTTCCTTTTTTTTTTTTTTTTTTTTTTTTGCTGAGAATTTCTATCACTTGTTTCAAAAGAGTGGTTACTAACTTGTTGAGGCAGTTTTATCATGGCTCATTTAAAATCCTCATCAGATAATTCAAATATCCGATTCATCTCAATATTGTTATGAGTTGATTATCTTTTTTCTTTCAAGTTGTAATCTTCTTGATTCATGGTACTAATTAATATTTTAAAAATTTTATCCTGACATTTTTACTATTATGTGAGGATTCTCAGGATTCTATGGAAATCTGTTTTTTTAGCAGGCAGTCACCTGTTCAGGTGTAACATGAAGGTTTTGAACTACTTTGGTGGCTTTGGTTTCAAAGACAATTTAATTTGCAGAGTTATTTATCATGTTTTGTGGGACTTTCACTGATCTCTGCTGATACTTCTTGAAGAGCTAGAAGGGTTTCACAGGCAAGTCTGCCTGGTACCTCTTAGTGGGTCAAGGGGATCTACAGCCCATGGGAATGAAGAGTGCTCCCCAGACTTGGCCTCTTGTTATGGCAACGTATCCTTTGGCAGTACTTTCAAACTTATGTGGTGTCATCAGAGAGACTCTTACTCAGTCTGGCAGAGGAATGATCCTACCTGGACTGCTTTATGTTGCTAAGTTGGAGGTTGGAAAATGCTGGGCCTGAACTGCTTTCCTTAGCTGGGTGGGGTGAGGACACCTAAGACTACCTGCCCTTACCTTCTTCTCCAGTTCTGGATTCCCTAACCAGTTTGCCTTTCACTTTCCATCTTTCAGAGTTCCTGACAGCTCTTGCATTATTTCCATGAGTTATAGTTGTCCTTAGAAGAATTAGAGAGAAACTAGATTATGACATCTTATCTGGATAGGAAGTTCTCAAGAGAAGAAAATGTAAGAACAAAGGTGTCTATTGTTTCACATTGTTGCTAAGTTAAAACCTTTCTTAATCTTTCCATTCCCATTGACAACCAGTTTTCGTAAAGTCTATCATACATTCAAACACACACAATTTCCAGTAAAATCTACAGCTAAGAATGAAGGGGTGTGTGTGAGAGAGTGAGAACAAGACAATGAGCCAGAGAGAGAAGATGAGAATGTTTTTCATAGAAATATGCTATAGAATCAGAAACAACATTTATAGAAGGAAGCAGTAATTTAGGAACTATAGAACTCCAGTACTAGCTGAAATCAGAGGAAAGGCCATCCTAAGAACCTCAGTCTATTTTGTATTATTTGTTTTTAACATTTATTTATTATTGAGAGACAGAGACAGAGCATGAGCATGAAGGGGCAGAGAGAGGGGGAGACACAGAATCTGAAGCAGGCTTCAGGCTCTGAGCTGTCAGCACAGAGTCCGACGCGGGACTCGAACTCACAAACCGCGAGATCATGACCTGAGCTGAAGTCGGACGCTTTACTGACCGAGCCACCCAGGTGCCCCTATTTTGTATTTAAAAACAATATCTGAGAAAGTGAAATTTTCACCAGATATGGGATGGGGATACTAGATGATCTTAACAGGGTATCAAAAGGCCAGGAGATGCCAGTTGATGTGTGGTTAATGTGCTTTTCCTTACCATGGACTCAGGACTTGTGCTGTTTCTAATTGTAAAATTGCTAACATGTATGGAAATAAGTTGGACACATAGGTAAAGTTGCTCTAGATTCATTAAAATCATCTGTGTTTGTGATGTCTGTGTTTGGGTTACAAGGTAGCCAGCTAATGTAAAATTGTCCCTTTGGTGTCATGAGCTGTCAAGAGAATAAAACCTATGCTCACTTGTCTATTCATGACCCAAGTACATGACAGTGAATTTTGAGTAGGAACAAACCTTTCTACCAGAGTGTTCAACATCTGGTTGGTGGCTGGTTCCATGGAGGGCATGGTTGGAATTACTAGCAGGAACATGCAAAAGAGAGAAGAGAAGAGACATGAAAGTAGTCTCAGGAGACCAACATATCTCAGGGGCAGGCAAGGGCAAAGATCCAAGAATGGAGACTAAGAACAGAAAAATAGTGACAAGAAAATGGTACTTCATTTGTCATAATTATTCAAGGGAGAGGCAAAAGGTCAAGGACTTGCTCTTGTAGCAGGCTGAGATGGCATTGGGGAGGTCAGTCTCAATGAGTGGTAGAAATGGAAGACAGATGGTAGTGGTGGAGCAGGGATCCTGACACAAAGAAACCTTATCCTTAAGGAAAAAATAGCATTTCTTACTGAATTTTGAATCCCCAGTAATCCCCTGTGGAGAATTGGCACATGACAGATGTTTAATAATATTCTCATTTGCCCTTCTGAGTCTGGGTTTCTCTGCTTCCTCTAGGGAACTGCTCTGAGCACTCCTCCTAGGACTGTCTAGGTTTCCTGCCGGGAGCCTTGTGACGGTACCTCCTAATGGTGCTTGACATGCACCATTGTGAGCTTTTGGTGTTCCACCATAAGCCCCAGCTCTGCTGTGGCTGACCTCAGCCTACTCACTAGTCAGGGCTTGATGCTTTTCATCCCACAGAGGCTAGAGAGGGCGTTGCAACACACACAAGGTTTGGCTTAGATAATTTCACAGAGTGATGACCAAGTCATCCATTATAAGTACAAATGTTAGAATCAGTGAAACACACTGTTTAACAGCTGTAGGTTTAAAAGACAGTGTTGTCAATCATGGTCTGTTACTGGGAAAAGACATTTTTAATTAGCCGGTTTGGGAAAATAATCAAACACAGGACATTGTTCTAAAACTGATGAACGAGACTTGGATGCTGTCCAATTTATACTTTTTTCCCTCTGTGATGCTGACCACCTGATCAGCACATTCTTTGCCGCACATTCTTCGTGTCAATGCTCTGTCTCTTCTGGAATGGAGATGCTTCCTCAGCCCTGACTGACTACCTACCACCTAGTCTCACCATTCAGTCTCTTCCATCAGCTGCAAACAGGTTGTGGTTTCGCTGGCTCTTCTCCTCTGGCTCCTCTTTCCTGTGTCCCTTTGAATCTTAGGAGTGTGCCTTGGAAATGCAGAACTGCACTGGAGCAAAGCATTATGTTTTTTGTCTTTCCAAGGAAAAGAATGTAAAATGCATTGCCTCTACACTATAAGCTAAACACTTCCACAGATTTTATCTAATTTAATCTTCACCACAACTCAGTGGAGTACTTTTTTCCCACTTTAGAGATAAAGAAATGGAGTCTCAGATAAGTGACTTGCTTACGCTGACATATCCATTTTACAATAAAACCGCAATTTATAACCAAGACTGTCTTACCCAGCGCATTCCATACATATTAAATCCATGTGATAAGGCAGCACCCTGTACCACTTGTTATTCCCTTTACCTAGAATAGTCTTCTCCTGTGGCTGGATTATTTTTTTCATTTGGGCATAAGCTTAAATATCATCTCCTCCTAGAGCCTCTTATGACCACTCTACGCCTCCAGTACCTTCTATTATCAGTGCTTGGCAGTTGTTTTTGTTTTTTTTTTAATTTTGCATCCTTTTTTTTTCTATAGAGAGTGAGTGCAAACTGGGGAGACGTGCTGAGAGGGAGAGAGAGAGAGAGAGAGAGAGAGAAAATCTTAAGCAGGCTCCATGCTCAGTATGGAGCCTGACATGGGGCTCCATCCCACAAACCTGGAATCATGACCTGAGCCGAAATCAAGATCAGATGCTAAACATACTGAGCCACTCAGGTACCTCAGTTTGGGGTCTTTATTATGTGTCCTCTCCTTTTACAATGAAAATTAACTAGTCAACAACATATCCAGTCTCTACAACAATGTCTGGCATATCCTAGCCATTCACTAATTTCTTGGGGAATGAATGAATAAGTAAATGGATTATGGAGTAAACAAATGACTGAATTAATGAATGAGTAGACATTTTTCTTTTCTATAAACTATACATTTTAACTATTAAGTTTTACCCTATAATATAAATTATAAATCAACAAGTCTAGGAAGGAATGAAATATTCTTTTCAAACAGAATGAAATTTAGTTGACTTAGAAAATATGCACAGGTTTGGTAAACAATGGCCAGTAGAAAAAAATGAGCACTGATGGTGATATAAGGGGACCTGGGTTCTATTGCTAATTTAGCAATGTCTGGCTATGTGATTCAAATAAGGAACCTCTGTGGGATCAAATTTTCCATTCTTTCTTGGTTTTAAAATCTAAAAGTATGTGTAATATTAGCCTAGTTTTCTAAGGCAAAGCCCCACTTGGCATTCGGGGACTTGGGCACTTGAAAAGTGTTTCTTGAAAAGAGTCACTGCTTATGACTGCAGAACATGAAAAAGTACATATCAATCTATATTCCTGTGTGTGTGGGCATATTAGTTTCTTATTGTTATTAATAAATTACCATAAACTTAGTGACTTAAAACAGCACATATTTTTTCTCTTACATTTCTGGAGGTCAGAATTCCCAAATAGGTAATTTTCTACGGAGGTAACATATTCATAGGTTTGGGAATTAGTATGAGGGCGCGTTTGAGAGTCCATTATTCTGGCTACCGAGAACTTTCAAGTCTTTTTGCCATGGCCTGCCAAGCTGTACAGGACCTGGCCTTAATGTGTCCTACCTTATTTTGTATTGTTTTCCCTTTCATGCACTATATTCTACTACATTACTTTTTTCAACTCCCCATGTCATTTCCAACATGAGATATTTGCACACACTCTTCCTTATACTTTGACTTCTTTTTCTGCTATTCTTCCCTGTCTGCTTATTCCCTTATATCTCATCTAATGTTTTTCCATTATTGTCATCATACCTTAAAATTACTTTATGTCTTTTTCTTTTTTTCTTTTTGTTTGTTTGTTTGTCTGTCTCCTCCAGTAGAAAAAAGCCCCTCAAAAAGAACTGTGTTTGCTTTGCTCTTTTGCTCAAGGCACCTCCAGTACCTTGAATAATGTTAACTACAGAGCAAGTAGTCAACAGATACCTGTTTTTATAAATAAACCAACAAAAGGCTTGAAGTCCTTTTAAAGACTTTAGTCTTTATTTTAGTAGTGAGGAAGATTTTAAAGGGAATAAGATTGAAATGGGTTTGACATGATCTTTTCACATTTGGAAAATATCGTTTTGGCTGGTATGTGGAGAAGGGTCCCAAATAAAGCAAGAATGGGTGCATGGAGGCCAGTCCACATAAGGAACCAATGCTCACTTGACCTAGGTATATGAAAGTGAAGAGGGAGAGAAACCTTGATGTCAGAGAGAAACGGGTGTAATGAATGGCAATTAGGCTTCTTCTTTTTATGCAACTGAATGTTTATGCCATTTCCTAAGGTTGGCAATACTGGAAGAGGTTACTTACTGGCAAAGAAGACTGAGTTTAAATTTAAAGATATAGAGTTTGAGAGATCTCAGGGACATCCAAGCTGAGAAATCAGGGAGGAGACTGTTATACTCTGAGTGGCCACATGTTCAGGTTTGCTTCAGATAGTCAGTTTTATGTCAGCTGTGCCTATGTTATAATCTATAGTGCCTTCTTTCACTCACAAAAGTTAGTTCTTTGCGTTAGGTATACTGTAGCAGATCTTGGGTGGGATTGGAGAAAGTTTGGTAGTCTTCTGAATCTAGATTTAATTGAAGTACTAGGAAAAATGTTGCTTAAGGACAGAGCAGAGAGAGAGAAAAGAAAAAGATTAAGTATGCAGGCTATGAAAATTCCAGTGATGGCATTGAGAATATTGATCCTGCATAGGAGACAGAGAAGATATGATTAGTTCTACAGAAGATAAGGAAAGAGGCAATAATTCTTATATTTCTTTTTTTATATTCTTTTTTTAACAGATTTTTTTTTAAATTAAGTAATCTCTATGCCAAATGTGGGGCTTAAACTCACAACCCTGAGATCAAGAGTCACATGCTCTGCCAACTGAGCCAGCCGGGCACCCCTCTTATATTTCTATGTAAAAAATACTAAATGCCTCCAAGTTGACAGTCTTATTAGGATTTAAAGTCTATATGCAATATTAGCACATTTGAATCTAAGACCCCTATCATCTTTTCCAAAGTAGTACTCTTGAGACAGCACTACCATATGATTAAAAAGAAGGAATCAGAGCATGGAAAAAAGGATAGAGAGGAGAGGGAGGGAACAATGTTGATCCAGGTCTGAGATAGGAAGGATAGATATCTGGTCATTCTGCTTGGTGAAGCAAATAGTGGGGAAATTTGGAGAGGTTTGAATTTCAGGCTATAAAGACTTCAAACCATATTCCAGAGTTTTTGGATATCCACACAATGGTGGTGCCATGGACACAATAGAACCTCTGTAAACGTTGCTTCATGGACAAAGAAATTTGTTTGCTTGGCCTCTATTATTTAGCCTTAGTTTTCACACCAACTGTGGTAGGCCGAATAATGGACCCTCAAAGATGCCCAGGTACTAATTCCCAAACCTGTGAATATGTTACTTTACATGGAAAATGGAATATTGTATATGTGATTAAGTGAAGGATCTTGAGATGGGAAGATTACCTTGCACTATCTGAATGGACCCATTCTATTTTCGAGAGTCTCTATAAGAGGGGGAGGCATGAACATGAGAGTAGGACAGATATTTGAACATGGTAGCCTACTGGTTTTGAAGGTGCAAGGAAAGGCCACAAACCAAGGAATTCAAGCAACACCTAGAAGCCAGAAAAGACAAAGAAACCCATTATCTCCTAGAACCTCCAGAAGGAAAGTAGCTTGTTCAACACTTTGGTATTAAGCCAATACATTGGCGGGAAAGGGAGAAATCATGAAGTATAACTATATTTCTGATCTGAGCAACTGGAGGAATGGCAGTGCTATTTATTGAAAGAGAAAAATCTAGAGGAAGAATGAGTTTAAGAGGGAAAACCAGGACTTCAGTTTCAGATATGTAATGCCTGTTAGACCATCAGGTAGACCAGGTGGACAGTTGGATGTAGAAGTCTGGAATTCAAGAAAGTGGTTAGCTCTGGAAATATTCAGTGAGGGAAAGACATTTTATAATGCTAACAGCTTTATTATCAATTCTAATATGCATGCTCCTACTAACAGAGCTTTGAATTTAATGCCAAAACTGACAAGTACAAAGGGGAAAAGACTAATCTAAATCATATCCAGAAATTTTAACATTTCTCTCAGTAACTGGTCAAAGAACCAGGAAAAATAATCAGTAAGGGTATGAAAGATTTGAGCAGAATAATTAGAGAATTTGACAGATTAGGCTGTCTACACAATATCGCATGCAGCAAACACAGAATGAACCTTATTTCCAAGTATGCATGGAAACTTTACCAATACTGACCACGTGCTGAATGGTAAAAGGAAGCTGAACACATTTTGAAGAATTGAAATTCTGTAGAGTAGGCTCATTGACCAGAGGCACACTAAACTATAACTCAGTAACAAAAATGATGAGGAAATTCCCATATGTCTAAAAATTGAGGAGCATGGTTCCAAATACCCATATATGAACATAAATATCAAATAAAATTAGAAAATCTTTGAAATGAATGATAATGAAAATTTGCATTAAAATTTTGGAGATGTCAGTACATACAATCTTAGAGTAAAACTTATGACTTTATTTTTTAAAGTTTTTTTTTACATTTATTTATTTTTGAGAGACAGAGAGAGACAGAGCACAAGTGGGGGAGGGGCAGAGAGAGAATGAGACACAGAATCCTAAGCAGGCTCCAGGTTCTGAGCTGTCAGCACAGAGGGCTGTCACACTCAGGGCTCAAACTCACAAACTATGAGATCATGACCTGAGCTAAAGTTGGACGCTTAACCAACTGAGCCACCCAGGTGCCCCTAAAACTTATGACTTTAAATATGAATATCACAAAAAAATAAAAGCTGAAAAGTTAGTGTCCTAAGCCTCTTTCTCAGGAAGTTAAGAAAGTAAAACAAATTAAACTCACATAAAACTTAGAGAAGGAAACCATAAAGATAAGAATAGAAGTGAGATTGGAAACATGGAGGGAGGAGATTAAAAGTAAAAGCTATTCCTTAAAAAGACTAATAAAATTGTTAAGGCCCCAAACGCACACACACACATATGCACACATGTGCATGCATACACACATATACACACACAAAAGAAGACTCAATTATTCATTGTGAGGAATAAAAAGGAAACATCAACATAGGTGCTAAAAACATAGGGTGGATAATGAGAGTGTATGATGAATGGCATTACAATATTAAGTTTGGAAATGTAGACTAAATAAAGAAATACCTAAAAAAAGAAAATGCTAAACTTGATAAAAGGAGAAAATTAGAAGAGTACCCTGAATGTTAAAGAAGGTTAATCTGGAATTTAAAAACTTCTAGCAAAGAAAAATTCATACCTAGATTGAATGTCCTTGGAAAATTCTATCAATATTTAGGGGGAAAAAATGGTGAAAGTTGAAAGCTTTCTTTCCTTCCCCCCTCCCATTAATTTTGTCTTTTTATTTTTAGAAATTTTCAAGCCCATAAAAAGGTTAAAAATCTGTACAGTGAACATTTACCCTTTACCCAGATATTCTTAATGTCTTGCCACACTCACTCCATCTTTCTTTATATACATGCACACTCTTGTCAAACATTTGGACATTGACTACAGGCATCATAACTCTTCACTCCTAAATATTTTAGTACGTTTTTCCCCTGAGAAAGGACATTTTACCATACAACCACATCACTATTACCATACCTCAAAAAAAAAAAAAAATCACCATTAGTTTAATCTACACTCAAATTTCCCTAAAATATCCTTTATAGCTGTTTGCTTTAAAAAAATATGTTGAGGGGCACTGGGGTAGCTCAGTTGGGTGAGCATCTGACTTTGGATTTTGGCTCAGGTCACGTTCTCACCATTTGTGAGTTTGAGTCCTGTGTCGGGCTCTGCGCTGGCTGTGTGGAGTCTGCTTGGGATTCTCTATCTCCTTCTCTCTCTGCCCCTCCCCCACTCGCTCTTGCTCTCTCTCTCTCTCAAAAATAAATAAATAAACACTACAATAAAATGCAATAAAATGAAAACTTTCTTGACATTTGGAATAAAATAAAAATTTTTCCTCCAAATAGGAACATACTGCTGTATTTGTTTTGTGTGTCCAGAATAACTTTAATATCACAATATGACAAGTACATTATATAAATGAAAAATAGAAGAAAATCTCACTTGTGAAGATAGATCAGAGAACCTAAGACATTTTTGCAAACAGAACCTGTTATAGATATATAAAGTATAAGGTATCATGACCATGTTGGGTTAATTCCAGGTGAAATGATTAGTTTGATTATTTAAAAATTATGTGACTTATTACACTAACAGAATAAGAAAGAACCATTATATGATCATTGCAAAAGAGGCAGAGATAAAACTGAACATCCATTCATCTTTGATGTCTTAGCAACCTAGGAATGAAAGGGAATTGCCTTGATCTAATAAAGAATATCTTTAAAGAATGTTATCCCAAATACCATACATAATGCAGTATGATATTTTATAAATTATACAAGTAGACCAAAGGAATCACAAACAGCCCAGATTCATACCTACTCATACATAGTCACTTGGTTTAAACTAAGGAAGAATTACAGAGCAGTAGGAAAATAAACAGAATATAATAAATAGTAAATAGTAGTGGGTAAATTGTCCAAATGGACAAAAACAAAATTTGAACCCTATCTTGTACCTACCACAAAAATAAATCTCAAGAAGGCTGTAAATCTATATATGAATTACAACACAATAAAATTTTTCTAGAAGACAATGTATGAAAATATGCTCATGATTTTGGTGTAGGAAAAGCTTTTTAAAATAAGACATAAATATCTGTAAATATAAAGGAAAATATTGAAAATGGGACTATTTTGAGTGAATCCCTTTTGTTTAACAGAAGTCACTATTAAGAAATGAAAAAAATAAATAAAACAAGCTACAGACTGGAAGAATGTATTTGCAGCCCATATAACCAATAAAGCACTTACATATAGAATCTATTTCACTGAGAAAATGTAAAAGACTACTCAGTAGAAAAATGGGCAAGATACCTGAACATTTACCAAAGTTGTTTGTTCAATTGGCCATTAATATATTTCAAAAAGTGTTCAATTTTATGTCAGTAATCAGAATAGTACAAATTAAATCATAACTGAATCCAACATTCCGTTCACCAGAATGGCTAAGAGAAAAAGAAAAAATGACTACTATTTCTAAGTGCTGACAAATATGTACAACAAAAGAAACTCTGCCGGTGAGAGTGTAAGCTGGTGTGAGTTATTCTGGAAAACACTGGGCATTATATGTTAAAGTGGAAGGTATTTACAGCCTACCATCCCTCATTTCTGTACCTGTACATCCGAAAACGAACCTTTATACATATATGCCAATTGGCAGGTGCAAGGATGCTCATAGCAAGATTGTCAAAGCCCCAAACTATGAAAAATCCAATGTCTATCAAAAATAAAATAAAGAGGGGTGCCTGGGTGGCTCAGTCGGTTAAGCGTCCAACTTCAACTCAGGTCACAATCTCATGGTTTACAAGTTCGAGCCTCACGTCAGGGTCTCCACTGACCACGTGGAACCTGCTTTGGATCCTCTGTCTCACTGTCTCTCTGTCTCTCTCTCTGCCTCTCTCAAAAAATAAATAAACATTAAAAAATGGCAAAAATAAAGAGCAATGTTCATATAATGGAAGATTTTTTTAATAACAATGTATAAATTACAGCTTTGTGTAACAGTAATGAATCTCACAAGCATGGTGTGGATCGGAAGAAAGCAGATTCAAACAATTTCCTACCACATGGTTATGTTTATGTAAATACAAAACATCAGACAAGCTAAACTATGGCAGGTAAGGATGCAAGTGTAGGTGGTAAAACTACAAAGCAAAGTGTTAAGTAAAATAAGAATAGTTAACTTTGGAGAGCAGAGAGAGAGAGAACAGAGAAGAGCAGGGGAGAGCCCTAAGGTGGTGACACTGTCCTATTACTCTGTTTTTGACCTGGGTGGTAATTAATTGGTTGTTGGGGTTCTATAAATGTGTGCTATATTTTCCAATAAAAAAAAATTGTCTCTCTGTGTGTGAGAGGAGGAGAAAGAGAGAAAAAGAGAATGAAAGGTGAGAAATTGCTCATGAAGAATTCTCTTTATAAAGAATTTTATTTATAGGGGTGCCTGGGTGGCTCAGCTAGTCAAGTGCCTGACTTTGGCTCAGGTCATGACCCACCGTTCATGGGTTCAAGCCCCATGTCAGGCTCTGCACTGATAATGCAGAGCCTGCTTGGGATTCTCTCTCTCCCTCTCTCTGCCACTTCCTGATTTGCATGTTCTCTCTCTCTCTCTCTCTTGAAATAAATAAATATGCTTGGGAAAAAAAAAAGAATTTTATTTATAAAAAGAAAGCACCACAACAGATGTTAAGGGAATGTGTGGATCAGTTAATTCAGTTTTTGTTTAAGATAGGAGATAGTAGGGTGTGTTTGCATACTAGCAATAATCCTGCCCAAGAGAAAGGGACATCGAGGAGGTTGAACCCAGAGGAAATTACAAAATGTGAAGCCCTGGAAGATGGTGGGAGTGAGCTGCAGGGCGTGAATAGAGGGCCCTGCCTTGGAAAGAAAGAGCTCCCCAGAGTGAGGGTACCTGCGGAGGTTGAGATGAGTGTAAGCGTAGCAAAGTTCACAGTTACCAGTAGTAAGGCTGCCTCTGTCCTTAATGAATGTGGACCTCATCTCCCTCACAGGCTCATCTCAGCCTCTGTAGCTTTCTTTCAGTTCCTTCCTCCTGAGTCACCTCTGCACATGCTGTCTGCTACACAGAGTCTGCTCTGGGCCCCCTCCACCTGGTTAATGTCTCCACATCCTGGTCATCTCAGCTGAACCAACACATCCGCAGGAAAGCCAGACCTGACTCCCCAGGACACACTCTTAACTCCCAGGGCAAATTTTCCTCCCAGCACATATCCCTGTTGTGAATTCACCTCATTTAATTTAGGCTGTCCTCCCACAAGACCGTGTGTGCTATGTATTCAGGGAGCATTTCTTCTTTGGACCAACCCCTGGCACAGTGCCTACGTCTTGTAGGTGCCATTTTTTAAATGCATGAATGCATGAATAAATGAAGGTCGCACAGAGTATTTTTAGAAATGTTATTTGAAGAAGTCAGAATTTGTTGGCAAAAAATGTTATTAGCAATAATGTTTCTGTTCACTGATCAAATGCTCCAATGCATTTAACCTAATAAATCATATATTCATTTAGACAGCCATTCATTAATAAACATGTATTTAGTAATGACAAAATGGGAATGGTCACAGAAGCAATTCAGTTTTCATGTGGGTAGAATAGCTCTGTGGAAACAGCCCCTGACTTTGGAGTTTATAGTTTAAATTTTAATTCCAGCTCTTCTTACAAGTTTTTAGGCATCGGGTAAGTCCCCTAAATTCTTTGAGCCTTTATCTCCTTATTAGGAAAATGGGACTCCTTCTTCATCCCTCACATTATGTTTTGTGAAGATGGCATATGGCAACCTATGTAAAGTCACGTAAGGTACAAAGCGTGTCCTGTGCTTGGTCAATATCTAAGTGGAGAAATGAAGCAGGAAGCATGTGCCCTAAGTATGTACAGATACTGCACATTCATGGGGATGGGAGACTGATGCTAGAGGAGGTCTTGAGCTGATCCTTAGATAAACACAGTGTCACAGCTAGAAGGAACTTTAGATTCATGCCATCAGAATACCTTCTTTACAGGTGAGGCCTCTGTGGCTCCAAGAGCGGAAGGGGCTACTGCAGATCTATGGTTTCATCTTGGAGCAGAGGGCAGCCTGTATCTTAGAGACAGCACACTTCTTCCTGCTTTGCCTGTGGGGTCACTCGGCTGGGGCACTAATAGGCAAGCTATTTTGAGCCAGGAGTTGTATAAAGAAAGGCTCACAGCAGTGCCCAGCCTTGGTCTTGCCATTGTGTTGGCCTCCTGTGATGCTTCCCTCCTTGCAAGGCACTTTGTGTCAGCAGGAACGGGAGGCAAGTTGTGAAATTCAATTAATTCTACATCCAGCCCACACACCTCCTTCCGGGGCTGGCCAGCCAAAGCCAGGCGGCACTACCCACTCTAAAACACTGGGTTTCCTTACACTCTCTTCCCTTCCCTTCTACCAACTCTCTCTTAGGTCTTCCCTCACACTCTCTCTCTTCTATTCTTGGTACAAGATGAAGCTGATCTATGGGGATGTGTCACAATATTCAAAAACTGTTGCATACCTAATTTTGATTTAGAATCTCTGAAAGCTTGAATTATAGAATTGCTTTTGTTGAAGTTGGGAGAGAGTGACTAAGATACCTTCTCCTTCTCTCTTGAGTTATAACAGAGTAAAAGCAAAAAACATGAATATCTACGACTCATGTGTTTCTGGGACACACCTGTAATCCTTAAATATAAGGGTTCCAGTTAGCTAAAGGCAAAAGAGGGCCACCAGTTTTCTCTCCTACAAGGGAGGGGGCAAGGAGCAAAGACTTGCCCAGGTTTTAGTGCATGAGGTGAGAAAGCAGAGTTCAATGCTCTTATCATAGACCCAGATGTCAGGAAGTAAGGGGGCTGGTGAGAGCATGGGGTGGTGTCTTATTACAGCTTTGGAGCAAAGTAAGTGCTCCCTCAAAGCTAGTGAGTGTCTTAGACTCTAATTAAGTACAGAAAGAGAAAATACAAGAGTTCAGAGAAAAGCTAAGTATTCACTCCAATATTTTCATCTTCTGGGGAGTTAAATAAAAGTCCCCCTTTTTATGGATAAAGTGAATACAGGGAAAGAAACACTGGATGCCCACTGACGTTCTCCACAATATTTTATCTTCATATATTGAATTTGCGAGTATACATTGAAACAGCACTGTAGTTGTTATTTTTGGGGCCGGAGCTCTATGACTTTTCAGAGCAGGCCTGTCTTTCCTTTCATGAGGTCACACTTGATTAGAGGTGGAAGCTCAGAGATGCTCTCCCACCCAGGAGAATGAGTCATTAATTAAATTAAATTTTAAGGTCGGCTTTTGCCCTTGGCAAATGGTTTACCCATGATTCTGTTTCCCATCCCACACTAAGCCCAGCACGAAGCCCAAGCAAGGTGGTATAATGAACAGTGCATATTGCCAGCACCTCCAAAGCTGGCTTATTCATCCTCAAACCTCTTATTCTTACACATTTGTGAAAAGTATGCAGCAATGGTCATAGCAGCATTATTAATAATAGCCACAAAGTGGAAACAACTCGACTAATGGATAGATAACACATATGGCATGTCTATACAATGGAATATTATTGAGCAATAAAACTGGGTAAAATACTGATGCACAGTATAACATGAATAAGCCTGAACATATTATGCTAAGTGGAACAAGCCAGATACCAAAGGACGTATGTTATACGGTTCCATTTATGTGAAATGTCCAGAATAGGCAAATCCATAGAGACAGAGATGGCTTCATTGTTTCCAGGGGCTGCAGGGAGGGGGACACGAGGAGTGACTGCTATAGGGCTTGGGGTTTCTATTTTGGGGTGTGAAAATTTTATGAAATTATATAGTGATAATGGTTTCATAAATTTGTGAATATACTAAAACCCACTTATTCACTTTAAAACTTTAAAATGGTGAATTTTATGTTATGTGAATTATATCTCAACAAGATATATATCTACTGGGATTTTCTCACTTAACAGTAAAGAATGATGGTCCATATTGATTCTGTATTTTTTCTTCCTTCACCCTGGAACCAGACTGTTCTTCAAAAAGTCTTGGTTCTTTTTAGTCGAAAACTTAGAGAACTAAGATTTCTACTTCAGGGTTTAGGTACGTTTAGGTTTAGGTTTAGGTACGTTTATTGCTTCAATGGTGTCTTTGCCTCTAGGCAACCTTCCCACCTTCCTTCTCCCCTCCTTCCATCCATCTATTCATCCATCCATCCATCCATCCATCATCTATCATATATTTATCTATCTATTCTTCTATCAATCATCTGTCATCTATTTATATAATCTTTTTATGTTTAAAATACATGAGTTTGGGGCGCCAGGTTGGCGCAGTCGGTTAAGCGTCCGACTTCAGCCAGGTCACGATCTCGCGGTCCGTGAGTTCGAGCCCCGCGTCAGGCTCTGGGCTGATGGCTCGGAGCCTGGAGCCTGTTTCCGATGCTGTGTCTCCCTCTCTCTCTGCCCCTCCCCCGTTCATGCTCTGTTTCTCTCTGTCCCAAAAATAAATAAAAAACGTTGAAAAAAATTAAAAAAAAATAAAAATAAAAATAAAAATAAAAATAAAATACATGAGTTTATGTTCATACTTCCAAATGAAAACCAAACCTAAACGTACTTTCTAGTTTCTTCCACTTTCTTATTTGTAATTTTCTTTCCTGAGGAAGAGAAACATGAGTCCCATTATCTGCAATATGGTTATTTATTTGATTAAACTTGAATACATAAATCTGTCAGGATTTGCTACTTAATTTTTTATTTTGAGAGTGTATTATTGGGTTTAAAAATTGAATTTTTATGTACTGTTAGACATATAGAATTGTTATATGACATTTTTATCATAATGGATTGTCATTTTTTCGTTAGTAAAAAATGGGTCTTTGTCAGCTACACAAGAATATTGGTTAATTTACATGATACATAATTTTATTGCTTTTACTTTATTTTTTTTTTAATTTTTTTTCAACGTTTTTTATTTACTTTTGGGACAGAGAGAGACAGAGCATGAACGGGGGAGGGGCAGAGAGAGAGGGAGACACAGAATCGGAAACAGGCTCCAGGCTCCGAGCCATCAGCCCAGAGCCTGACGCGGGGCTTGAACTCACGGACTGCCAGATTGTGACCTGGCTGAAGTCGGACGCTTAACCGACTGCGCCACCCAGGCGCCCCTATTGCTTTTACTTTAAACTCTCCAAGTCTTTATATTTAACCTGTGAAATCTTTTTATTAATTTTTAATTTTTATTTATTTAATTTAATTTAATTTATTTTTATTTTAGAGAGAAAGAGCATGCAAGTGGGGGAGAGGGACAAAGGGAGAAAGAGAGAGAATCCCAAGCAGGCTCCATGTTCAGTGTGGAGCCTGATGTGGGGCTTCATCCCACGACCCTGGGATCATGACCTGAACCAAAATCAAGAGTCAGACACACAACTGACTGAGCCCCATGTGCCCCTAACCTGTGAAACCTTTTTTTTTGGCGGGGGGGG
>NW_024412404.1:24346427-24358688 GCF_014898765.1 Herpailurus yagouaroundi | reverse complement strand
GGGGGGAGGGTTTCAATTTATTTTCTTTCTTTCTTTTTTTTCTTTTTTTCCTTTTTTAATTTAAATTTCAGTTAGTTAATATACAGTGCAATATTAGTTTCAGAAGTAGAATTCAGTGATACATACAAAACCCAGTGCTCATCACAAGTGTCCTCCTTAATACCCATCACCCATTTAGTCCATCCCCCACCCACCTCCCTCTGTCAACCCTCAGTTTGTTCTCTATAGTTAAGAGTCTCTTGCAGCACCTGGGTGGGTCAATCGGTTAGGCATCAGACTCTTGACTTTGGCTCAGGTTATGATCTCACAGTTTATGAGTTCAAGCCCTGTTTTCTATTATTAAGAGTCTCTTGTGGTTTGTTTCCCTTTCTTCTATCCCCACCCCCTCCTTCCCATACGTTTATCTGTTTTGTTTCTTAAATTCCACATATGAGTGATATCATATTATATTTGTCATTCTTTGGTTGACTTATTTTGCTTAGCATAATACATTATAGCTCCATCCATGTCATTGAAAATGACAAGATTTCATTCTTTTTGGTGGCTGAGTAATACACACACACACACACACACACACACACACACCCCACATCTTCTTTATCCACTCATCAATCGATGGGAATTTGGGCTCTCTTCATAGTTTGGCTATTGTTGATAAAGCTTCTATAAACATTGGGGTGCATTCAAACCTGTATTTTTGTATTCTTTGGGTAAATACCTAATAGTGCAATTGCTGGATTGCAGGGTAGTTTTATTTTTAGTTTTTTGAGGAACCTCCATACTGTTCTTCAGAGTGGATGCTCCAGTTTGCATTTCCACCAGCAGTGCCAGAGGGTTCCCCTTTTCCTGCATCCTCACCAACACCTGTTGTTTCTTGTATTAATTTTAGCCATTTTGACAAGTGTGGGTAGTATCTTGTCATAGTTTTGACTTGTATTTCCCTAATGATGAGTGGTGTTGAGCATCTTTTCATGTGTCTGTTAGCCATCTGGATGTTTTCTTTGGAGAGTTGGCTATTCATGTCTTCTGCCCATTTCTTAACTGAGTGGCTTGTTTTTTGGGTGTTGAGTTTGATGATTTCTTTATAGATTTTGGATAATAACCCTTTATTAGATATGTCATTTGCAAATATCTTCTCCCATTCCATAGGCTGCCTTTTGTTTTATTGATTGTTTCCTTTGCTGTGCCAAAGCTTTTTATCTTGATAACATCCCAAGAGTTCATGTTTGCTTTCATTTTCCTTGCCTCTGATGATGTTTCTAGAAAGAAGTTGCCCAGACCGAGGTCAGAGGTTGCTGTTTATGTTCTTTTCTAGGATCTTGATGGTTTTCCATCTCACATTTTTAGGTCTTTCATCCATTTTGAATTTATTTTTGTGTATGGTGTAAGAAAGTAGTCCAGTTTTATTATTCTGCATGTTGCTGTCCAGTTTTCCCAAAACCACTTGTTGAAGAGACTGCTTTTTTTCCATTGGATATTCTTTCCTGCTTTGTCGAAGATGAGTTGACCATATAGTTGTGGGTCCATTCTGGATCTTCTATTCTGTTCCATTGATCTATGTGTCTGTTTTTGTGTCCTTACCATTCTGTCTTGATGATTACAACTTTGTAATATAGCTTGAAATCTGGAATCATGATGCCTCCACTTTTGTTTTTCTTTTTAGGGATTGCTTTGGCTACTCAGGGTCTTTTGTGGTTCCATACAAATCTTAGGATTGTTTGATCTAACTCTGTGAAGAATGCTGGTGGCATTTTGATAGGGATTGCATTAAATGTATATATTGCTTTGGGTAGTGTAGACATTTTAACAATGTTCTTACAATCCATGAGCATGGAATACTTTTCCATTTCTTTGTATCCTTTTCAATTACTTTTGTAAGTCTTCTATGTTTTCAGAGTAGAGATGTTTTACCTCTTTAGTTAGTTTACCTGTGAAATCTTAAAATGAGGTAATCTATACTGCTTCACATCCACACAAGTCTTTATCTATAATATGGTACAGGCCTTTTCTGAACCCCATGTTGTTTTACAGTTCTGTTTCCAAAAATCTACGTTTGCATTGTTGACCTTCCTTGAACACTGGAACCTTTAAGATCTTGTTATATGTGAAATAGGTACATGCCCATCATCAAAGTCCTCACTAAATTTTCTTTCTACCTGATGAAACTAAGATTCCACATCCCCTACTGACACTGATTTCTGGCCACCTCTTCAGAAAATGTTCATCTTCCCTTTACTCCTCAGTTCCCCTTTCAGTCTATCACTCTGTATTCACATTCACCAGTCCTCTCTCATTTGTAGCAGTGGCTAAATGTGCCCAATTGGGAGGTAGCCTGGAAGAAAATCCTGCTGTACTGCTTACTGGAAGGTTATCTGACCAGTGCTCATTTGTAAATTGGGGAGAATAACAGTGGATCCCCCACAAGGACATTTTGAGGATTAAGTTAATAGACATATCACTGCCTGGCTCACAGAAAGCGCTTCATAAATGTTAGCAACTATGGTGGTTATCGTTTGAGGCTCATGACGTCTAAATTTAAAACTTTCTGCTGCTTTCTTTTTACCATCCATTTAGTTATTCATCACAATTTGAGCAATTTGGCCACCTGGTCTACAGTCTTTTACACCTCTAAGACCTGCTTTCATTCCAGGTCGCATGCAAAAATATCCACCTGACCTCCCTGCACCTGGGATCTTCTCATTTCTGGATCTTTCTACTGTCTGAGCTCAACTTCTATGCCTTCTGCCATTTAGGACCTTCATCAAATCCTTCACGTTATTAAGATGGCAGAGCTTTGCTTTTCTATGCCATCCCATCTATCAATGTCCTCTCAAGTTCATTCATTTCCTATAGAGCATTCTGGCCAATGTCCTCCCCCCCATTTTCTCTCTGTCCCTAACAATTCCATGAACCTCGATAAATAAAATCATCTGCCTTCATTTTTCTTATATTGGGATTTCTGGGTACACCTACATACAGAATAATAGACAAACCTGAAAAGTGGTGCTACTTTAATTTTTTTTAAGTTTATTTATTTATTTTGAGAGAGGGGAAGGGCAGAGAGAGAGGACAAAAAACCCAAGAAAGCTCTATGATATCAGTGTTCAGCCTGTGTTGGTGGGCTCTATCCCACAAACTGTGAGATGATGGTCTGAGCTAAAATCAAGAGTCAGATGCTTAATCGACTAACTAAACCACTCAGGTGCCCTGGTGCTACTTAAAAAAATTTTTTTTGACAATTTATTTATTCTTGAAAGAGAGAGACAGTGAGCAAGGAAGGGGGGAGAGAGAGAGAGAGAGAGAGAGAGAGAGAGAGAGAGAGAGGGAGAGGGAGGGCGACAAAGAATCCAAATCAGGCTCCAGGCTCTGAGTTGTCAGCACAGAGCCTGATGCAGGGCTCAAACCCATGAACTGTGAGATCATGACCTGAGCCAAAGTTGGACGCTTACCTGATTGAACCACCCAGGTGCCCTGCCCTGGTGCTACTTTAGATTCATGGTCACCAGTATCTATTGAGGCATTAGTATTTTCTGATAATCCTTCCAAATGGCCCTGCCTTAACTGATTTTTATTTATCTTTCCACTCTCATTTAAAAATATAACTATTTAGAGAAATTTTCTCTAATACCAAGCTAGGTGGGTGTTCTTCCTTCATGCTTTCATAGCATCCTAGCTTATTTCTCCCACAGCTCACATTAAAAGAGACGGCAATTTCTTCCTTAATTATCCCAATCTACCACTAGACTGTGAGCTCCCCAAGAGCTGTGCACTCACTTTGTGTTTTCCCCTAATTTATTTCCACCTAGAACCTCAGAATATGACTTACTAGGAAAGAAGATTTTTGCAGATCTAATTACTTAACTTAGGATGAGGTCATATTGGACTAAGGTAGACTCCAAATCCACAAAAGAAGGCCATGTGAAGAGAGAGGCAGAGATTGGAGTGATGCATTTGCAAGTCAGGGATGCCAAGGATTACCAGCAAGAATCAGAAACTAGGAGGAAGTAATGGAACAGATTTTCCTTCAGAGCCCTCCAGAAGAAACCAACTCTGCTGACACACTGATTCTGGATTTCTGGACTTCAGAACAGTGAGACAGTAAATTTCTGTTATTGAGGCCTCCCAGTTTGTGGTCCTTTGTTACAGTAGCCCAGGAAAATAATACAAATGGAAACAGTATCTTTCATACCCATACATTTAGCTTCTAACTCAGAGCCTGGTGAAAGGTGAATTCTCAGGAAATGACCATTGAATGAATGATCAGAGCAAAAAGGACGTTTGGCATGTAATCTTGGTACTAGTACTGGGGTTGATTAGTCTAGTTTGCTGAGTGTAATAAAGACTGAGCTCCAAAGATTAGATTTGAAAGAGCACATGGCAGCCTTGCTTGTTGTGGAACAAGAGCCCTCTGCTCCAGGGGACTCTGGGAAATAGGAGAGCCTTTCCCTACTCCATAGTCCCGGAGAGAGTTGGGTGGATGCATAAATGTGGGAGCCAAAAGAGCTGGAACATCACAACAGGATACTAGGAAATAATGTGGCCAATGTCTGGGGTTGAGAGAAGACCAGACTGGGAGCAAACAAGCCAGGTATTAGGGGAGAGTAGAAGGGTCATCACCAATAGGGAAAAGGGATTCATCTTAAGGAGGAACAGAGAAGGGTGCCAGTTCTTAGCCATATGATGAATATACTTGAACACAGATAAAACAAACATGTCACCAACATGCCACGAGCATGCCTCAGGAAGAGAAGAGAAATTGTCACTGGAATTCCCAGGATTCTGAAACTGGAGGAAACACTCTATGCTTCTCTTATTAGGACTTTAGCTTTAGTAAAATTGGGTGGCACTTGTGATTCAATTACCTAGACCCAGACGCCCATACAACTTGTGGATAGAATGAGAATTCACTTCCTTGCACCCAGGAAGTCTTAACCTCTCTCATGCAGATGAGGATTTGACTTAAAAACACTTGGCTTATCTTACCTGGAGAAGCAAGCAGAGCCATCGCATTCGGTGTTTGTTTCACTAGTAAGTGTTATCAAGAGAAGCATTTGTTCAGAACTTCTGGCCAGTCAGTCTATTCCTTTTGTTTGCCTTGTGTTTTTGCAAATGCATCCCTGGGCTAGAAGCCATTCTTGCTTCCCTTTTGCTAGAATCCTAAATCCAGACAAATAAAGATGGTGTTTGGCATACTCACATGCGAATCCATCTTAGTAATTAGTTGAGCCCATGGATTGAAGCAAAACAGGAGGACTACTGGACTGGAGCCTGGGGACTTGTGAAGGATGACACCATCTATGAATCTGTTGTTTTCTAGCTTGGGGATCCATGGCAGGAGAAATCCATTGTAGTTTTCCTCTGAGCCTGTGAAAGTCCCATCAGCAAATTTTGATTCATACGTACAACCTCCCTATCTGTTGGTGGATTGGGTTCAGAAGTGGCCTTGCTACAGGTAGGCTATAGTTGAGGCACAGATTTGGCAAATCGAACAAAGAGAGTCAGAAATTGAGGTTGGCTTGCCTTAAGGCAGGCTGAAATATGGAAGGAATCAGACAGAGTAACTGAAAAAAAAATGGCTGGAGATACAAGGAATAGAAGGAAGTTGAAGGAATTCAAGATGCTAGACAGTGGCAGTTCTCATGTTTATGGAAAGAAGGGACTTAGGGACATCAATATGAGTGGAAGGGAAATTGTGGATAGCAGAGAATTCTAATCAAGCTTGTAATAATGTCGTTATTTAGATTGTAAAACTCAGAGGGACACTTAGGTGTCTCAGTCAGTTAAGTGTCCAACTTCAGCTCAGGTCATGATCCCATGGTTCAGTTTGTGAGTTCATGAGTTCTCTGATATCAGTACAGAGCCCACTTTGGAGCTTCTGTCCTCCTCTCCCTTTGCTCCTCCCCTGCTCATGCATGTGTGTATTCATTCTTTCTCTCTCAAAAACAAACATTAAAAAACAAAAAAATTAAAAAGATGAAAACTGAGATCAGCCCCTCTTATTGTGTTTTCACTATGTGCTATACACTGTGTAAATGCTTTACACCTATTGACTGATTTGACTGTCACGTGGCTGAGACTATCATACAAATGAGGATATTGAATGAAGCAAGGTCACACAACTAGAAAGTGGCAGTTCTGGGGCTTCAAACCCTAATGGCATGACACCAGGATCCATTGGCTTAATCCCTAAAGTTATATTCTATCTCATGCTATATGTTTATTTGTATGCATTTAGCTGTCAGAGATTGTGTTAGAAATAAGCCTATTGACCCAGTCAAAGGAGGGACACAGAGACTCAGAGCACAGTGAAGCAAAGCTTTAATCAACATTCTTTTTTTTTTTTTTCTAAATTTTTTTTTCAACGTTTATCCACTTTTGGGACAGAGAGAGACAGAGCATGAACGGGGGAGGGGCAGAGAGAGAGGGAGACACAGAATCGGAAACAGGCTCCAGGCTCCGAGCCATCAGCCCAGAGCCTGATGCGGGGCTCGAACTCACAGACCGCGAGATCGTGACCTGGCTGAAGTCAGATGCTTAACCGACTGCGCCACCCAGGCGCCCCTAATCAACATTCTTGAAAGAACAGGTGTCTGATGGACAGGCACACTCAGGACAGTTAGAGCAGACAATTTATCTCCTAGCATGCAAGTCCCCCCCCCGCCCTTCCCTGCCGGTTCCTCACTGGCTGAATACTATAGAGGTTACAGCCTTACCTGGATGTTGCCTGTGTCCATGTAAGGCAAAAAGTAGTCTGATTGGAAAAAATGTACATTACCTGAGGTAACACAGAGACTTTCAGTCCCTCCTCTCTTTGTTCTTTGGTGAATGCTCATTGCAAAGCCCGTGAAAATAGACCCGTAAAAGAGAGAGGGGCAGAAGAACCAGAAAATGAAGTGTCTAAGGGTTTGGGACTCCATTGTGTGTGTGGGGATGAGAGTTTGTATGTATTTCCAATAGGTTGTAAGCCTATTGTCAATCAGACACCACAGCTTTTATTTGGTATTTCTGAAAATGAATGATCTCCCTTACTTCTCACAGCTGGGCATGGAGAAAACATAATGACCCATCTTTGGCATCTGATAATTACTAGTTCAAGGTCAGGCATTAGTTCAGGCATTGGGGAAGTTGATGGCTAGACTGACCATATAATTTACTGAATAAAATTTGTAATTTTCGATTAACAATTTGGATTTGTTATATTTTCAGACGTATAAAATGGTTCTTTTCAAAAATATTTTTCATTATTTCTAAAACAAAATAAGGATGTCTTTCTGTGTATATTAAAACAAAACAAACTTTATGTTGAATATCTAAAATGAAAAAAAGTACCATTAAAGAAAATAATGTATTCTTGTACGTTCATGTATCTTAAGCAATTTTTTAGCCTATGTATCTCATTTGGATTTTTCAATATTGTATTTTTTTTCATATGGTCTTAATTACATTATTAAAATAAAATGGAAAAGTTCTTCAAGGTTTCATTTTATGGTTAATAAACTTCAAATACAATATTTTGAATTAATCTTTTTATATTGACCATAATATTTTTAAATGAAAAGCTTTCTTTATGAGCATCGACATACTTGGCAATTTCAAAGATGGTGTTTATATTTAGCAACATAAATGGAGGTTATTCATAATTCTAATTTTTGCAATAAAATTTGTGTCTATTTTAGACTACATGTATTTTCACAGGACTGTTACTTTGCCTCAGTCAAATGTACCTTTCTTTGAAAAATATTTTTACAACTAAAATCTTGTCAAATTATTTTGAGAGTTTCACCCAACGTAGATGCTCCAAAACCAGAGGCCATCTCTATTTCGTTCTGCTCTGGTGTTGCATATCCATTTATTGAAATAAAAATAGAAATTCTATCAAAAGATACCTCCCACAGTTAAGATGTTTGAAAGAGTAATTACAGAATTTAAAACTTAAATCTTGAATACCATTTGAGTTCTCTTTGTTTAATTTGTTCAATTTCACTTTTGCTTTTCCAAGATTATAGTTAAATGTCTACCTGTTTGCAAGCTTTGCTTTCAAAAGTCTCAATTTACTGAAAACTCAAAGGCTGAATTTTTTTGTCCTCCTCTTGTTGAATATGCTGATTAAAGATTTACAGCTGATTTTTAATAAAAATGCATGCCAGTTAGAGAAGATTGATTTAAACAGTGTTTAATACCATTGTAGGACATTTAAGTTGATTTATAAAGTAGTTTTTCAAAAGCCCAAACATAACTAAAAACTGGCTAATGTTAAGAAACAGAGTGAGGGGCGCCTGGGTGGCTCAGTTGAACAGCGTCTGACTTCAGCCCAGGTCATGATCCTGTGCTGCGTGGGTTCGAGCCCCGCGTCCGGCTCTGTGCTGAAGGCTCAGAGCCTGGAGCTTTCTTCAGATTCTGTGTCTCCCTCTGTCTCTGCCCCTCCCCCACTCTGTCTCTCTGTCTCCCAAAAATAAACATTAAAAAAAAATTAAAAAAAAAAAAAGAAACAGAGGAGAGGAGGGAAGATGGCGGCGTAGGAGGACGCTGGGCTCACCGCGCGTCCTGCTGATCACTTAGATTCCACCTACACCTGCCTAAATAACCCAGAAAACCACCAGAGGATTAGCAGAACGGAGTCGCCGGAGCCAAGCGCAGACGAGAGGCCCACGGAAGAGGGTAGGAAGGGCGGCGAGGCGGTGCGCGCTCCACAGACTGGCGGGAGGGAGCCGGGGCGGAGGGGCGGCTCGCCGGCCAAGCAGAGCCCCCAAGTCTGGCTTGCAAAAAGCAGAGGGGCCTGACGGACTGTGTTCTGACAGCAAGCGAGACTTAGCGGCTGGGAGGTCATAAGTTAACAGCTCTGCTCAGAAAGCGGGAAGGCTGGAGGACAAAGGGAAGGAAAGCTGCTGAGCCCCCGGACGACAGAGCTCAGTTTGGTGGGGAACAAAGGCACTCACCAGCGCCATCTTCCCCGCCCATCCCCCAGCCAAAATCCCAAAGAGAACCAGTTCCTGCCAGGGAACTTGCTCGCTCCGCGCAAACACCCAACTCTGCGCTTCTGCGGAGCCAAACCTCCGGCAGCGGATCTGACTCCCTCCTGCTGCCACAGGGCCCCTCCTGAAGAGGATCACCTAAGGAGAAGCAAGCTAAGCCTGCCCCTCCTGCCCCTGTGCACCTTGCCTACCCACCCCAGCTAAGATGCCAGATCCCCAGCATCACAAGCCTGGCAGTGTGCAAGTAGCCCAGACAGGCCACCCCACCCCACAGTGAATCCCGCCCCTAGGAGAGGGGAAGAGAAGGCAGGCACCAGTCTGACTGTGGCCCCAGCGGTGGGCTGGGGGCAGACATCAGGTCTGACTGCGGCTCCGCCCACCAACTCCAGTTATACACCACAGCACAGGGGAAGTGCCCTGCAGGTCCTCCCCGCGCCAAGGACTATCCAAAATGACCAAGCGGAAGAATTCCCCTCAGAAGAATCTCCAGGAAATAACAACAGCTAATGAGCTGATCAAAAAGGATTTAAATAATATAACAGAAAGTGAATTTAGAATAATAGTCATAAAATTAATCGCTGGGCTTGAAAACAGTATAGCTGACAGCAGAGAATCTCTTGCTACAGAGATCAAGGGACTAAGGAACAGTCACGAGGAGCTGAAAAACGCTTTAAATGAAATGCATAACAAAATGGAAACCACCACAGCTCGGATTGAAGAGGCAGAGGAGAGAATAGGTGAACTAGAAGATAAAGTTATGGAAAAAGAGGAAGCTGAGAAAAAGAGAGATAAAAAAATCCAGGAGTATGAGGGGAAAATTAGAGAACTAAGTGATACACTAAAAAGAAATAATCTACACATCATTGGTATCCCAGAGGAGGAAGAGAGAGGGAAAGGTGCTGAAGGGGTACTTGAAGAAATAATAGCTGAGAACTTCCCTGAAGTGGGGAAGGAAAAAGGCATTGAAATCCAAGAGGCACAGAGAACTCCCTTCAGATGTAACTTGAATCGATCTTCTGCACGACATAGCATAGTGAAACTGGCAAAATACAAGGATAAAGAGAAAATTCTGAAAGCAGCAAGGGGTAAACGTGCCCTCACATATAAAGGGAGACCTATAAGACTCGTGACTGATCTCTCTTTTGAAACTTGGCAGGCCAGAAAGAGTTGGCACGAGATTTTCAGTGTGCTAGACAGAAAAAATATGCAGCCGAGAATCCTTTATCCAGCAAGCCTGTCATTTAGAATAGAAGGAGAGATAAAGGTCTTCCCAAACAAACAAAAACTGAAGGAATTTGTCACCACTAAACCAGCCCTACAAGAGATCCTAAGGGGGACCCTGTGAGACAAAGTACCAGAGACATCACTACAAGCATAAAACATACAGACATCACAATGACTCTAAACCCATATCTTTCTATAATAACACTGAATGTAAATGGATTAAATGCGCCAACCAAAAGACATAGGGTATCAGAATGGATAAAAAAACAAGACCCATCTATTTGCTGTCTACAAGAGACTCATTTTAGACCTGAGGACACCTTTAGATTGAGAGTGAGGGGATGGAGAACTATTTATCATGCTACTGGAAGCCAAAAGAAAGCTGGAGTAGCCATACTTATATCAGACAAACTAGACTTTAAATTAAAGGCTGTAACAAGAGATGAAGAAGGACATTATATAATAGTGACAGGGTCTATCCATCAGGAAGAGCTAACAATTATAAATGTCTATGCGCCGAATACCGGAGCGCCCAAATATATAAAACAATTACTCATAAACACAAGCAACCTTATTGATAAGAATGTGGTAATTGCAGGGGACTTTAACACCCCACTTACAGAAATGGATAGATCATCTAGACACACGGTCAATAAAGAAACAAGGGCCCTGAATGAGACATTGGATCAGATGGACTTGACAGATATATTTAGAACTCTGCATCCCAAAGCAACAGAATATACTTTCTTCTCGAGTGCACATGGAACATTCTCCAAGATAGATCATATACTGGGTCACAAAACAGCCCTTCATAAGTTTACAAGAATTGAAATCATACCATGCATACTTTCAGACCACAATGCTATGAAGCTTGAAATCAACCACAGAAAAAAGTCTGGAAAACCTCCAAAAGCATGGAGGTTAAAGAACACCCTACTAACGAATGAGTGGGTCAACCAGGCAATTCGAGAAGAAATTAAAAAATATATGGAAACAAACGAAAATGAAAATACAACAATCCAAACGCTTTGGGACGCAGCGAAGGCAGTCCTGAGAGGAAAATACATTGCAATCCAGGCCTATCTCAAGAAACAAGAAAAATCCCAAATACAAAATCTAACAGCACACCTAAAGGAAATAGAAGCAGAACAGCAAAGGCAGCCTAAACCCAGCAGAAGAAGAGAAATAATAAAGATCAGAGCAGAAATAAACAATATAGAATCTAAAAAAACTGTAGAGCAGATCAACGAAACCAAGAGTTGGTTTTTTGAAAAAATAAACAAAATTGACAAACCTCTAGCCAGGCTTCTCAAAAAGAAAAGGGAGATGACCCAAATAGATAAAATCATGAATGAAAATGGAATTATTACAACCAATCCCTCAGAGATACAAACAATTATCAGGGAATACTATGAAAAATTATATGCCAACAAATTGGACAACCTGGAAGAAATGGACAAATTCCTGAACACCCACACTCTTCCAAAACTCAATCAGGAGGAAATAGAAAGCTTGAACAGACCCATAACCAGCGAAGAAATTGAATCGGTTATCAAAAATCTCCCAACAAATAAGAGTCCAGGACCAGATGGCTTCCCAGGGGAGTTCTACCAGACGTTTAAAGCAGAGATAATACCTATCCTTCTCAAGCTATTCCAAGAAATAGAAAGGGAAGGAAAACTTCCAGACTCATTCTATGAAGCCAGTATTACTTTGATTCCTAAACCAGACAGAGACCCAGTAAAAAAAGAGAACTACAGGCCAATATCCCTGATGAATATGGATGCCAAAATTCTCAATAAGATACTAGCAAATCGAATTCAACGGCATATAAAAAGAATTGTTCACCATGATCAAGTGGGATTCATTCCTGGGATGCAGGGCTGGTTCAACATTCGCAAATCAATCAACGTGATACATCACATTAACAAAAAAAAAGAGAAAAACCATATGATCCTGTCAATCGATGCAGAAAAGGCCTTTGACAAAATCCAGCACCCTTTCTTAATAAAAACCCTTGAGAAAGTCGGGATAGAAGGAACATACTTAAAGATCATAAAAGCCA
>NW_024412404.1:24135666-24341427 GCF_014898765.1 Herpailurus yagouaroundi | reverse complement strand
CTTCACGTTAACATCTCTCATTCAACTCATATCTTCAACCTAAGAAGAGTTTCCTGTGGCCAATTTTTTTTATTCCTAATTTATAATTCATTCTGACAATGTGCCCACAGCAGCCAGGTTTTATAGCCCAATTAGAAGTAGCCATAAAATACCAAGGGGCAAGTATATTCTCTCATTGAGCAAAACTTGTCAGTGAATTTGTTTACTCACTTTGAAAAAGCAAAGAGTCAGAGGTGTAAATGTGCAGTGCTTCCTGGGCAATAGCTAATGGTCATGTCTAATGGTCAGGGACTTGGAATGATAAGATTTGAAGATTAGTGACAAAGAATCTGAAAAAGTGGTATATGGAAAGATCTCTCAACATAGACACTGATGAGAGGATACTCATTTTCTTTGTGTGAATGCACATCAAAGGGAATCCACCGTAGAGGAGTCTTTTGATAATTAGGTTGACAAAACAACAAAATTGGTGCTGTGGTTGACCTCTCTTCTCGGCCACTAAAGCACTTGTTCATAGAATTCAAGAATGAAGAGACCAAAGTAGCAGAGATGGAGGTTTACATATGGGCTCAACAACACAATTTTCCCCTAACGAAAACTGACCTGGCCATCTTTTCTTTTATGTGTTTACCTGACAACGACAAAGACCAATGTTGAGCCCCCAATACAATCACATTCTACAGAATAATCAGTCATCTACCTAGTGGCAGATAAATTACAATGACCTCTTCCATCACTAGTGGGCTTTCCATCATGGATGTATTTGTACTCAGTAGAGAACCTTTTGTTTTAGGTATGGACTTCTTTTAATATCCCAATACTTTTGCCAGGATCACCACCCAGAGATTTATGGAATGCCTTATTCATTCACTATCCTTTTATCCCAAACAATATTGCTTCTGAGCATGGGACTCATTTCTACACTGTTTTTAAAAATGGTTTTTATCAATATATGTTTCTGTTGGAAGTAGATGATAGTCTTCATTGTTACCCATCACCAATAACACAGATTATCATCCAATTCAATTTATGGGTAAATAATTTGGCATTGAGTTTCTAGTGAAACTAAAATGAGAATAACTTTTGGCCTAGCAAATAATTTCATTGGTATATACTCTAAAATACTCTTGAGAAAGTTCATGAGAACATGCATATACAAATGTTCATATTACATCATTCATGATACCATACAAATGGAAAAAAATCTGTATTTACTTCAACAGTAGAACAAATAAATGTTGGTATATTTATACAATACTGGCAAGAAATGAAAATAAATAAATTAGAGCTACATGTTTCAGTGTGAATAAATTTCAGTGGCATAATATTGAACCAAAACAACAGCCATGAAAGAATTATATGCATTTTGACTCTGTTTATATAAGGTTCAAGAGCAGAAAATCTCTCTATTTTTTATAAAATACAGACAAATGTTAGAGTCTATAAAGATGAGTAAGAAATTGATTGGAGGAACTTAACAGAAGACCATGGGGGAAGAAAAGGGGAAAAAATAGTTACAAACAGAGAGGGAGGAAGGCAAACCACAAGAGACTCTTAAATACAGAGAACAAACTGAAGGTGGATGGAGGGTAGGGGAGAGAGGAAAATGGTTGATGGGCATTGAGGAGGGCACCTGTTAGGATGAGCACTGGGTGTTGTATGTAAGCCAATTTAACAACAAATTATATTCATAAAAAATGAAAAAAATCATTAAACTAAACCTTTCCCTCTTCCTGATTACATAAAAGCAGATTTCCTAGCCTCCTTTCCATTAGGGAAAACCATGGCATCAGTTCTAGCTAAGGAATTGCGAGGGAAGCACCTCATATGTCTCTCTTCTCCTGTCACCTTGGTTTCATGTCGAGATGAGGGCAGCTTGGACCTCTGAGCTACTCAGAAGGGGTGTCCTGTGAAATCTCTGGACCTGAAGTGGACTTTGTGGGAGTGAGAACTATAGCTTACGTGCAAAGCTACTGAGATGTGTTTGTTATTGCAGGATAAACTGGTCATTCCTGTCTAATGCAATGCACTTATATGATTTATGTATTTACCCTTGTATGTAATAAATTTCTCAATATAAAAAGAAATCTGCTTTGGAGCCAGACATGGAGAGAGAAGCTGTTGGGGCAGTAGGATCGCTCACAGCTCCATTCCATAGCAGGCAGTCTCCTTTTCAAGTAACTTCACTCCTTGGAGCTTCAGTTGCTTCATTTAAATAAAAAATGAGTAATAATGCCTACCTTGCAGGGTTGTCTGGGTATTACATGGGATGATGTATGTCATTGGCTTGGTGAAATGCCAGCGTGTAGTGAATATCAAATGAATAAATATTAATTTGTTCCCTGCTTCTCAGAAAGGAAGTAAGAGATGGTATAGGAAAGGTAAAAGGCCTATGGTTTATTAGATGAAGATATGTGGTGACTTGCCTGAACTAAGACCATAGGACATGGAGGAAGATAGAACTGAAAAAGAAAGAAAGAAAGAAAGAAGAAAGAAAATGAAAGAAAGAAAATGAAGGAAAGAAAGAAAGAAAGAAAAAAGAAAGAAAGAAAGAAAGAAAGAAAGAAAGAAAGAAAGAAAATGAAAGAAAGAAAGAAAGAAAGAAAGAAAGAGAAAGAAAGAAAGAAAGAAAGAAAGAAAGAAAGAAAGAGAGAAAGAAAGAAAGAAAAAAGAAGGAATCAGTCAAAAGGAAAGCCCAAGTAAACGTTGGGGATGAATGGTTAGGATTTTCCATCTTCCCCTCCTATAATCTGATACTGGGAAAGCCTGAGGGTCATCAAGAAGGTGATACTAGGTCATTATTCACAAATCCCCCAAATAGAACTAACCTGAATGCTAAGGAATTCATTGTGACTTAGAACAAGCCTCTCAGAGTTCTCTCTTTTCTGGGGTCTTTCTGCTTAGAGCTGTAACTACTGGGCTTCAGGGTAGGGTCAGCCAGTGGTATGTCCCAAGCCAGCCAGTGTTTCCAATCACCAGGTCTCAGTCTTCACTATGACTTCTCTCCTCAGCTTTCCCTTTCCTTCAGAGTCCTAGTGACTTTGCAAAGGGCTAGTATTTCTAGATCAGTGTTTTTCAAACTTGAATGTGCATAAGAATCACCTAGAAGGCTTGTTAAAACACAGATGGTTTGGCTTTTCCCTCAGAACTTTGGATCCAGTAGGTTAGACTGGGTCCCGAGAATTTGCCTTTTGAATACATTCTCTAGTGATTCAGATGCTGCTGGTCTGGCAACCCCACTGTGAGAGCCACAGACCAAGACCTTCTCTTGATTTTCTCTGGTGCTCAGAAAGTTTGGGGAAAGCAGAAGCCCCAGCCATAGCAGAGGGTCAGATTCACCAGGAATACGCATTTCTTTTTTTTTTTTTTAATTTTTTTTCAACGTTTATTTATTTTTGGGACAGAGAGAGACAGAGCATGAACGGGGGAGGGGCAGAGAGAGAGGGAGACACAGAATCGGAAACAGGCTCCAGGCTCCGAGCCATCAGCCCAGAGCCTGACGCGGGGCTCGAACTCACGGACCGCGAGATCGTGACCTGGCTGAAGTCGGACGCTTAACCGACTGCGCCACCCAGGCGCCCCAGGAATACGCATTTCTACCTGGATATGCATTTCTCTGGGTTCTATGATCTGGGGCTGGATGTCTGCCCTGTTAATTCAGAAGTAATCCCAGTATAACCCTCTTGCGCTGCTGGTGGGAATGCAAACTGGTGTAGCTGCTCTGGAAAACAGTGTGGAGTTTCCTCAAAAAATTAAAAATATAACTACCCTAATAGCAATAGCACTGACCCAGCAATAGCACTGCTAAGAATCTACCCAAAGGATACAGGAGTGCTGATACATAGGGGCACATGTACCCCAATGTTTATATCAGCACTTTCAACAATAGCCAAAGTATGGAAAGAGCCTAAACGTCCATCAACTGACAAATGGATAAAGAAGATGTAGTTTGTATATACAATGGAATACTACTTGGCAATGAGAAAGAATGAAATCTGGCCATTTGCAGCAATGTGGACGGAATTGGAGGGTATTATGCTAAGTGAAGTAAGTCAGGCAAAGAAAGACAGATACTATATGTTTTCACTCATATGTGGATCTTGAGAAACTTAACAGAAGACCATGGAGGAGGGGAAGGGGGGAAAAAGTTACAGAGAGGGAGGGTGGCAAACCATAAAAGACTCTTAAGGACTGAGAACAAACTAAGGGTAGATGGGGGGTGGGGGAGAGGGGAAAGTGGGTGATGGGCAGTGAGGAGGGCACTTGTTGGGATGAGCACTGCATGTTGCATGGAAACTAATTTGACAAGAAATTTTTTTTTTTTTTAAAAAAAGAAGTAATCCCAGTATCTACTTTGGCCTTTTTTTTGTGTGACTAGGTTAAACAGCAGGAAGTGACGGAAGAAAGCAGGGAAAGGGATGAGAGCTGGGCTCCTTGAAATGGACTTGAAATGGTGAGAAAATCTGTTAGCCTTTTGTGTTTCTCAGAAGCCTTTGCTGTAGGCTGAATGTGGGAACAACCCTTTTCAGGAAAGGGAAGAAGGCAGTTCTGGGCACCCCATGGGACCCTCCCAGCTCTAATTTCTCTCATTGTAATGAAGACTGATGGGTAATGGGATCAGCTTCTTGCCCAAGGGCCTATAGGGTTCTGCAGGAACTCTCTCCCACTGCGGCACATTTAGTCTGTGGAGAGAGGATGGATGCTGGAGGCAGGCTTGCTGACAGGAAGCCAAATTCTGGCTGGCCTCACATCATCTGATTCCCTGTATACTTGGCTGGCCCAAGGGAACTACATGCCCTCCTTCATACTCAAGGTCGAGTGAGGAACAGCAAGGGCTGATGGCTGCCCCTAGTTACAGCCCTTCAGGGCAGGCTCCATGGAGGAATGTGATTCCATTAAAACACAGCCATCCCCTTGGGGCAGCTGAAGGAGACAGTAATAATCTTTAGATCCAACCCTGAAGTTTAAAGAAATTACTGAGAATAAAAACATGTCAGCACACTTTGCAAAAAAAAAAAAAAAAAAAAACAAAAACAAAAACAAAAAATCTAGACAGAGTCTAGGCCAGTTAGGAAAGTTGAAATAAAGGGGAAGAACTAAGATTTCTTGAGCATTTTCTAAGTACCTGGTGATTTAAATACCTTCTCTAACTGCACATTTAGGAAAACCCTGGAAACTAGAATTTGTCATCTTAGTTATATGAGAAAGTAAACTGGGGTCAGAGAGGGTAATTGATTTGCCAAAGTTTGATAAGCGGCAGAGTATGGCTATGAAGTCCAAGCTGGCTTGGCTCCAGAGCATGTCCATGGCCACACAACTTGGCTTTACAAAATGTTAGATTTCATTTGGATCAGAATTAAGCTGGCCACCAGGGAACAAAGTGTCTATATGCATTGAGTACATGTCTTTAATATTCTATGGAGAGTTCACACATTTGACAAACTCCATACTTTGCTTCTGGTGCAAATGAAATATTCCATTTCTTTCTTTTTTTTTAATTTTTTTAATGTTTATTTATTTTTGAGAGAGAGAGAGAGAGAGAGAGAGAGAGAGCACTAGTGAGGGAGGGGCAGAGAAAGAAGGAGATAGAGAATCCCAAGCAGACTCCAAGCAGTCAGCTCAGAGCCCAACGCAGGGCTCAAACTCACCAACCACAAGATCATGACCTGAGCCAAAGTTGGACACTTAAGTGACTGAGCCACACAGGTGCCCCTGAATATTCCATTTCTATTTTCCTAATCTTGCCTTAAGAATCAGCCTGAATGCTTAATGCCTAATAATTTCCTCCTCAGCTTGTGCTTTTTGGAATCTTTCCCTCTTAACATTTCTTTGTCACGATGGTATTTTTCACCTCATTCATTCATTTATTGAATAGATATTTATTGAGAACCACCTACTGTATTCCAGACACCTGTTTTAGGTTTTAGGGAGGTAGGGATGCACCAGATAGATTAAGTCCCTGCCTCCCTGGACCTCTATCATCATAATAAAAATATATTATTTGATTTCAGCTGGTAAAACTTCTGATGAAAAATACATTAGAGTAATGGGTTTGAGAGTATGTGGGGAAGGACCTGTTAGAAAATGGTCGTTAAAGTCCTTGATGAAGAGAGGACATTTGAGCAGACAACCTAAAGCTATAGAACGAGGGATGTGACTGTAAGGAGGGAAGAATATTCAGGAGGATAGAACAACACATTGGAAGGGACTGTGTTGGAAATGAGCGAATGTGTTTAATGAAACAGCGTGGAGTTTGGTATGGCTGGGGTGGAGTCCACTAAGGGGATAATGTTGATAATACAGTGATAAATCCAGGCAGGATGTGGACAGCTCAGAGCTTCCTAGCTCAACCTTGGACAAGACAATTGTCTTTTCTGAGCCCAGTCTGCTCATGTGTAAAATAGGGGTTATAATGTCCATAATGCTGGATTATTTGGAGGACGAACCAAGAAAATAAATTAAAGGCCTGTATAAGATAGACTCAACCATTTTCACTTTTCTTCTTATTTTTCTCTTATCTTACATTTTCCCCTCTTTTTCTCTTCCTTTTTCTTTTCCTGAAATCTACCCCTCCTGAAAACCAGGACCGGTGCTGGTCCTTGGGTGTACAGAAATGACTGAACCAAGTTACTTGCCCTCACTCTCAGAGGGGACGGTCACAGTGACAGTAAAACTTGCTTGGTGTTCTGAGAGCTGGATCTGATCCCATCATAGCAGGGAGAAGAAAGAGAGTAACTCTGCCTGGGGGTGTCACTGAACAAATGATAGAGGACATGCTATTTGAGCTGTATTTTAAAGCATGCATAGAATATTCTGGGGCATTCCAAGTAGGAAAAATTGTATTCCTTATGGCAACAAGAACAACGGACTCCCAAAATGTCCACATCCTAATCCTCGGAACCTGTGAATAGGTTCCCTTCCATGGTAAATTGGATATGATTGAGGTCAGGACCTTAAGATGGGAAGTTTATCCTGGATCATCCAGGTAGGCTGAATGAATTCACAAGCATCCCTATAAGTGAGAGAGGGAAGGAGAGTCATAATCAGAGAGAGAACTGGTGATGTTAGTTTGTTGGCTTTGAAGATGGAGGAAAGGAGCCATGAGCCAAAGAATGCTGGCAATTCCTACAAACTGGGAAAAGCAAGGAAATGGATTCTCCTCTGGAGTCTCCAGAAGGCATGTGACACTACTGAAACCTTGGTTTTGACCCTGGAGACACATTTCAGACTTCTGACCTCCAGAAGTATAAGATAATAACTTTGTATAGTTTTAAGCCACTAAATTTATGGGAATTTATTACATCAGCAATAGGAAGCTAATGCATTCTCATTCCTAAAGCAAGGAAACAGTCAGCTGGATCCAGAGAGATAAATGGACTTCAACCTGGGAAGAGCCTGGTCCTCCATACAACTTTATCCTGTAATCCTGGGACCCCTCTCCTCTGCTTTATCTCAGAGCATTTTAGCATCTAGCAAATGACACTTCCAAAATCCTGGTTACCTAGTTCTAAACCCTCTTCACTACTGGAGTCTTCTTCCCTACTTCCCTCTCAACATCCATCGTTGTATCTGTCAGATAATCTGTAGAACCATTCTCAGCCAGAGCTGCTTTATGTCAAACATCTCAAACCCTTAACTGGTTCCAGACTACATCTTCCTTATCTTACTTTTTATTTCTCTGAAAAAACCCATCACCATACTGCAGTTTCTCATATTAGATCCGTATCTCCAGCTATCAAATTTAGCATCTCAGTTTGGATGTCCAGCAGCAAATTAATTTTATACCTGAGTTACACTTCCCTCCCAAATAACCCTGTATAACAAAGGACGTAAACATCTTCATGGAAAGATACTCAATTTTCAGAGGCAGGCTTGGTTTTTCCCTTTCCACCTCACATTGGTGTGTAGGTGCTAATGTGCTTTGATGCCAACCTTATAATGTTTTTTTGTTTTTGTTTTTTTTGTTTTTTTTTTTTGTTTTTTTTTTTGCAGCTGTCCTTCTTCCTCCTTTCACTGTCCATAGTTATTTTCCCTCTTCACTGTTTGCCTCTTGACTGACCTTCTGCATTCAGCCTCAGCGTCCTCCAATCTGTCCTACACCCAAGATACCTAGTCAGGTTGGTGCCACAGAACATCTCAGAATGAGCAAGTTACTCCCTGCGCAAGCACACCCTGTCGCATACATAATAAAGTCTCTTAGTCTTTGTCTGGCATTTCAAAATCTTCCCAACTTGGCACCAGTCTACTTTTTTCATATGAATCTCACCACATTTCCCTCCCAGTATACTATGCATTGCAACGTTCCTGGCAATTCACCAACCCTTGAATACACCTTTATTCTTCTGATTCCTTTGTCCAAACTATACCCTACATGCTATGACCTTCTCCCTATTGAAGTGCTTCCTCTTCCTTCCAGGCCTGCAGGAAATATTAACATTTTTTAAAACCTATATGAGATTTTTTAATCGATCTTCTTAATTAGTCCCTCTTATTTCCCAGTATTGAATATGGAAGTGGAGCTCTTGTAATGAGAAATGAGTCATTTGGTAGAATTTTGTGTCTTACAATCCTTAAAGTTTGTAGCCACATTTTATTTCATTTGAAAGAGTACAAAGGATGCTGGGTTGAGTAGTTATTTATTGGCATGTATTGCTATTTCTCCCCATCTTTCTACCTGGGATTAAATGCCTGTCCTCAGGGTTCCTTTTTTCTTAGATATAGCTCCAGTCTTTGGGAAGTGTGTTGGGCATATTCCATTTGCCTCTCTAATTCTGCTCCCCACCCTTCTTTGCTCTGCTCTGTGTCCCTGGAGGCCAAGCTATATGGAGTCCATTGATCATTTCCTTTGCCCACTAGCTTTGGGTTGAGTCTGTCCAATGGGAGATCCAGAGATTAAAGAGAAGAAGAAGAGGGGCGCCTGGGTGGCGCAGTCGGTTAAGTGTCCGACTTCAGCCAGGTCACGATCTCGCGGTCCGTGAGTTCGAGCCCCGCGTCGGGCTCTGGGCTGATGGCTCAGAGCCTGGAGCCTGCTTCTGATTCTGTGTCTCCCTCTCTCTCTGCCCCTCCCCCGTTCATGCTCTGTCTCTCTCTGTCCCAAAAATAAATAAACGTTGAAAAAAAAATTAAAAAAAAAAAAGAGAAGAAGAAGAGAGACATTTATTCTGGCTGTTCTTTCTGGTGGCATCATTGCAGACTGGCTGCATCCTTGGGTAAAGTCCAGGGCCCCTTTCAGGCCTTCTGCTTTACACCTCACTGTCTTATGGGAGGTAAAAACTCATCCTGTTGTTGCAAACCACATAGGATACTGCACCACCATTTGTTTCACTTTTCCTAAACCCTACCTATATCTTTGAAGATATAGTGTGCAAATTTGAGTGTGTATCCCTTTTCTAACAGGATTCTAACAGATAGTGTGATTGTCTGGTATTCATTGAGCTCCTGCTCCATCCTCACCAGATCCACAGTGCACAGAGCAGGACCCAGCATATAGACTCCAGCAAAGCTTTGTGATGGGAAGGGTGTGTGGACTATACCTAAGCACTTCTGCTGCCACAGAGTCCTTCAGTAATGGTAGTGCAGGTGTCACTGCATTTGTTTACAAAAAAGTCAGCTTTCTTGCCTCAAATTCCATCCAGAATTCTTCTGTTGTACAGCCTGGGATGGCTGAGGGTTAGGGATTCCTCAACAAAGATGACTGAGTCAGTAATAATCTTGCAGGGACCTAAGCCCCACCTATTAAGAATGGTCCCCTGGGCTCTGCCAGCACCTTGCTTAGGATTACACAAAGAGTTCTAGGTCATGCCACAAATCTGAGACTGAAGAACTAGATGAAGCTAGTACAGCTTTGTTCTCCAACGGATGCTAAACAAAACCAAACCAAGGGAGATGCCCAGGCAGAGACATCTCAGTGCATGATTCCCGACACTGGCATCAGGATGGGACACTCACACTCCAGAGGCTGTAAGCAAGGGAAAGTCAATTGAAGGCCAGAGACCCAAGGACATGCCATCAGCTGAATGCTTCTGGCTCATAGGCCTCATTAGGGGGATGTGGCTCTGTTTCTCTGCTGATATATGACATGGGACAGACAACAATCAATGCATGGATCCGTAAAAGCTCAGCTCTGCATCCTCACAATCCCCCAGCTTGGTTGGAGGTCCTTTTATTGGGGCTTTGGAATAGATGCAAAATGATAATCATGTTATAGCTGCTACTATGCTGGATGTCAGGGCTATTTGAAAATACTCAGCTGATATCTTTGTGATATTTGGGAAGAGGAATCAGCAACAATCAAATCAGCTGTAGATGCCACTGACAAGTCACCTCTTCCTGCGAGGTTCTCATGGGAAATATGTGTGCAGAGAATAAAGCTGGCAAAGCAGTACTTTCTTCCTAACACACTTCGGTTCCAGTCACTGGGAATGACTACAGAGTGCTTGCCTGCATGTTGGAGAATCCTTGACCTTGGGCAGGTAACCTGCTCTGACCTCCTCCTCTCGAAAACCTAAATGTGTCTCAGAGCTTCATTCCACCATCCGGGAAAGGTCACACATGCAGGAAGAAAGAGAGAGGAATGCCAGGGATGGAAGCATTTGTCCCAGGAGATAGATGCCAGGGAAAGCAGTTGGGAAAAAAGAGAGATAAACTCCCACAGAGCCACTGAGAGATTAAACGAGAATCGAGGTCCAAGACACTCGTATTTCTTAGGCTCCTAATATGTTAAAAATGTGAAGAAATTGAAAAGAGGGTCCTAAAAATAATATATATTAATATACATATTATTGATATATATTAATAAAAATAATATGTTATGTGTATTTATATATATTATCCATATATAATATATATAATGTTTCCTTGAAGCAAATTAATGTTGTAACAAAAATAAAGCAAAGATAAATTTGTGCGATATAATCCCAGAATTTTAAAAATCATATGCATGGAGAAGATGTCATAGGATGGTGGTGAGGGAAAGAACATGCATTTAGTGCTTTATGATGGGTGTCTCCTTCCTTCAGTTGGTCAAGTTAGCTTTATAACCGCATCTATAATGGTATTTGAATATAACATCCAAAGTGCACATAGTCCTCCTGTCTTGTCAGCCTCCTGATGGGCTCAGAGCTGTCCTAACCATGTCTCTTGTTATAGGGTGGGAGAGAAGATGGCATTTGTATTGCTTTGCTTGGGCTGCCATGACTAAGTGCCACAGACTGAGTAGCGTAGACAACAGAAATTTCTTCTCTTTCAGTTCTGAAGGCCAGAAGTCCAACATCAAAGGCATTGGCAGGGTTGGTCTTTTCTGAGGTCTGTGCCCTTGGCTTGTAGATGTCAGTCTCTTCTCTGTACCTCCCATGGTTTTCCCTTTGTGCAAGCCTTTGTCCAAATTTCCTCTTCTGATAAGGACACCAGTCATATTGGATTAGAGCCTACCCTAATGACATCATTTTAACTTAATTACTTCTTTAAAGACTCTATCTCCAATACATTCTGAAGTGCTGGGGGGTTAGGCTGAATTTGGGAAGGACACAATTCAGCCCATACCAGCAACAAAAAAGAAATACCATCCCCCCGTGTTTGCTAGCCCTGACCCAGCACTAAACTACATACATATCCATTGGTAATGCCTGTCCAACTGGAGGCTTCTCTGTGATTTCTCACTCCACCCACCTAAGGGTGAAGAATGACAAACAGAAAGAGTAGCCTCAGCTTCTGCTCCTAAAATCAGCAGAAGCCTTGTGATGATTGTCACCCTACCCCCACTTGTACAGTACCTCCACAGGAAGCATGGAGACGTGGTTGGGGTCGAGGTCACAAAAGGAAAAGCACCATAGCTGAACCAGGACTCCCCTGGCTTGTGATTTCTCTGAGCAGGGATTGCATCATTGACATTGCTGGGACAGGCCACATTGTCACGAGTTTGAGCAACTTGAGTTTACGTGGTGTTCAATGCACAGGCAACACTTCTGTTGATTTGTTTCATCCAAGATACACGATTCTGTCCTTGCCTCAGTTCCTTTTAGGCTTCCTCAACAATTCCACCTGCTGCGGGTCGTTACCTGAGAGTCACGGAGAAGCAGGGTATGACACGGACCTGGCTGTTCCCTCCTTTCCCGTCTGCTCAGTGCTCTGGGCACCTGCTGAAACGTTTGGCTGCTTCCCCAGGCAGCATAAGCCTTGCTGGCAGCCTCCTGGGAAGGTTTCACCAGGAGAGACGGGAAACAGGCAGGGTGAGCCATCCTTTCTTCCGCGCATTCAGCTCAGGCACCGGCTCGTTTATCTGCCGCAATGAAGCTCTGCTAATGCAAAAGGAATACATTCAGCACAGAGCGCCCTGGAGAGCAGTGGGGATAATAATGCCACTATTCATTATTTTAAAACAAACACAATTTGGAGTGTGGATCTATCTGGAAGTGTGAAATTGGTTCCTCTTAAAGAGCAACTGGCAAGGGAAGAGCATGTGACCAGCCCAAGGGCAAGGATTCCACCTGGGGCCAGCGGGGCAGTCTCTCTGAGTCCAGCCAGCTCTGCTGACTCAGCTGCAGCCAAGAGAAATGTATGAATATAAGAAGAGGGTATCTATAATGTATTGAGCACCTACTGGGTGCTCTATATGCTTGATCTCATCGAATCTTCACAACCTCCTTGTGAGATGAATATTTTCCCCCGTTTTCTATAGAAAGAGACTGAGAAGAGAAAAAAAAAGGAAAAAGAAAGAAAGAAAGAGACTGAGGGTCTCAGAGGAGTTAAGACATTTTCCCTAAGTAACATAGGTCAGCCTTGGCAGAGAGAGAGATTGAATCCAGACTGATTTGACTTCAAAGCCATGCTCTGTCTGGAGTTCCTTGTTATAGAGGCAGGGATAACACCTAAACTGTGAAATAAGACCCCCTAGGTCTGACCCAGAGCCAACAAGTGGTGTGAGAAGGTAAGATAGGCCAAGAGGAATAGCCCTTCCTCCATTGTGCAGGTCAAGGCCACATCTCCCCTCCAGCCTGGCTGTGTGCAGGCACCAAAACCAGGTATGACTTTGGATAAGTCTTTTGCAGGTTTTGCCCTAATCCCCTCATCTGTAACATGAGGATTTGAATGGGATGAAAACTCTGCTCTTTGGGTTTCCTGTCCTCTACTCTTACGCCAGTAGGACCTCTATTCACCGGTCCATCCAGGCACCTACAGGTTCTGGAAGGACCCACTGTGAGTGGGAGGGCAGACTCTTGTGTGGGCTGATTAGGGGTGCCCTGAACGGACCTGGTGGGTTAATGTGGTTATACCTTGAGATCCAACTCCTCAGCCCCTGTCATTTGAAAGAATCACTGTGACGAGGTAGGAAAAACACGGTTTGGAATCAGAGATCCTGGGTCCAAATTCTGTCATAGTGTGTGTCCACTCTGGGCAAGCTGATGAACTGCTTGGAGCCTTAGTTCCCCTGTCTATAAATTAGGGAAAATAATGCAAACTTGCAGCTCATGGGAGATGTGATGTGATCCAGGTGTGAACTTGTGTGATCCAGGTGTGAAGCAGCTGGTACACTTTTGGCTGTTTGTCCTTCTTCACCTCCCAACCCTTCAGCAGAAAGATTCCTTCCCTGAGAAGTGATTCCCAGGCTCTGAATACCATCTGAAATAGTGACAATTCTAAGAGCCTCTTAAAGTTCCTTTAGATCATAGGCCCTTTTGAGACAACCTGAAATTGGTGAACCTTTTCCCCAGAAAAGAATCACATTGAGCTATAAATATTGGCTCTCACTTTCAGGAATCCCTTCCCGGGAACCTCAGCTGAGCATTCTAGGAGGCATCCCTTGCAGAGGGGAGGGGTTTGGAAGGCCCCATGTGACCTCCTTCATAGTTTTTCTAGAATTCATTTTGTTGCCTGTGACGGGGGGCTCATAGGAAACAGGAAAATCTTCCCCACGTCTTGGGAAGGCACCGGGAGAGGAGGCTGAAGGCCGGTGGTTGCCTGCTGGCCTTTCCTAATTGATTTTCTGGTGCTTGCATGTGGATGCGCACTTATTAACCTGTGCTTCCCAAGCCCGTGGTCCTGGCACCTCCTCTCTGATCCGTGACACCAGCAGGAGCACAATTAGTGAGGAAGAACAAAGGCCTGGAGGTGCCCGACCTGGGCTATGACCTCACCAGATGCTCTGGCTCGGCCGTTTTCATGTAGCTTCCCGGGAAACACCGGAGGCTGCCAGCTGCTCCTCTCTGCAACGCTGCCTGGTCCACGGAGATGGCCACTCGCCTCTGTTCTGTCATCCTGTGCGGTGACAATCATCTGTCCTCAGGCATTTCACTCACACCAAAGCCAGGGATGCCCATATTCTGAGATCAATACCCCCTTGCTTATGATCTGACTTGAGAACAAAACAGAGCAATGTGTTTAATGCAAAAGGGGTTCCTTGCCTCCTAGCCAGCCCCACTCACCTGAAGCGTCGTGTGCAGGCAGCAGCTGTGGTGTCCTCGAACGCAGAGGACAGCCACCCCAAGCTTGCTTACAGTGCACCCCCTGTTCCCCCGAAAGGGTCATGATTATCTGGCTCTTTTTGCCCCCAGGCCAGAAACTCTGCTCCTGGGCCACCCTTTGATGACCCCTCAATAGATTCTGACATAATAACACCTATACTTTGTTGAACTCCCCCTGAATGTCAGCACACATCAACTGTGCCCTCCCTCCACAATGCCCTGCTTTTGTGTGTCTTTGTCCCATGCACACAAGATTTTGGTGACAGTAGTTTGCGTCTTCCAAATGGCCACATGCTACTCCCTCCCCCCACCTTCTGGACAATCCCCTCTCCCTCTAGCCTTCTCCTCGTCACCGTGTTATATTTCATCTGCAGACCTGACCATCTTCTGAAGTTCTATTATTTATTTATGTTTCACCTGTTTAGTAACTAGCTCTCTCGCTAAAGGGTAAGTCCACAGAGCAGGGCCCTCGTGTCTCTTGTTCACGTTGTATCCCCAGGGCAAGGAGTAAGCACACAAAGCCGGTTCTGTTGAAACGAGTGTTTGTGACAAATGTAGCACAGTGTTATATGAATTCAAAACTTTCCCCTGAGTTGTGTTTTACCAGGAATTTTATCCATCCGAGAGAGAAGGATTCAGGAAGCTTTAAAGACTGACAGGCTGAGGTTAGTTGTATCTCTAAGATAACATGAGCTCCTGGATCTTGTTTCTGATACCTGCTTGCTTCTCCGGCTTTTCAAACTCAGCCTCACCCACATGCATGTGATGTCTGTTTCCTGAGGAATGGCCTTCTATGTCATACAGTGAAATCTGATTCCCCACCATTGCTATGAAACTGTCATGGTGCTAAACCTGATGGCCACTGTCTCGGGGTCTGACACGCCAGTGTGGGGCCTGTGGGCAGGAGCTTGGAGCAAGATCATCTCCTTCCTAAACTTGTGGTACATGAAGTCGTGGAGGTTCACAATGCTCTGTGGCCAGTTACCAGGAGAAGCTGGGGTAACTGGTATTCTGGGCATGGGGTAGTGGTGATGGTGATGGTGGTTAGATTATATGGAACACTTACACTTTGTTGGGGCTCTGCTGACTGTTCTATACATTATTGCATTTACCAATCACAGAAACTTAACAGTAGTTCTTATTAGCCAGATTTTTTTTTTTTTTTCAGATGAGGAAACTGAAGCCCAAAGAAGTTAAATAACTAGGAGTTGAGTGTGTCTCTGGAGATTGTACTTTTAACCAGTGTTCTCTGGCTTCCGGTCCAGTAAAGGTGGGGAGTTTGGATGTGAGGGAGCATGCCTGAGTGTAGAGAGGCTGGATGGGAGGGTCCTGCAGCCATTAAGGTGGGGTTGCTGAGTGCTGGGGCTGGGCAGGACTATGGTGTGGTTTCCCTGAAGTTCCACTTTTGACAGGATGAGCAGAAACAGGGAAGAAAATGTTTAGTGGGAGTGTGAAATGACCGTGCAGGGAAGAATATTGGGAAAATGCCCTAGGATGTGAAACAGAGAATATGAAGGTGGCCAAGGCCAGGAAAGAACATCTGTGCCCCAGAGCAATAGTGGGGAGAGAACAAAGCTTTGGGTCTAGGAGGAGCCAGGAAGTTCCACAGAAGGCAGAACACAGTGTGCTGGGGGGTGTGGAGGGTAGAGAGGCAGGGCTTTGGGCCGAGGAGCTACCCTGGTACTCTGAAAGATGCCAGGCTGAGGTGCCTGTTGCATACTATGGAGAAGGTAAGATGCTTTTCAGAGAGTTGGTCAGAGTTATGAAGTTGGGAAACCAGTTTTCCAGGATCTTACCAAGTTCACCTCAAAGAGTTTTTCAGAATAGGATTATTCTCATTTGTCCTATGCGTTCTTACCCACATGCGTCATTTTCTTAGATTCTATATTATCTTGACCTTCTGAAGGTCTGTGAACACCAAAAACAAAAAAAAAAAAAACAAAAAACCCAAAACAAACACAAAGAAAAACATTAGTTTTTCCTTTGTTTCTTATACAAATGCATATGATTTTTCCCTATTCAATTGTGAGGGCAAAATGATGTACAGAAACTAGAGATGAAAATGATCCCAAAGCTTCTGCTCAGTGCACACTGTACTGGTATGTTCCCAACACATGGCTTGTTCCAGTGAATCCAGCTCTTTACATTGTTCTAGACAATTGGAAGAGATAGCCAGTGTGCAAACAGATCTGGGTCTTCTCTCTTTCCTCAGCACTGTGAGAACACCACTTCCCATTTCCCTGGCAGTTAAGTGAGGTCTTGTGACTAGTTCTAGTCAATTAAATAGGAATGGGGATAATGCTTCAATTCTGGGTTGCGTTATTTAACAGCAAGTGTTTCTCCCGAGTGACCTTAATTAAAGGTCATTGCCTATCCAGCTTATGTCCTTTTAGTGACTGTTTGGAGCAGCACCCATGTGCTCCCAACCCCATCCCAGACCCTCACTATATATGTAAAGTAAACTAGTGTAAATCCTTGTTTTCCCTAAACCCCTGATGTTTTAGGGATTATTGTTCCTAATACATACAGTCCCCACCTACATGTTCTTTTCTTTGCTTGGAATGTCTCCCTTTTTTCTTTTCTGTATGACAAACAGCTATATGTGTGTGTGTGTGTGTGTGTGTGTGTGTGTGTGTGTGTGTGTGTATAATTAAATTAAATATATAATATAAATTATGTTATATATATATATTAATATTTAACACCCAGCTGTCATAGCACCATCTTATAGGGGGTTTTCACCAGTTTTAGGCACAATTACTTGTTCTCATCATCCCTTATACACTTTTACAGATACTTTATTATTACTTGGTGTTGCACCTATCTGCCCCTCATTAGGCTGTGAGCTCTTTGGGGGTCAGGACCATGCACTGTTAACATTTCCATCCTTACCACCAGCACTTATGGGGTTCTCGGCAGGAAATCACACAACAACTTGGCTGATTGAGCTTGGGCAGGGCACTGCTATATTTCTGATAAGATTAACTGAGATTTTTTTCCCGAGGATTCTTTCCATCCCATTCATTTACATTCTTGCTTTTGGAGTCTTAATGGTCAGTGAAGCCCCACACAGTTTTTCTTACAACACCAGGTCCTCTGGATATGTCTCTGGATATTTAGGAAATCACTCCTGAGGATGGATTCCTCCCTTCTTCTTCTTGGTTGGCATCCTACTTTTATTACTAGGCTATTAACTCTTAGAACATGCATCACAGCCTGATTGTGGCTAAACCACACTGGAATATTAAAGCATAGGATTTGGGCATGGATCTGGTTCCTGATTCCTTCTAATATGGATGTTGCCTTGACCTAGTCACATTCTATCTCAGGCTCCCACATCATATCTGGAATAAAGAACAACATCGTCCCTCTCAGGTTTGTTGTAGGGTTTAAATAAGATATAGCCAGTTTGTATTTTCTCCTGTTAGCAAAAGAGAAAGTGTGGGAAATTCTCTGGACCTCCTTTCCCCATTTATCCCAGACATAATCTTCCATCTAGGCCTTGCTGGATGAGGATGGGTAGTCAGCTCTGCCAAGCCCAACATGGACATTACCACTCACACTGCAGGTGAGGCCCTGAAATTCAAATGTGGGGTGCTATTAGGGCAGATGCTGGCTGATGAACACATTGCTGCCATGGAAGCTTCCAATGTGATACAGAATCAACCATAGAGGATGCAGGGGTAGACCTGCCTGTTGCCCACCACTCTCCAGGTCCAGGCCCTTAAATGAGGTCTGAGGACGGGCTTCACACTGGGTGCCTGTGGCACTCAAATTGCATGCACATAGTTATGAAAAGCTTTGTGTTCATCTTTTTCCGAGTTAAGGACCCAATGCACTCATGAGTTTGTCAAGGAGCTTTGTGATCCAGAAGAACTGAAGGAATGCCAAGTCCTAGATGACAATCCACAGCACAGAGGGAGCAGCTTGGTACCCAGTCACACCGTGGGCTTGAATAAACATGGAAACTAAAAGGAGAGTGGGCAGGGAGGTGAGATGTGTGAGAGCCTCTTCACACTCTAATGTTTTCTCTTTTTGAAAACGTCTGGGTTAGAAGAGGCCCGTCAAAATAAATCTGGTGAGGAGGAGTGACTGAACAAGGTTGGCATGTATCTTTACTGTATCCTCTGGGTCAGGCCTCTGCCTCTGTAATCCCATTGGAGTCTCACGGGTAACCTTTAAGGGTACTGCTGTTGACTGCACTTTAAAGTGGGGAGAACAGGCCCAGAGAACAAGGCAACTTTTTTAAGGCAATCAGCTATTAAGTGTAAGATCAAGGATCTTAAACTCAAATATGCCCAACTTCCAGGCAAGAACTTTTGAAAAGAGAAGAATACAGATGAATGGTTGTCATCAGTAGAGGCAGCCCCTCAAATCTTAGCAAATAGGAAAGCTATGATAAACTCAGAGACTAGCATCACCATCTTGGGTAATATAGAAAAAAATCTATCTTTTAAATAAAGGATTATGAACACATTTGTATTTTTCTTCCTTTTTATTCACATCCCCTTTCTTTTTCCTGCCTCCCTTTTTCTCTCCCTTCCTTCCTTTCTTCCTTCCATCTCATTTCCTTTACTTTTTTCCCCAAAAATGTCTTTTGCACCACTTGTAGGTGAAATATAGAGTACAGGGCATTGAGGGTCATACAGGCCTGAAAAAATGCTCAATGCCTCCTGCTCTCAAGAAAATCTTAAACTATTAAGACATTTATCTCTAACCCAATATACTAGCAGGAAAACTACCCAAAAAACACAAATTATAGGTGAGATTTTGGGTAAAAACTTGCAGAATGGTTGGATGGAGTCATATTTTAGGGAAGAAAACTCAGAGTGTATGACTGGAAAATTACCAAATATAGCAAAATAGGTAATATATTAGTTAGGCCTCTTTCACTTACATGTGAAAAAATACGAGTAAAACTAGTTTAAGTTAAAGAAAATTTAGAGGCATCTGTAGCTGAAAATCCAAACTGCACATTGGACTAAAGGTTAGTTTTCTAAATATATCAGAAATTCCTGCATCTTGATATGTAGGCTGGCTGGATAATATCTACCCGAGTTTAGGTATGGGGGGAATATATGCATTGCTGATGGATCTGTAAATCCCTGTAGCTTTTTAGGAAAGTAATATCAAGGTTTTAAGTGCAATTGAAAATATCTATATATTTTGACTTTCTGGAAGTTGATAGTACAAACATACATGTACAAGGATGCGTAACACAACAATGTTTGCAGTATCCAAAGCAAATGGGAAAATAAAACAAACAACAACAACAACAACAAAACCAAAGATAAAACAATCTAAGTATTCACTGGAAGGTTATAGCTGAATAAGCCACAGAACATTCTTACTATGAAATTTTATGCTATTGTCAGAAAGGAAGAATGAGTGTGCGGGTGAGAGGAGTGGCCATGAGGGGATAGTATGTGAAATCAAGGTGCAGAGGTATGTGTACACTATCCTCATACTTCATGTGTCTGTTTATATCTTCATGCAGAGACAAAGACAAGGCAGGATACACATTGACCCAACTGCTAATGCTCAATTCAATGGGCTTGGGGGGTGGAGAGAAGTTGTGATACTGGTATTTCTTTATTTTTTCCAACTGCATTTTTAAATGTGCCAGAACTAGCATGCCTCATTTTGTAATTGATACAAGCAGCCTCAAAAGAAGAAAATAGAAAATCAAACAGGGAGGTGAAATTCAGCCTATTCTTTTACATTAAGAGAGAGTAGGTGGGCAGCTGGGGCTCAGGAGTAGGAGGAATGGGCCTTTTGTGGCAGTCAGTGTGGTGTGGTTATTTTAGAGCCAGGGTGGCTGCAGTGACTCAGGACCCACTTTGCAGACAGAAAGAGGGACTGTCTCTCCAGAGATGTCAGGGGTAGGGGGACATGCGGAAGACCCCCACATTTCACAATCTCCTAACATTAAGAAGAAGTAAGAAAAATGGCAATATGCTGCCGGTAATGCAACCGAAAAGCTCCCAGTTTTAATTGTAACTGTTGTTATAACTCAGCATAATTTCTTTGTTTTTCATTGTGGACCATTCCTTGTAAAGCGATTTATATTCTTCAATTCCAGCAAGTCTCTCCCTTACCTTCAACAACTGCAACAAGTTGCATCACGATGGACATCAATTTAAAAAAACCATGAGACACTTGCTGAAGTGAGAAGACTTGGGGAAATTTTTTCAAAGTGCAAATTAGATGGAAGACACAGGTCCTAGATGATTGTATTGGTGCCAAAGGACAAGTTAGTTTTCTCGGATGCTACTGAGCAGCATAATAAAGCCTGTTTCACAGGCTTCCAAATCATATGAGCGGTTTGATTTCAAACCCCACCTGTCTTATAAGCACCTGGATCATTAACCTTAAAAATGTCAACATGTTCATGTTAATGTGAAGTGAGTTCCAAGCCAAGGGACCCTGCAGAACCAGCAGGTATTACGGACATACGCGTAGTGTGCTCCCTTCACACTTACTCAGGTCAGAAGTCAGGAGAGGGGTGGAGAGCAGGGATAACCCACAGGGGTCTGTGTCTACCAGCTCTGCCATGTCCAGTGGGAGAGGAGAAGGAAGGCAGGCTTGGGAGGAGCGTGGCTGGTGCCACAGTGGTAGATCTTGGGCATGGGCTGAAGCCAAAGTTTGACCATGAGCACAGACCAGGGGAGGAGCCCGGAAACAGGGGTTTGGCTGGTAGGAAAAGGGGGGGGGGGATTGCCTCAGAAGGACCTCTTAGGGTGAGAAGGATGGAAGTGTGCCTCCAGCTCAGCCTTTTCCCCCACAGTTCTGTGGGCCAGACCCTCACCCTTTGCTTCAAGGATCTATGGCACTCCTGACCTGGGAAAGCAGGCTGAAATTCTTTACTGGAAATTCTGTATAGAGGTAACGGCCAATTATTGACTGTGTTATTTTGCTCAGGCTGCCTTAACGTGGTACCACAGACTGAGTGGCTTAAACAACAGAAATTAATTTTCTTATAGTTCTGGATGTAAGAAGTCCAATATTGAGGTGTCAAAGGGTTGGTTTCTTCTGAGCTGTCTATCCTGGGTTTATGGATCACATGGTCTTCACTCTGTGAGTGTCTGTGTCCTGATAGCCTCTCCTTATAAGGACATTGGCCATATTGGATTAGGGCCCACCCATGTGACCTCACTTTAATTTAACTACATCTTTAAAGGCCTGATCTCCAAGTACAGTCACATTCTGAGGTGCTGGGTTTAGGAATTCAACATCTGAATTTAGGGGGACACAATTCAACCCATAACATCAGCTTTTCCCATTTTCCCCTCAAATAACAGCAAGTATCCAGTTAGAAATGTGTGCATTTGTGTAGATGTGCGTGTATTTACGCGTGAATATGAAATGGTTATTTTCTTGCTAATTATAGTCTGTTTCCCCTAGTTTTCAACAACTACACATAAGCAGCCCCCTGAGCTACATATCTCTAAAGAGCGTGACAATTATCTCCCTCAGAGGGACAACATACCTCCAAGCATATTCCCATAAATCAGCTTTGAAACCCCCGTCCATCACTGCCCCTCGGCTGGGCAGAAGTACTGACTCTTTACAGAGGGTCTGAGGTTAGGGTCTGATTTTGATTGTCAGCCCCCTCAGTCTTCTCAGACCCTAACGGCACAGTCATCATTTACCAGGTTCTCACTCTGTGCTCAGCCCTTCACCAGCTTCTGTATAGGGCTTAGTGCATTGACTTTGTATGACCCTTTCTAACTCTGTGTCACCATAGGTACATACGTCTGCATGTTTGCATGTTGATTATTATATGACTCTTCCCAGGTTTCTCAGCCCAGTTCCAATGTGAGGGGTCCTCCCTCCATAACAGCAAGCAATTCTTCGACACCAGTAGGTCGTCCTCAAATTCAACTCAATTCTGACACTATCTACTTGGAAATGACATCAGATTCCACAGATTCTACAAGATTGCCCCGCATCCACCACTTTAGACACCAGTCAGAAGCCCCAGGCTGCTATCTGTGCTTCTGATTGGCTACAGATTGGAGGTTCCAATGACTTCTTCCTTAGGTACAATTAATTTGCTACAGCAGCTCACAGAAGTCAGGGTAATACTTACTTCTGTCTACCAGCTTATTAAAGGATATGATAAAAGATATGAATCAACAGCCAGATGAAGAAATACACAGGGTGAGGTCCTGAACAAATGAGATTCTGTCCTCATGGTGTCTTGGGGCCCAGCTCAGTGGCACATGCAAGCAAGCATTCTGGTTCCTCAAATGTGGAAGGTATCCAAGAAGGGCCAAACAGCTGTTCTCTTGGGTTTGCTAGAGGCTTCAATACATAGTCATGATTGACAAGTTATTGGTCATTGGCTGATTCAGCCTCCGGTCCCTCTCCCATCCCGGGAGGTCAGTGCAACTGCAAGTTTCAACCTTCAGATCACATAGTTGGTCCTCCTGGCAATCAGCCCCCATCCTTGGGTGGGGTCCAAAAGTAATCTTTATTAATAACAAGACACCCACTTCACTTTTATGGCTCTGAAGCATTTTTAGGAACTGTGGATGAAAACCAAATATATCTGAGAAATATATTTTGGTCATCTGAATGACCTAATATTTATTTCTTATAAATCATTATATTATAACACCATTTATTTGGTGCCAAGCATTCTAAGCACTCTGTACATGTTAATGCATTCAATCTTCATGCTAACCCTGGGAGACGAGGATCTTCACTATGCCCGTTCTATAGTTGAAGAAAATGAGGCACAGGGAACCGAAGCACCTTGCCTGAGGTTAAACACCTGGCCAGTGTTAGAGCCTGCACCTGAAACCAGGTGGTCCAGAGCATACTTATCCTTCATACAGCCTTGTGAGGGAGTACCTGCTATCACCGTCTTGAAGGTGAAGAAAGAGATTTATAGCTGTTTAGACCCAGGGGTGTCTAATTCTAAAATGATTTTTCTTTCCATTGTGCCAGCCTGTGTGCTTGGACACTACCTATTCCCCAGAGCCTAGGCTAATCCTCCCCCTTGTCACACATCCCTCATGAACACCCAGCGCCAAGCATAGTTGCTCCTTCACATCAATATTTTAGAGCATAGAGGGCTGTCAGGTCCATTCGGTGAAATGGAAAAAGCATAGGCTTTAGAGTCCAGTAAATCTTGCTTTAAATTTCAGGTTTCTGAATCTCCAGCTCTGTAGTCTTGGCCAAGTTGCCTAGCTTCTCTGAGTCTCAGTTTCCTCATCTTAAAAGTAAGGATACTAAGAAGTAGGTAATAGTGGGGTTTTGGTGTTTTGCAAATGGTAGTTAACCTGCTCACCCTGTCACCACTGAGCAGTGTGTTACATTGATGGCAAAGTGACTCTGCAGTTCTCCCCGTCAAGAAATGGCACTCATTTCCCTACCCTGAAATCTGGGCTGGCCTTGGGGCTTGTCCTGGCCAAAAGACAGTGGCAGAAGTGATGGTGTATCAGTTCCCAGTCTCAGGCAACCTTCTACACTTCCGCTTTTCTCTTAAACTCTTATGACCGCCATGAGAACAAGCCTGGACTAGCATGCTGAAAACAAAAACGAAAACAAAACAAAACAAAACACATAGAGCAGAACAGTCATTTCAGCTGAGACTATCCTAGACCAGTTAAGTCCCACCCGACCAGCCAGCTGACCACAGATGCATGAGCAAGCCCAGCCAAGAACAACCAACCACCCAGCCATCCTGTCTGACTCCTGAGAAATATGACATTTGTTATTTAAGCTATTAATTTTGGTGTGGTATGTTATGCAGCAACAGCTAACTGGTAACTGTCAGAAATTAATATTATCTGTACTATTTGGGAGAAGCTCAAAAACGGGCTCAAGTAGTGTCCCCTCTCTTGTGAGTAATATCATAAGCAAACTCACATTCTCCCCGTGTGTCCATAAGAGAGGATCCACACTGGCTACTGGATGATGATTCTAACAACAAATGAGAGCAGTGAATGTTTATTTCTATGGGCTCAAATAAAATTTCTTTACACATGCTTCTCATTGTCCTTATGTCAATATTGGCTTATGGAACTGGAATGTTTTTATGAGGCCTTTAGAGTTTGATTTTAGCAAAGAGGCTAACATTTCCTTTGGCAAAGAGGACACAATTCAAATGGCATTAAAGCGTTAGAAAGTGTCAGCTTCCTCCCAACCTGGCCAGTCCAACAGGGCCAGAGGCCCACAGTCAAGGTTCTGGGTCCCTGTTGGGCCTTTAGTTCCTTGGCACTAGCCAAGGTACTTGGGGTACTTGTTTGGATGGCCAAGGTGTACCCCAAGTCCTTGTAACAGCTAGTGGTCTCACATGAGCCTATAAAGTTTGTAGCACCCACCAGCCTGATGAAACTATTGTGTGTGTACATGTGTGTGTGTATCTTTCTCCTACATTAGACTACATGGCAATGAGACTGAAAATGGCTGTCCTTTATGGAGCCCTGTGTATTTATGATAGATACTTCCTATTGCATTTGGAAGATGGGTCAGGAATTTCCACCAAAGCCGCTTGATTTTGGAGAGCCTAACAGTCTCTGCTCTAGAAGAACACAGTTGGCTTTGTGAGCTGTGATTCTAGCAGAGTGTCAACACAGTCCCCTCGTAAATGTCTACTATGCGATTGAGTGAACCTGAAACTGTGGTCCATGAAGAACCCCTTCATCACTCCCCGCCCCACTGCCAAACAAAATTTTCATTTCTCAGAGACCAGCATGATTAGGAGCCTAGGTTGCATTCAGATTTCTGTTCCAGCACTTTCTACCTGAGTCATCTTTTATAAGTGTGTTAACACTGATGAGCCTCAGGGTGCTCACATGTAAAATACCCAATAATATTTATAGTGTTGTGGTGAGAAGGTGGTTTAACGAGTTAGTATATACAGGAAGCTTAGAATACTGCCTGGCATATCGTAAGCACTGTATACATATCACCTACTCTCCATTTATACATCCATTTAAATCACACTTTCAGAGCAGCAGTTATTTGCCAGCTGCAAAATATGCAGGGATACAGGGGTTAGAGACCTGGCTCTCATGAACGGCTCTCGTGGAAGTGACAGTAAACAGGTACCTCATGATTTATGGGGCGATTGTTTCAGAGATGAAAACGAGGGAACTCAGGGGAAGAAACATCTAATTCCTTCTCTGTCCCCAGTACTGGGGGAGAAATTGCAGAGGAGGTGGTATTTGAGCTCAGTTTAGAAGGACGAGGGGAATTTGACAGTTGAAAAGGTCAGGTATTCCAGGCAGAGGGAGAGGCCTGTGGGAAGAAGCCAGGCCGTGCAAGGCCTGTGCTTTGTTGTGGGGACTGTGGACTTCTGCTTCCAGGCAGATTGGTTGTCTGAAGGGAAGTGCCCGGGATGGAGCTGCAAAGGAGGGTCAGGACAGAAGGAGGTCCCTGAGCTCTTTCACGGGGCCTTGTTTCCTTCAGTTGGTTGTGCCAGGGTGAGGAAAATAATGTTATTTTGGATGTTGGGAGCAGAATTCCATTCAGGGAGAGAACTGTACTTGTTTAAAAGCTAGCCTTACTGGGCCTCTTTGAATATGACTGGCGGCCCTGGAGGGATTGTCAGAATGGGTTGAGGTGTATCAAGGGGAGGGACCTGTGTAATGGAAGGTTTATAGGAAGTGCGGGTGGAAGGGATGAACCGGAAGGAAGAGCAGAGACACAGGTGGAGGAGAACCAGGAGAGAGGAAGAGGCGGAGGAGGGGAGCTCCGGGAGCAGTTGAGACACACTTCGCCAGCAGGGAGAGGGCAGGGGGACTTCAAGCCTCCCAAGAAGAGGATGAGCTATCTGTCACTGGCTTTTAGTCTGTTGGCTGTCCAGTGCTGTCATGCCTCTTCAAGGACAGCAGCCGCACAGCCAAAATGCATGGATGCTTTTTGTGGGAAATCAAGGGACAGGGGCTGAGTTCCTTGTCAGGTCAGCTCAGGGCAGAGATAAGTAAATCACTGGAAGCAGTAAGTTATCAAAAAGCCATAGACGAGAAATGAGGTGACATAAACACAGAAGCCCCTGGGAAGTCACAAAAATGTAGAAGTATTAAACTTCAGAACAGAAATAGCATAAAATTTTGCATCAATTTTATCTACATATTAAAGAACAGAGAGACATAAGCTGTCACTCTTGACTGCACATGTATGTCATGTGTCACCCATGGTATTTGCCTGCATGATGTCTTTTCAGAACATAACATGCAGCTGTCATATCTTCAGGAGAAATGAGGACAGCTGCTTTTGAGAATATTTAAAATTTGGGATCCTTAACTGTACATTAAATTTTCATGGCATTTTTCTTGCTCAGTGATGTTAGGATACCTGACCTTTCAAGTTTTTCTACTAAAGCCCATAAACTACACAGCATCAGAACATAGGGGGGCCAGACTTGGTGTGTCTTCACCAACAGTAGAAGAGAATGCTAGGAATGTTCTAGAACTCATAGTCCCTCAGAAATGGCTGATTGTTTTGTTCAATTCAGGGCTCACTGAATAACAAGGTACAGAAACCCTCTTAGAATACAATGAACAAAGGGGAGGCTCATCTTGGGAGGATACTGTGGTTAGCTCAAGGTGTAGGGCCACATCGGGGAGCAAACCAACAGAACTAGAAAAATCAAGAATCAAAGTCACTGCCTGCTGTCTAGGGGCCACGTGGTCTCTTGATTCGGTTTCCTCCAGCTGCGTTTTTGTCTTCCTTTGCAGACAGCCTTTTGCATTCTCCATTCCAGCATCCATAAGATCCCCAGCCCTGCTCTAGACAGGCTCCAGATGAGGTTGGCAATCAGATGCCCCACAGAGTCTGGCACCTCTCCACCTCCCTTCCAGCTCTTGGGAGCCCCTATCCCCCAGGTTTGTCATTGTGGATTGGCTGCCAGGTTGGGAGTCTCCCTCCCTTTCCTGTACCTGGACATGGAGGCAGGTCATATGGAAGTGGAATCTCACATACAAAATGAACTAGTTTTAAAGAAAGAAGAGGGACGGAAAACACCCTCCTAGCTGTTGGGCAGAACTGCTATAGTTGACAGTGTCTCCTCAGCAAGCACAGGACACTGGTTTTTAGAGCACCACATCTGTACCCCTCATGCCAGGTACTTATGTCTTATTTCACTCTCTCCTGCAAGCCACTCTGGGCAGAGACATGGTAGCCCTTCTTTTTGTGATTAGTGACTCAGAGCGTTGTACCCTTACTCTAGTTGGCAGGGGGGGAAATCACAGTTCTAGCTAAAGGTGCCCCCGTTCTTCATGAATAGGAGCAAGCTGACAGGACTGCTCTGTTAACCAGAGCTCATTCCTTGAAACCTCCCTGCCCCCAGCCCTCCCAGCCCCTGGCTCTTCAGGCCCCTAGAATGCACTAGAGGTATAGTTGGGGCCTTGCCACCATCCGAGTTTGGCGGTTGCTTATACATTTGCAGCAGCAGCAGTTCCTAAAGGGCTCCAGGGCCCCAGATGGACAGTCATCCTGTAAAGAGACAGCTGAGGGAAGAAAGAGCTTTTAGAAAACTAAATGGATCAATGTGGGCAGGTGGCTTAGTCTACAGAGGTATGCAGGGGAATCCTGTTTGAACGCAATTGTCAAGGTCTATCTGTGCACACATACCCCCGTGCAGGGGACCTCTTTCATACACACAAGTATGCATACACACACATCCCTACACAACATGCATGGAGATATACACATGTGTCTCATGGATGTCTCACACACACGTATTAGATGCACTGGGTCTACATTGTGTCAGACTGAGGATTTAATCTCAGCTTTGCCTCTTGTTACTTGTGTGGTCCTGGACAAACTTTTCTATCTCTCCAAAGCTCCTTTTCTGCATTGATAAAATGAAAGTAATTATAGACTTTCAAAGGCAATATGAGAATAAACTGAGATAGTATCTGTAAAAAAAACTTAGTGCCAACCATATATTTAGCCACATCTACACTCACACTAAGTACAAACTCTTATTGAACTCTATGTACATAGACCCACATACATACACATTCATTCATGTGCACGCATACACATACTTCTGTACACATACATCCCTGCGTATATACAAGCATATATACAACCATAAATACCAATATATGTAATGATTTTATACACATCCATGTATTAACATTTATGACCATTTGTATACATATATATGTATATATATACTTAATCGTACACTTACATTAGCATACCTCCACTTACTGTCAGATGCACCACATTAGATATATATACACATACATAATACATGCATATCATACACATATATACCATATATGCGTGTGTGTATATACATATATAATATATATACACAGTAAGAATTTATCTCTACCATGAAGACAAATGGAGATAATTCGTAACTCTGAAAATAACTCTTTGATCTGTTGACCTTATTCCCTCAAGCATGAAAAACTATTTCTGTTGCTTCTTTTGGGGAAAGACACCTAGACTCTGGACATGCACTCTGTGATCTTCATTAGCCTGTTGATGATGGAGAAGGTCATCACTTCAGGCAGGGAGGAGAGACACCTGCTTCCCAACCTGGGGAGAGGGGTTGGGTCCTTCCCCAGCCTGGCACGAATAGCCTGTCTGCATTTGGACCAGCACCAGCCAACCGTGAGATGGGCTGTTCTCATAGAGAAGCTCTGTCTTCAGCACTGTCTCACGGAAGGCTGGGCTTTGTAGTACAAGGTGTTTTTCTTCTCTCGGTGATATGCCGTAAGGTGGGTTGCTGGGCATCTGCAGTTTGTCTTCCTGCTGCATCGGGGGTGCAGCGTGCAAGGCACCAGAGTCCTCCTGCTATCTGTAGAGTCCCAGAGTCCTTGGGAAATTGAATTTGTGTTCAGTGGCTCTGAGGCTGAAGTGCGAGGCTGTAATCAACACTGCCTACAGCCACCTGGACATCTGGGGGCCTCCCCATCTGTGCCCCTATGCTATGGCCCATGTCTGTGTGGGGTCTGTGTGTTTGTACAGCTCACTCTGGGGAAGATGCCCAAAGACAAGGGACTGGAGCTATAGGCAGAGCTCCACGCAAAAGGACAGCAGGCCGCCTCATTCATATGATTTCGCTTCCACTTGTAAATTATGAAAGGGATGAAGAAGGAAGACTTTGATCCATCAAATTTATGGATTCAATAACTGTTGCCATTTCAGACAGCAGGGATCCCTGGGGATTATTTTTCCATGTATGCTTAGGTAGCAGAGAGAGAGAGACAAATGCTAAATATTCTGCCGTATTTATGAAATGTCAAATGTGCTTTCCGGGGTAATTACATGAATATTGAATAGCCTCGCTGAAATTTACAACCCTGCAACTGAGCGTTAGGGATGCTTCTTGCCAGCAGCCTCCCTGGAGACACGACCACAGCCCTGGCGCAAAAGACTCAAATGGAACAGAATACTGCCCAGCTTGTCATTGCCATTGCATCTGGGCGACTTGGCCTGACTTCATAAATATTGACTACCCAAGGAGACCACGTCAGGCCCAGTGGGCATCTGTAGCATAAAGAAGGGACTGAGTTGACATTAACTATCCCATGGCAATCCAAAAAATGTGATTTTATGGTAATTTTCCCAGAGCCGATGGAATGGCATATAGGGTATTAAAACCAAAGACTATTTTATGGGAAGATGAATCATTCCTTTCCTAGTTTCTCTAAAATCTTGGCATCTTCTTTGACGAAGAAGAACATTCTAGATTTTGGCCAGCCAAACAGCCTCAGCATTATTTGAGGCAAAATCATGTGGACTTTCCTATGTGTAGGCCTAGAGTGGTATGAAAACATGGGGGTGCATTCCAGTCCTACTTTTTGTTAAGTTTCGGTGAAATCAGTTTAACAGTCTCAGGGGGCATTCTCAAGTCCTCTTTTGCTTTAACCACTGATAACTTTTCTATCACAGATGTGACTGCTCTCATCTCAGAAGCATCTCTCAAAGCTCTAGTTTGCTTTACAATCTGTCTTTTCTCAGGCCTTCTAGGATTATTTGAATAACATTCGATTTGTTTCTCTGCCTCCAGTTCATCCTTCACATTTCTCCCAGAATGACTTTGTCTTTAGGATGTCAGTTATACTTGACATATACATCACCTGCTATTTCCCCTAAACCCTGTGCTATATAGCTCCTCCTTCCCACTCACTGCTTCATCAGGCCCCATTCGTTTCCCAGACCTCTGTGCCTTTTCACATGCTGCCTCCACTGCTCGGAGGACCTTCTTCCTTTTCTGCACCCAACACGTTCCTCCTGACCTGTTGAAGTCTAGTTCAAATGCTAAATGTGACTGATCTCAGAAAACTTGGCCACCAAATATAAAATCCTCTTTTTCCAGGCCCACCCAGATATGGACAAATGCAAAAATTGCAAGAGAATTTCAGTTATTATGCAAAGGTACTAAGGAATTTGGGGCAAAGGGAACAGAGGCGGGGGGGGGGCAGTCTTAAGGAGGATGATTGAATAATGTGTGGAAGAGAGGCTGATTGGCCCCAGAGTAAAGGATAAAGATGAATCCAATACTGCTCATACTGTAACAGGTGAGGCAGGGGTCTGGGAGGGAATGATGGTGTGGAGACACAGGTGGGGTGAACCTGAGGAATGTTAGAGAAAGGACAGCTCCGATATACCATATGGACTATTGGAGAACACTGGAGGTGAATCAGAAGAAAGAGGGTTAATAATACCAGGGAAACTGTCTATTGTTGTAATTTATAGGCCTAGGAAACTTGTCTTTGCTTATGTTGGGTAATGTGTTCTAGCAGTTAGTTACAGGGATCATAGCTCCTAGCTGTAATCATCCCCTCTTTTAGGATAATTATAGGATTCCTCAGTGGTTACATTCTTCCCTCTGATCCCATTGCACTTCATCCATGCTGAGAAGGCTCCAGATAGATGTAGGAAGCTCTTCTAATCTCTATGCTAAAGCTCTGAGCACCTGGCATACATCAGCCTTTGATAAGGCAGTGTCATAGCCCTGTGTCAGTCTTCATTCGCCTACCCAGTAAAGAATGCCACCCTGTGATCCTGGAAGCGTCTCATCTCAGGAGGTTTTGCCTACACCTCTGCTTGAAGTCTCAGGCCATGTTATGGACTTTCCTCCCTCTCATCTACTGTTCTTCAATTTGGAGGCATTTCTCTTTTCAACACCAAGAAAGTAGAGAGCCCTTGTTTAACTGAAAAACAAAAACAAAACCAAACTGAATTCTCTTAGCCATATGCTACATTTCACAAAAGTGACTAAGGCCCTCAAGTTGGCAAATTAGATCCCGATAAGTCTCTTGAGTACAGACATCTTGTCAAGGGCTGGGGTGAAGTTTGCACTTGAGAATCCCCTCTCTCTCCCTTCTCCCTGGATAATGCCCTAGCAACCCATAATGGGATGTGAGTATTAAAATAACACAAGAAACCTGAACCAGGAGGGGATTAAACCTGAACTAGGAGGGGATTATGGAAGGGGATATATCAGGTTTCTTCCATTATTTTAATACCTGCATTCCATGATGGTTATGTACATACACACATATATGTATACACACACATATATAAATATGTACATACACACATACACTTTGCTAAAATACAGTACTTTGAGCCATGATCCAGTCTGTTCCCAAGATGGCAATGAGCATCATGAGATTAAAACAAGTAAGAAAAAAAGCGAATAAAGCTTCCAAATGACTGCAAGACAGGTTGATCTTTATGTTCTCTGCATGACCAAAGACTCTCTAGGAAATTGGCCACCAGAAGATAAAAGATGAGGAAGGCAGGCTTCTTGTGCCAGTGACCTCTCTAGCACCTCAATTCCAGCACTTTTGATACATCGGAATGGAAATGCTGGTTCCCGTTTCTGTTTTCCTCAAGATACCACATCCCCTCAAGATAGGAGTGTGACTTTCTCACCTTTGCATTCTTAAAGCTAACTACAGAACCGGGTACATAGGCACCCAATATATCTATATGCATATGTGACTGAAAGAATGGCGTTGGCTGACTGTCATATATTTTCATGCAACTTGATCTTGCTATATTGTATATCCACAGATGGAACTGAGTATTACTAATAAAATTTTAAAATAACTTCTTTCATGAACTTTGAGGAAAGGCAGTGAAGGGCCAGCTTAAATAAGCTATGGAAAATGGAGACATTATAGATTCTCTTAATGGCCTGTCAACTTGAAGGTCCAGCAATTAATTTTAAAAGTCTTCTGTGTTATTGAGATTCTGTTATGTAATACAGGCATATAATGAGTATCTTTTTTATATATTTTTCTATATCTATCTATATATCTATTTATCTATCTTTCTATCTATTATCATCTATCATCATGATCCATTGTGCACATTGGCACCTATGTATAGGCACAGTACTATAAAGGATAGGCTTTTTACTATTTCCCTAACTGGTAAATGTCTGTGGGTGGAGACTTCCCATTTCTACATGGAACAGAAAGAGTGTGTGAGCTGATACCATTGGGTGATCATGGAGTAGGTTTGTTCTTCTCCCGTTCTGGAAAATACCTGTTCCATTTTTCCCAAAGTGAAAGCATGCTTGACCCAGAAGAGCATGTAAAACAATCTTGTCTGACAGGTTTAGGTAGTGAAATGTTTTCAAGGCCATGCAAGGTGAGTATTGTGACTGGGTTCTGCCCTGAGCTTCCCAAAGGGCACAAAACTTCATGCCCCTGACGTGCCTCCCCTCTTTCCCTGAGTCTCCCCACTTTCTCTTCTCTTCCTGTATTCCACTTGCTTGCAGCCCTCTCTCTCTATCAGATGATTGCTTCCCAGCGTCCTGAAGCACACTATCCCCCTGCTCTGTGACAGTAACAAAAGTCTTCCCGGTGTCCTCTTATGGCTTATAAGCTCCAGAGCTTCACAGTTTATTATGTTGATTCCACATGAGCTCTGGACAGGAAATTAGTGGTGGACAGGGAGCTTCCAACTGGGCCATGCCTGGAAATATTAATTTTATGAGAATGAATTGCATTCAGAAGACCATCTAGCCCAGTCTTTGTCCTTAGTGTTGTAGAAACGCTAACAATGGCCTTATGGTGTTAAGGACAGAGTCCCCCCTCCTTACCTAGGCTTTATTTCAAACCATCTAACATTAATAGATAGTGAATGTACCATGCTCAAACAGTTTCTGCCAGATTACTGGTAGGAAAAAGGGAATAACTCTGATTTCCAAACCCAAACCCTACCAGTTCTTTCTGCCCCCTCCCCTCGCCCCAGAGCAGTGGATGGTGGACTTAGCCTTTCTCTTTATGAATCAGACAGTTATTAACCATAAGGTTATTGACTGGCCCTTATTGTGCATTTCAAGCAGATTAATAGACAGATTGAAAGTCAAGACCCCCTTCCCATAGATTCTTGAACTGCTGGTTCTGTGTGAATACAATGAGTCCAGATTGTGCTCTCAGAAATGTATGGACCATGAACAATGGGCTGAGACCAAAGAAAAGCAGAGAAGTATCTGCATCCAGCAGCTGAGGTTCATGCTGGGCATCACGGAGAGTAGCAGGGCTTCCAGATGGCAGCCCAGGCTGCTGAACACCCTGTATCTCAAGTGCCCTGCACAGTAAACTTCCTTGGCAAAAATTAATAAATGAATGCATGGGTAAGCTGATTAAAGTTTAGTGCCCTACTTACCCTATCCCAAGGTGATTGCTTTTAGGAAAATACTGTAGTAACCAAGGATAGTTAAAACATTTATGATCCTTTGACAGAAAGGTTTCAGTCTTTGGTTGAAACAATATAATTTGATCTATGAGCAATCTGCTAAGAAACAATACTTTCAGAAACTGAATTTGTCCAGGAAAATCTGTTGGGAGCAAATGACCACAAGGTACCTCGAAACAACACTTTTCAAACTGTAATGTATACTGGGATCACCTTGAGGATCTTGTTAAAATGCACATTCTGATTCTGTAGGACCAAAGAGCGGCATGAAATTCTGCATTCTTGATAAGCTCTTAGATGATGCGGATGCTGAAGCTGTTGGTCCCTGACCCACACTTTGAGTAGCAAGGCTTTAGAGGCAGCTTGCTGCAGGGTCTTAACATGGGGTAGGGGTGGGAGAAGGGGGTTTGCCTACCCTTCTTGCAGATAGTTGGTGATGTCTGGGGATTTTTTGATTGTCATAACTAGAAGGATGCTACTGTCCTATGGTAGTAGAAGTGAAGGGTGCTGCTCAACATCCTACAAAGCACAGGACAGTGCCGACACAAACACATCATCTAGCCCAAAATGTCAATAGTGCTGAGGTTGAGAAATTCCTCTAGAGAGGAAAGAACACATATATGCAGTCTGGTTGACCTGAGATCAATCTGTGAGCATTTCACTGCATTGCTGTAACCCTTACAATACTCTCCAAAGATCAATTCTTTGGAGAACTACATAACTAGGATCAGCAGAGTACCTGGATATGCAGCAAATGTTCAATAATACTTGATACCAATTAAAAGAAGGTCAAAAAACCATCTTCCTTAAAGACCTATAGAAAAGCAATTACCGTTATGGAGTACCTATTATTGTATGTCTAGATAAGTATTTTGGATATTTCAGAGATACTTCAGATTACACAGGCTGAGCCAAGGGCATAGATTGCCTCTTGACAGTCTCTTGAATCTGTAATATTAGATTTATATATATAAAAAAAACCCCACTGTACTTTAATCCCCATTGTCAGGCAGATATTGACAGCAGCTGTTTTCACAAAGTAACCAATTGTAATGGCCAGTTGACTGAGAGAATTTGGTACTATGTCTTTGACCATCACAATGGTAACAGTGTTTTCTCGTCTCAGGGACACCCAGCTTTGACTTGCAAAGGCATGGGTAGAACAGAGTCCCATTGCAGTAATTTCATGGCTTGGTACGGTCTCAGAACAAGAGCAAAGCCAGCCTGCTAGGGAGGTCCCAGCAAAGGTGGGAAGGTGGGAGGAGGCTGGGGCTGACCACTCCAGGTGCTGGTACATGTGCGCTCCAGGGACCTTCTGAAACCTCATCTTTTCTATGTGTCTGAGAATGTTTTCCACATTCTCTTCCCTTTCCATACCCACCCTGCACAAACACACCTACACTCCATCCCCCACTCTCCCACTGCCCCATCTATGTCTCAGCAGATGAGTCTTTCTGCTGAATGCCTGTTAAAAGGGGGGAAAAAAACAACCCAACAACCAGATGGCACAGCTGGAAAAAAAATGTCTGTGTTTTAGAGGGTCTATAAAGCTCTTTATCATCCCAGGAGGAATGGGCAAGGGCCTGGCAGGACAGGGGGGTGCTCAAGAAGAATGTTGAGCATCTGTTTGACATGTTGGTGGAGTCTTCAAGAATCATCTCCAGGCTGCTCTCTTGCTAAAAATATCTCCATGATAATCCTGGGACCTGGAAGTTGCCTTTTCCTTCTTTCTCCATCTTTTATCATGCTGCTCTCCAGCTCATCTGCTTGTGGAATTTTGTGCAGACAGTCACTCTAAAAGGTTCTTATATTTATTTGTCTAGATTGAGACAATTAGATCAGTTCATGTGGTGATAGTGGTAGAGTAGAAAGGTCAGGTATTTGGGACTGACTTTGCTAGGAATACTGGCAGGATCAGCAAATACTCATCCTTGTGGCTATGATGTACTACAAGTAAAAGGATACTAAGTATAATCAGAAAAGGGAAGAAACACAGGAGCAAAGTCTGGGGGTGGCCAGCCTCTAGCATCCAGGGTTCTCTCCCACTAGAATCACATAGGACACCCTTAATCTCCCTAGAATGTGGGTGAAGTGTTGCCAACCAAGAAAACTCATTAGAGACTCAGTCCAGGTTTTGTTTTGTTTTGTTTTGATTTTTACTGGGATCTGATCACATTGGCAGCCTCTACCTGGATGTGCCAAAATTCCAAACTCCCAGAAAGAAAACAGGTGTTCAGCATAAACTACATTGTTCACAAAAACAACACAGTGAGTGACACTCTTATCAGGTTGTGGTGGGAACCCTCCTGACATATAAGTTCCCAGACACCAGCCAAGAGTTTACACTGCAAGCAGGGCTTTCCAAGGATCACAGTTGAGACCTAAGATACTGTTTTCTGCGCAATCGTGGATCCTATGCTTGTTCCTCTCGCTTTTCTCCCTGGGACAGGTGGCAGCTCAGTAGGAGCCCAGAGCTCCAGAGCTGTGACAAGCTGCCTTGGGACCCACATTCCTCCCACAAAGGCAGAGACAGCTGGTTCTCAGCCATGCTTCCTGGAGTCTTTGCAGATATAGGTCCTGTGGGAAGTTCCACGATCCTCAGGAATAACAGGTTATGCCAAAACAAAGACAATCTCTTCCCAAAACCTCTGTCTGTAAGATGAGCTGCTCCATTTTCTCCTTTGTTGAATTAGGAACACTCAGGGTTTTATTCTTGTTAAGTCAAAGGACTTTTTGAAGGATGGCTTCTAAGTTTTTTCCCTTCCTATTTGGCCTGAAAGCTTCCAGGAGTCTTTCTTTATCTTTGAAATTGAAAGCTTTTCCCTCCTCCTCATAGGATATGCTTGGGCATATTTCCTTACTATTAACTCTGTCCAGCAGGTGATGATCCCTCTAAATTTCTCATCTCATATCTCTTAAAATATTTTCTTTTCAGTTCTGCAAAGTTTTCTTTTAATACATCTGTAATTATTGATGCTCATTCTTGGGAAATTGATCATTTTGGGAGCTGAATGTTTGTGTTCTGCTCTGTCATTCATTCCCTAACCCATTCACATATTTAAGTCTGAAATCTGTTCATTCATTCAATAAACAGTCCGCAAACATCTACACCCATTAGAAGTACTAACAGACACTGGAGATTCAAAGACGATTGCCTTAGTTCAGGCTGCTGTAACAAAACACTGCAGTCTGGGGCGGCTTACACAGCAAATATTATTTCTCGTGGTTCTGGAGGTTGCAACATCCAAGATAAAGGTACCAGCAGATCCAGTGTTTGGTGAGGGCACAGAAGGCTGTCTTCTCCTGGTAGCCTCATATGATGGAAAGTAGAGCTAGCTAGCTCTCTGATTTCTTCTTCTAAGGGCACTAATCCTATTCATGAGGACTCCATCCTCATGACCTAATTATCTTCCAAAGGCTCTACTTCCAAAAACCATCATATCTGGATTAGAATTTTAACATACAAAGGGAGAGGACACAAACATTCAGTGCATTGCAACAGCTAAGGTGTATTACTGGCCATTTAAGATCTCAATATATATGAAAACACATGTACACAAATCCCCAGAACAAGGAGGGCTTTAATGAAGGCTTGCCCAGTATGCTGGAAATACAAAGGATGGGGGGCTTTAGAGTGATGGGAGACTGTTTGTGGACCATTTTCCATAAATTTATCTTCTATGTCAAAATTTGGTTCTCCATGGAACCACATTTTGCTTATTCCAACATCAGTTTTATTTGGTTGGTTGTGCTGTCTATGTTTCACTTTTCATTCATAAATGCCAGGATTTTGTACTTACTATGATGTGTGTATCTCCATTCTTCCCTAATTGTCTTAAGGGGATGCTTTAAAGCATGTTCCCAGCCTGCCCTGCATGGGTCTAGTCCTAAAGGAGAGGCCACTTTTTAATCTTTCTCCTCCACCTTGGGGCTGACAATACCTTCACCTCGACCCAGATGCGGGAAATAAAACAAGTAGAGGCTTGAGTGCTTTCACTAACGTGCCTAGTGTGACCACAAGTGTAGAGTACTGCCCAGGACTGAGACTAGAGAGATGGCTCTGGAAGCCTTGGGGAGGACATCATGACTGTCTAGTTGCACTAGAGAACTCTTCCTGGATCACAGGTGGAATGGGAGGTGGGAGCTGCTCCTGAACCAGCCCTGGGGGCCAGGCACTTTTAGGTGGTTTCCTAGACTCTCAGTGGTAGCACAGACAAGGTATGGCAGCTGATTCCTACTATCACCGAGGAGGCATGGTTGAATAGAGAGACTGCTCTCCAGTGCTGTGGGAGTGGCATGGCTGAAAGGACAAATGTGATGTGCTTTCCATCCTGGAAGCCCCTGTGAGTTCCTGTAATTGCTGCCGCCACTGCTGCAAACTCCTTGGATTGGATGATTTAATAGTAATAACCAAGAGCATTAGGGGAACAGATTCCTTGTTATTCATCTTTTTCTGCCATCTCTTCGGGATTCTTTCCACCAGTTTATCTTCAAATAGAGGTAATTGAAAATTAATTTTTGTCATAAAAAGTAAAAGCTCTCATAATATAATTGGAGCCACTGGAGAGGGTCTGTTTAGTCAAGAAAAACAATCCCTCCCAGTCACAGCTTCCAAATGGTGTCTGGGGGGTTCTTTCCGTATATCTAGCTAGTGAAAAAGGTGGACTGTCCTCTATTCAGTACTTACCACCCATTAGGTGCTGGTAACAGATCTGTACCTGTGTTATTTCATGGGGTCCACAACACAAACTAACAAATGAAATCTGGCAGATGATGAAATAGGTAGAAATAGTTGAGGCCAAGAGATCTATGCTTGAATAAGGTTTAGGAGTTTCAGTGTTTTCTGATCCACTGTACCGAGAAGCACACTCATCTCTCAAAGGTTAACCTACTTCTCACCTGTGCAGGTGGCAAATGTCCTTCCCAAGAGCTTCTCTGTTTGCTTCGCCTGGCTTTGGGTCAGCATCCTTCTCCTTAAGGCTTGCTGAGTCATTTAGGGGTTGGTAAGAGCCTTCCACACTACCCCTGTCCCCCAAACCAAAGCTCATCATTGGCTATTCCATCCTCCTTCTGGTACTGGACTGTCAGCAGGCTGGGTTTATGATGTACTTCTCTTTCATTAAGGCTCATCAGGAGTGGCCATTTTCCATTAATTCCCATTTTGATTGCTTATCTGGAACTGTTTTTTACTAGATCATTTTTGGATGCATTACCACTGCATTTCTTTTCCTAAAAAGATCTTTAACCCAGGCATCTCACTACTTTCATAGGTTATGAAGGCTGGAGTGTGTACCCATTCCCTAGGTTGGGGGGGTGGGGTGAGGGCTACCTCTAGGAAGCAGGAGACTGTATGTGTTTATAGCTCTTGGATTACACAGATGCCATGTGAATGGGGGAGCTATTTATTTGCTTCAAGGGTGAAAAAATATTTTTTTGTTTTTGGTCTTAGGAAAAAAGATAAAAAAAAAAAAAAGGTTGGAGAAAGAAACCTAAAGCAAGGCTCTGGGGTGCCGGGAGATGGTCAGCATGCTCTCCTGTTGGTGGAGGCAGGCTGGAGGCTCCATCAGGGAGCGCTCTGGTTCCCCTAGAGTAGAACACACAGCTCTGTCCAAAGCTGCTTCTCTCTCCACTAATAGTGCTGCCAGTGGCCTAACATGGGAAACCTTACTGTACACATGCCTGCGACACTATCAACTCAAGACGTTGTTCAGTACTTGTGGGGAATTGGAAACATCTTGGCTGAGGTCAGCTCTGAAGACTGCACTGACAGTCTTTCATCCATGCTTTTGCCATGTGGACTTTCCCAGCCACCATGTACCCTGTGGACCAGAGTATTTTTGTCACGAGCTGCCATGATTATAGAAGGGCGTCAATGATGTGCCAAAAACAAATACATGTCTCCAGTTTTCTTGTTTATGTGTCATTTGTTTTCCCTTTCTCTTTTCATTTGATGATGTACTTATCTCTGCCTGCCTGATAGGGATGAGGAAAGAGTAGATGGCATTAGATGGAATGTCTTTGGAAGAGCAGTCAACCCTTAATTAATCACGGTTTTAGTCATTCATTCATCCAAGAATTCATAAACATGGACCACCTGTTTGCACTAGACACCATAATACAACATTAGTACTTCATCTGCTTATTTTTTTTTAAATATGAAATTTATTGTCAAATTGGTTTCCATACAACACCCAGTACTCATCCCCAAAAGGTGCCCTCCTCAATACCCATCACCCACCCTCCCCTCCCTCCTACCCCACCCCCCCATCAACCCTCAGTTTGTTCTCAGTTTTTAAGAGTCTCTTATGCTTTGGCTCCCTCCCTCTTTCATCTGTTTATTTTTTTAGTGTAGCAGTTCCATTGTAGTTCCTGATATCAACAGTAGGGTGCATTCTACTCTTCGAGGTGTTTGTGATTACCTTGACACAAATCCATGGACCCCAAATCAAGAAACTAGAGGCTAGAAAAACTCCAAAACCTCTTTCAGTTCTTAGTTCCTATGATTCATTTTTAATTTTAATGATGCAAATATAAATAATGAGATTTTGAGGCAGGGAATTAAAAACAAAGCCCTCCTCTCTATCCCTACTATCAACACTCAACTGTAAAAAACCCAACCCCTTCAATTTGACTCCAAAAGTGGCCAGCTTCAATGTAGGAAATTTAAAATGTGGATTTAATAATGTAGGGCAGGAACTGGTCAAAGTCTCCATGGGGAAAGGCTGAAGGGGAAGCAAGCATCACACCTGTGCAAAGCAGTGTGGGGGCGGGAGCCACTCTGCTGAAAGCCTCCCAGCAATCACAGTCCCTTCCACTCAGAGCCAAGTGCCCCTCATTATGTGCGTAGGCGTCAAAAAGCAATGAAACTCTAATTAAGGAGCTGCTACTGTTTTCAAGTACAGGCACACAGGCCTATCCTGCTGCCATTTCAGCGCTAATTCAGACCATTCATCTGGAAGGGAGCAAGTCCTGGGAGTTTTAATTCCCAGCCAAAATATGCCCTGATTGGACCCTCTCCTTTCCTCCCACTTGAGCTTATTGGGATGAACCTTCCAATTACTTGGGAAAGGACCAGGGTGGTTGGGGAGGGTGGTTGGGAAGGGTGGGGGCTCGTAACTGAGCAGCCCACATACATGCTCACTCCAAGGGACAACTGAAGGAAAATGAACAGAAGGGAAAATTTCCCCTTCAAACCAATTGATTCTTCAACAACAACAGGAAACTTGAAGCTGAAATGTCAATGAAGCTTCAGTTCATGAAAGGCTCCAGTGAGGGCTCTGGGGGAGACAGGAGACACCTGCTAATGAGAAGAGTTTAAAACAATTGTAAGCCCGAGTTTTTGTTATTAAAAAAAAAAAAAATCCCTAGAATGACAATTTCCAAAACTGGAGGGAAAGATAGAAATGGTTGAGATTTTTTAAAGATGGAATCTCTTGCTGAGACAAACTGTCAAATTTTTCATTATATCCATTTCAAGGCAGGCATTTATTACCTTTCCAGTGACTATATATCTCCTGTAATGTTCTTACTGTGGTTTGCCTCTTAATTACCTGCAGAATTTGCATTTAAACGGAGTTAAAGTGTGCCATCTACTCTTCCTCTTCCCACAGTTGTTTCCATGGTAACAAAAGGGGTCTCCCAGTGCCTGGCTGGGCTGGAAAGTCTGCTTCTGCAGGCCTGGAAACATCTCACCTTCACTGTAGATCCATCTCCTTCACTTCACCGAGGAAGTGAATGGAAAGCATCAAAGGATCCACTGACCCCTGTCGGATTTTTCTGGAAACTACTATCAGCAGCAAGATTTTCCCTTTTTTGGGTGAACCTTTCAGAACTCGGGTGTGGGGTTCATTTCTCCCTGTCTTACCTGCCCAGATTGCTTCCCTCAGATCCGGATACACGAGCTGACCAGACCTGATGTCCAGTCTTCTCTATCGACCCAGAGATACTAGCACAGGTCCTGAGCCCAGCCCCTCCTTGCCTGGAGAGTGTAAACAGATCCTCTTCTAATGAGGAAGCAGCGTGACCCTACATAAGCATCATTATAAAAGACAGTCATAGCAGGACTTGGACAAAACTGGCTCACTCCTCCAAAGCTAAGCAGAAGTGAAAGGAAGGTGGGTTCATACTGTGTGATTTTTCTTGATCCCTTATGCACTGAAAGCATGTGTTTCTGAGGCCACTTTTATGAAACAGGTTAAAAGCAAACAAACAAACAAACTTACAACATAACAATTTTGGGAAAAATAAAATTGCTGCATGGTCCTGTGCATACCACGAGGGAAGAAACACGGACCCTTAACCCTAATCCATGGAATGGCCTGGGACTCATGAAGCAAGGAGGCAGGAAGGGAGCCACACTGTTCTCTGTGTGATTCCTGTGTGATTTTCCCTCTCTGAAAAGACTAAGCAGAGATTATGCTCACACTTCCAAGAACATAGTCCAGTCCTTTAATATTTCCCCTTAATCCTCTCTGCTAACCAGCCACTGGGGTTGGGCTGACAAAAGGCACACATCTAAATCTGCCATGTGGTTTGTTACATACCATCTCACAATGGAAGAAGCAACCCATGTTGGTGTAGGGGGTGGTAAAGAGACCCCCAAATCTCATGGATGGAAAGTCCATGGGAATAAGTGGCCAAAGTCTGGGATTCTAACAATTCTACTTGATTATCCTGACAGCCAGCTTTCCAAGGCAACCAAACTTCAGAAGGTAAAGTGTATGGGGCACATCAATTATTGTATCTCCACATTTACTAACGTCCTTCGGAAAAACTGCTGTGTTGGATTAGAACACTTATTCTGGTTTGTCCTCATGATTAACTTTCACTGGACTTGCAATTATACTTTTTACTCTACAGCTTTATTTTCTCCTCTCATTGTTGCTGCAGTAAACTTATTTCAAGTATCTCCATTTCAAATTTATCAGTGATTTAGACTGAATGTCTGTGGCATGTGGGAGTTGTTGCCTGTATTTTCAGCATAATTCCCTAGTAATACCTAGGCTGAACTCCTGAGGGGGGATGAGCTCCCCTGTACTCGTCTTGGCCTGTTTTCATTGGGCCCCAGAGTGGACCCCACAAATGGTGTGTATCTGTATGATGCCATATGTGCCTGTCAGGGTGGTAATTATGAAGATAAAACTTTCATCAGCTTGGATTTAGAAAAAGTCCTGCCTGGCAATTTCTTCAGTAGTTGGCCGGGCAGGGGAAATTTGGGGAACCTCCAGGGCCTGTGGGCAAGGAGGCTGAGAGTCCTCTTATGAACTGAGGAATCACAGACTCGTATTCACCACTCTTAGTTCTTCTCTCTTTTATAAAACTTGAAAATGAAACTTTCACTAGGGTTTTCTGTCCCCTAAACTTTAGGTGTCATAGTTCTTAGGCCTGACTTTAGTGGCTTCCATTTTGGTTTCTGCTTCAAGGGGATTCAAAACAAACATAATTCTTGTGAAGACTGGGAGACACAGATAGAAGTTAATGTCTTGTCTTTTTTTGGTCTCTCTCTCTCAAAGTTACTTAATACTCTAACCTTTGAAGGTACATAGCTTGAGTCCCAGGATACAAGTGAAATTGTATGGCTTGTATCTGCATGATGTGAGTGAACAACTTTCCATCCAGTAATGGAGGGGTTCCTGTGATCTTGTAATGAAACAGTCAATACTATCTTAAAGGTAATCACTTTTAATAGCCCACCCCTGATTCTAATTACTTCATTAATTATTTCTCTTTCTGATGTAATTAAGACAGACTCAACCTAAAATATCTTTAAAAAAAAAAAAAGATGGGAAGCAATTTATTGGTTCATGTAATGGAAAATACTAGAGAAGAGCTGACTTGGAATAGATAGATCCATGGACTCACATGAGGTTATTTGGAACATATGTCTCATCTCCTAGCTCTGTTTCCCTTTGATATGCTTCCACAGTTCAGGTCTGTTTTTCATTTGAGGTGGCAAGGTGGTAAACACAGTTCTAAGCTTATAGAGTATCTTCCTTCCATAAACAACAGAGAGAAGAAAGAGAGGGTCTTTTTCTCACTAAAAGTTTTAGATGTGCTATTCATTGGATCAAGTTAGATTATATATTCATATTTGATCCAATAGTCACGGCCAAAGAGATGAAGAACAATTATTGGTTTAGGTTTGGTCCTTCTGATTATCTCTGGCAGGTAGACTGGGAAAAATCCCATGTAAACAATATGGAACAAAAAATTCAGAATACTACAATAAGAGGTATAACACTCCAATTTTATTTCTTTATTTAACCAGTATGAAAAGAGTTATTTTCCTAGTGTAAATAAGCAACAGATGCCACATGTAGTAATATTATAATATTATATAACTAATAGATTGTGATTGGAACACCTGTCTTTCTGACACCATAGGCCATGTTCCTGATACTCAGTTCTCATGCTGAGTATGCATGGCTTCATTGTGGAGATTAAACTCAGAAAACTTCCAGGTTTGATTCCTCATAGTATGCTAACTTTAATATATTCTGAATCTTACATGATGATGATAATGATTTCTTTAATTGGTATTATAGTATGCATTTCTAAATATGGCCTATCAATTATTTTCTCACTCGCTGGTGATTTAAGCAAGTATTTATATCCCCATTTTTGTTTTGAAGCTGAGTGAGAAGTAGACAATTTCCATGGTCACCCAGTTAGTGAGGGTGCAAGCCAGGATTATAAACTGGATCTCCTTTCTTTTATTTCAGAAACTCTTTCAATCCTTTGTTTTTATTTCTTTTCTTTCGCCAAGCAAAGGCAATGCTGAGGAGGAGAGTGAAACCCTAAGTATCCATATAGAAGAATTCTTTACTGGTCCTGTTGGAAAAAGCCAAGTGAAATGGCCTGGAGGTAAGCAGATGAACGCCTGTGAAGGTTGAATATGACCATATGACATGAGAAAACACATTTGCTATGACATTAAGAATTCCGGGTCCCACGATACATCTCTGTTGTCCCTAGTTTGTATTTGCTTTTCTGAAGGATTTCCACAATAGCATGAGCAAGAGGAGCTCTTAGCTACCCCGCTCCCCTACCTTGGTCCCAAGACACCTCTGTTTCTGCAGTTCCCCCACTGCTCCACACTTTAGGAGGAAGGACATGCCAATCTGAGAAGACTTATCCCAAGAGGGGACTGGCTATGTTTTACTCATGAGCAAGGTCACTGATGTCCAGGTGGACAGCAGTGTCTCAAAGGCGAGGCAGTAGGGAAATTGGCCTTGGCTGGACACAATCAGGGCATGCACTGTCTACAGGGAATTGAAAAACAATTGACGACTAAAAGTTGGTCTGCTTTATTGCCACTATGCTCCTGCAATTCTAAATTCAAAGTCAGTGATAAAACCCTTCTCCTCATTGAGGCATCTGCTCCCACTGCCACCTCATCCTTTACATACCATTCCAGGTGGGTCAAAATAGGTGTAGAGGTCAGGGGGAGTAGGACAGAAACCTGCAATGCTTAGTATTTGCTGAAGCTAAACCCGCCCTCCTGCCCCGCCAGCCCCTCCCCCAGCTTGCCCACAGATGTTCTGGAGGACCACACTCCACGGGAGATTTCTACTGATCTATAATTGAAAACTGTCTGAGCTCCCTTTGGGGTGTTTGCTTCTCTCAAGCAACTCCCAGCCGAAAGAGCTCAGCAGCAGAATTCCCAGGGGCAGCATAATGACCCAGACTGTAAATGCAGTTATTGCCACCACAAAACTGGAGAAGGAGGAGGAGAGGGACAGGGGGAGAGAGAGGGGTACTCTGAGTTGAGTACAGGAGTGGGGAGCACAGGGTGTTGAATTGGTGAGACACAGTGAGTGGGTGAATGTGGATGTGGATGGCTACACCAGAGGGGTTGGGGAAGGAGAGAAAAGGAGAGAGAGAAGTAGAGAAAGAGAGGGCTATTGAGGGTGTGAGCCCACCCTGTCCCCTGACTGTCATCTCCTGGATAAACTGTGCCTTCACTTTCTATTCTTTGCCTTTCTCAGCAACCCATCCTCACCTGGGTCAGTACTTATGGTTCCTAATCCTACTCCATTCTAGAGAAGTGCTGACTTGCTTAGGAAAGAAAGCAGGGACTGTGTTGAAAGCTGCAGAGAAAGCATCTGTGGCTTTTTCAACCTTGGTGTGTTTTTCTGGGCTTCCTCTGTCCTCTAAAAGCCATTATTCCTTATGAAATGGCCTCAGCACCATGCCCTGTGACAGTGGCTTTCCTTCTTCCTAAGTATGCCCACAGGCATGAGGACAGCATCCTAAAGTTCTGGAGGCTGTAAGTCCAAGATTAAGCAGGAGGGCATGCGGTTTCTGTATTAGTGTTACCAGGGTTAGTTTGGTCTGTGACCTCTCTCCTTGACTTGCAGATGGCGTCTTTTCTCTGTGTCCTTACATGGTCTTTCCTGTTATGCACACATCCCTGGTTTCTGCTTTGTGTGTTCAAATTTCCTCTTTTTCTAAGGACACCAGTCAGATTGGATTAAGGTCCTGTTCTAAAAGCTTCATTTTAACTTAATTACCTCTTTAAAGGCCCTATCTCCAAAATGCAGTCACATTCTGAGGTGCCGGGGTTAGGACTTCGACATATGAATTTTGAAGGGACACAATTGAACCCCAAACAATATTATTCTCATGCTCCAGCAATTCTAAACAATTTCAGTAATAACATTTTCTTCCCCCCAAAATTCTCTTTGTGATCTAAGCTCTAAGCAATTTCTCTAGTTACTGATGAATTTTTATTACTTAAGCTTTAATAAAAATATCTTTAACATTGAAATTAATTTAGAGAAACACCAGTTATACATTTGGCCCCTGGGACACATTGACTCAAGCTATACATGGTCGGTTTTAAGAATAAATTCTTAAAAGTTTAGAATCCTTTGAGCTGCTCTCTGGTATAGTTTATGTCTTCAACTCCTGTGTTTACTCCATACATCTGTGTTTAAATGATCAGTTAGAAATTAAGTGTAATTTTAAAGACCAACAAACAGAACTCAGGTTACTTCAGTTGAAATTTGTGTTTAAATTTTAAAACAGTGAAACAAATGGTTATTTTATTTTTATCTCTAGAAATTTATAATTGAAATTCAATACAAGATTTTCCTTGTCTATATTTTTAACTTCTGGCCATTCTTATTATCATGATTGATACTGGAAGTAACTTTGACATATAAAAGGTGGGAATGTTAAAAAAAAAAAAAAGTCAATGCATTAGGATCTTTTGTACCAGGAAAGCAGTTGGCATTGAAGGTTTATAGAGGGAAAAGGTGAGGGGGAGCCCACACTGGGTATAGGTTAAACTGAAGGCAGCCAGTAAGTAGAGCCTAGGCAGGAAACTCAGGATTCAGTCCTCAAGCACCACCCTTCACACACGCACGCACACACGCATGCATGCACATACACACACAGAGATGAATGGGGTCTGAGCACTAAGACGTAGGTCCACTTCCCTGAAACCAGCCATAGGGACCCTAAAGGGGCTCCATTTCCCATACGGTCACAGCGATGTAGCAGATGATCTGTTACTCCAGGGAAGGTGGAGCCCAAGGACCCACGGGGAGATTCATGGCCAGCCTCTGAGTTTCAGCAAGGACCACTAAGGACTGTCAACTCCCATTTGCTCCTTAATAAAGACAAATACCCCCTAGCTTTCTGCTGCTAGCTGAAAGTGCTCTGCTAGGTAGTTACCACAAACAATGGGGATAGGTCTTTGCCTTCAGGGAACCAGTATGCTTGAATAGTCATAAAGGTCAGTGGACAGTGTTTCACCTGGTGGCAAGTTTCCTCCCTCTGGCCAAGAGAAAGGTGGGCAATGTGCATGGTTTGGGCAGAGACTTTCTGTCACCCAGGGTATGATTCCAAACTCTGGAGAGTGAGTGTGGCTGAATGTCTACCCAGCAGACATGTCCCTTGAGTCCAAACATGCCCTCAGAACTGGTGGGCCAGAGCTGATGTTAGGAATGGGATACTGCAGATATTAGAAAGATGGCTGAATCAGGCAGTGGAGCTCTCGGCGACAGAGGAGCTGTGCGGTGCAGAGCCACCTTGTGCAAAACTGGGAGGGTGTGCCGTTTCTGTATTAGTTGGTATCTGATTTTTATGTGCAAGTGTTAGTGTGTCTGTGAGAAGGCCAGCTGTCTCCACTGGTACAGGACAAAAAGAGTTACTTTAGTTTGGGCATACTAAAAAGACAGGGAGAACACTGCAGAGGGTAACTAGGAAGCTTCTTGTGGGGTGCTTCTTGAGATGATCCTTAAGGATGAAAAGAATTTAATTTGGTCAAGAGCACGCAGAAGTTATGCATATTTGTGGGAAGAAGTGTTCAAAAAAGTAACCTAGTCACAGGAGGTAACCCGAACCGGTTTGCAGAGAACTTCAAATATTATTGGTGTAATTAATGTGGGGGTAAGTGCCCATGGATCAAACTGGAAATGCAAAGCCAGAGCTGGCTCCGTGCTCCAGGAGCATTCCATGCTTCCTGCTGAAAGAGAAGGAGCCAGGCCATCCGTGTTGGAACTCCGTGTTCTAGGTCAGTCCTCAGGGAGGGTGACTCAGTGCCCTGCCACCTGACTGCCCTGGGAATTAGGGCAGGACAGCTCCTGCAGGTGGAGAGATGAGAGGCTCAGCAGGAGTAGGCAAGGCAGGACTGGCTGGCTTCTGTAATCGCCTCAGTGGGGTGTATCCAGCTTGTTAAAATGCAGGTTGAATTAAGCTCGAGGCGTTATCTCCTTTCTGTCCTCTGATCCTGGGTTAACTTTCTTCAATTACTGCAAGAGATAAGAAAAAGCTCAAATGAGAGAGAGGTGGGTGGAGGCCAGTGCCTCTTCACCCCACTAAGAAGGAAATGGAGAGGGAAGAAGAAGGGCCTTGGGGAAGTGGATGCACTCCTGAGCAAATTAAAATCAACAAATTGGCCAAACTCTGGGATGTGCTCATTATGTCTGCTTGAGACAGGAATTTCCAGGTACCTGAGCATTCACCAATGACCTCCAGAGATCAGCTGGGTCATTCCTACCTACTGGAAACTTTTACTTAAAATTTATGTCTTAAAAAATAACCTTTTTTTCTTATTATTCAAGAAATATATGCATTGTAGAATCTTTGGGAAATAGAAAAAAAATTGAAATCATCCATAATACCTCACTTGGCAATAACCAGTGTTAAGATTTTGGTTTTAATCCTTCCAAAATTTTTACATACACACACCACCCTATACACACATACACACGCGCACACACACACACACACACACACACACACTCACTCATTCAGTACTTCTTGTTTTACCAGTAGAGTGAGATGTTACTGTTTGGAAACCTGATTTTCAGCATTAATTCATTCTTAAAGCCCATACTCAAGCCTCTTTGTGCAGGACCCCTTTTAGACTTGAGGATGCAGTGACATCAACAGCCCTCCTGGAACTGAATGGCTATAATAAAATACAGCATCCTATAAACCCAGACCAGAGCTCATAGTCAAGTATTCTGATGGAATGAGGTGCTGACTCTGAGTCTAGCAGGGCCGGAGCAGGGCTTCTGGAGCTAGGTGATATGACACCTGAGACCCGTTTGAGATGGGATATTCAGAAGTGGGTGCCAGGTAGAGGGAACAGTAACTCCAATCCTGCAGGCCTTAGTGTGGGAAAGAACTTGGTATATGTGACACACCAGAAGGAGGGTAGTTCAGCCAGAGCAGAGAGAATTAAGAAGTTAGAAGTCAAGCTGGATGGGGAAGCTAGGGTCTGGTGAGCCACAGGAGGACTGAATTTAAATAAAGCAGGAAGACATGAAAGATTTTAAGCAAGAGAGCTTGTTACACAATTTTAGAAATTATTTTTTAAAATATTTATTTGTTTGTTTTGAGAGAGAGAGCGTGCACATGAGCCGGGCAGAGAGAGAGGGGGAGAGAAAATCCCACATAGTCTGTGCACTGAAGGCACAGAGCCTGATGTGGGGTTCGATCTCACAAACCATGAGATCATGACCTGAATCAAAATTAAAGGTTGGATGCGTAACCAGCTGAGGCAGCCACGCACCCCAATCTTAGTCCAAATGTCTATGCTAACGGCTTGGATGTGAGTGATTGGTTATGTCTTCAAGGTTTCTAGAAGGGTATGATATATACTAACATGTATCAGGTTGGAGGAAGACTAACTTTGAGTAGGTTTCTTTCTAGAGGTATAGGAATGGGGAAATCAAAAGATCCATTTTGGACATTTGTCATTATTTGAGATACTTTGAAACATCTAAGTGGAGGTTTTAAAGAGGCAACTAGATCTCGAGGCACCTTGAGGCATCTCGAGTTTATAGGAGAGGTCCAGACTGGATATATGAAGGTGGGACACTGACCTGGGCACTAGTCTCAGCACTAGAGTTGGAGAACAGGGTATATTCAGGATCAATGGAGACCCTGGAGGGAGTTCTGCAGTTGGCAAGGGAAGGAAAAGTCAATGAAGAGGACAAAAAAAGGAGAGGCCAGTGGGTCAGGATGGAAGACAGAATGAGAACATGGCTTCATAGAAGTAGAAAGAGGAGAGTATCTCACCATTCATGTGACTAAATATCTCAACCTTAGATTTTAAAGCGTGTACGATACTTTATTGAATGGATGTACCACAAAGTATGGAAGTCCCTTTCACTCCCCCCACCTACACGCACTCATCTGGATTGGAGGATATTTTGATTATTTACAACTGTTTTGCTCTGGTAAATAAGAATGAGATTAAGTTTTAGCAGTAAACATTTGGGCACATACACAATTCATTTTAAAGGTAGATATTTAGAAGCAGGACTATAGAGTAAAAAGTAATGTATGATGTCTTTTCAATATTGTTTATGAAAGTATTGAGGAAATTAAATGGCATAATTTCCATTGGTAAAATGCTTATAGTCTAACAAAGCCAATCCAGAAAGAACAAAAATAAAAATGATTGTGTCCTATACATTGTGAGATACGTTAGAATTCCTACCTTCCAGGTACAGCACTGAGATTCAGGGAACTTCCTAACACTCAAATTACCTCTTTTGTTATAAATTTGTAAGGATTGGAGGCAATGTGTGTCTGTGTCTGCATTATTTATTTAGTTAACCTAAATTTCTCAAATTATTTTTCCTTTATCCATTCCAAACTCTGCATCATCCCTTCCCATAGTGGGTACACTCACACTTCAGTACCTTCTTTTCAATGTTGAATGGCTCCTTCTCTTTGTCCTAATCACAATCTCCTGTCCTCATCTTTTTTCTTCCTTAATGTTTGTTTGTTTGTTTGTTTGTTTGTTTTTGAGAGAGAGACACATACAGAGAGAATGAGTAGGGGAGAGACGGAGAGAGGGAGACAAAGGATCCGAAGCAGGTTCTGTGCTGTCAGCACAGAGCCTGATGCGGGGCTTGAACTCATGAGCTGTGAGCTCATGACCTGAACCAGAGTCTGAATGCATACATGTTAGGGGCGCCTGGGTGGCTCAGTCGGTTAAGCGTCCGACTTCAGCCCAGGTCACGATCTCGCGGTCTGTGAGTTTGAGCCCCGCGTCGGGCTCTGGGCTGATGGCTCAGACCCTGGAGCCTGCTTCTGATTCTGTGACTCCCTCTCTCTCTGCCCCTCCCCCGTTCATGCTCTGTCTCTCTCTGTCTCAAAAATAAATAAACGTTAAAAAAAATTTAAAAAAAATGAATGTATACATGTTAGTTCAGACTAATTGATATACAGCTTACAGATTGACAGATATAATGACTATCACATAATGATAATCATTTCTCCAGTGTGTCATGCTATGTACTAATCAGTTTACATAGAAAAGTACTAATCCTGGGGCCAACACTGTAATGTAAGTGGGATCCTGATTTCAAAATAAGGGAAGCCAGCCTTATTATAATTTAAAAAAAAATTGTCTTCAGTTTAGAGGAGAAAAGCTGAGAGAGCTGAAATATGTTATCTGAGGAATCACTGGTTCTCTAGGGGCAGAATTTAACACAAATCTGCCTGATTCTGAAGTCCATGCATTTTATTATCACACAACCTTGCTTGCATGCATACAGAAAGTGCCATTTACAGATTTACCATAAAATTGTTATAACTGAGAAAAATCTTGAAATTTTCAATTAACACAACCTTATTTCACATCTTGCAAAGACTGGAACATTTTTCCATGAATAAGTATTGCAAAATGCCTTATTGCCTTCTATGAAATCTGAGAGATAGGATTGCCTTCCATGAGACCTGAGAAACTCTGAATTAATGTTTTATAAATGAATGACTACAGCCACAACAATGGAGTTATTACCTCAAGGGAGACCTATCCATTTTTACCTGAAATAACCTTTTCTTTTCTCATTCTTGCCCCACTCTTTTTTCTAGGGTCTTAGAATTCTGGGGTACATTTGAAGAGAATGGAGTATCTTATAGGACTGATAAGCTTAACTCATGCATGAAAGTCAATAGGCAACTTGCTATCTACTGTCCATAAGACGTCTTCATAAATGACAGTGGGGAAGAAATTAAAGCAGCACCTCCATATGGGTAATACACAGCACTTCTTCAAAAGGAAACTGTATTAATTAGGGTTCTCTAGAGAAAAAGAATTCAACAGGAGATTTTACATATATAGATATAGATAGATATAGATCTATATAGATATAGACAGATATAGATCTATATAGATACAGATCTATATGTATATAGATAGATATAGATCTATATGTATATAGATATCTATCTATATCTGTAATTCCATGTAGCCAACTATATCTATAATTACATGAGCCAACTTCTGTAATACATCTCTCTCTTTTGGATAAGAAGATATCTATCTATCTATCTATCTATAAATATATCTATCTATATATTCTTATCTGAAAGAAAGAGAGAGATGTATTATAGAACTTGGCTAATGTAATTATAGAGGCTGAGAAGTCCCATAATCTGTCATCTGCAAATCAGAGAACCAGGAAAACCATCAATATAATTCAGTCCAAGCCCAAAGGCCAAAGAACCAGAGGAATCAACGGTGTAAACCCCATTTAAGGCTGAAGGCCTGAGAAGCAGGGGAGCCACTGGTATAAATTCCACAGTCTAAAGGCTGGAGAACCAGGAGCTCAGATGTCTGAGGAGAGGAGAATATGGATATACCAACTTAAGAAGAGAAAGAGATAATTTGTTCTTCCTTTTTGTTCTGTTCGTGTACTTAATGGATTCGATGATGTCCATCCACATTGGTGAGGGTGGATCTTCTTTACTCAGTCTAAAGATTCAAACACTAATCTCTTCCAGAAGCATCCTCACAGACACACCAGAAACACTGTTTCACCAGTAATCTGGGCAACCTTTAGTGAAATCAAATTGAAACATAAAATTAATTAAAATTATCACAGTAAATCTTGGCAGGTGGGCTCAAGATGCGCTTTCATGACTCTCTTTCAGATGAAGACTGGGGCTTTTCTTGATGCTAACATTAATGTTTCTCACAGATAGCCACTCGTCTCCTCTTTCTAGGCATGTGGAGAATAGCATCTCTGGACCATTGAGGTTGGGCAGGACTATATGACAAACTCTGGCCAGTTGAGTTCTAAGTATGAATATGGAATATATAACATCCTGGCTGGAGCATTTAATTCTCAGTTTGATAATTCAAAGGAAGATAATTCTCATTTCTCTTCCTCTGACACGGCAACTGGCCACATTTAAGATGGTAGCTGCTCAATCTAGGTAGGTGTGAATAACTCAAGCTAGGTGTGAATAACTTGAATGACCCTTGATAGGCATATATGTATATATATGTTTGTATTTTTGTTTATGTTTAGTAGTTTAGTGTCTGTTTGTTACTGCAGAATGTCCTAACCTGTTCTGACTGATTCAGTGTTTCCTTTTCTGCCTCTTTGTTCCCTTGAGGTCTAGTCACCTCAAATGCAACTTCATCAACCGCTATTCCAGGCCATGTCCTTCTTAACCTTTTTCCTTTCCATGACCTGGGGAACCTTGGATAGCATGTGGCTCAAAGTGGAATCCATGTTCAGACCAAGCATGCTTTTCTTTTCTTTTTCTTTTGATGCCCTGTGCCCTCTTAGGATTAAGGTTTCGAAGCTTTACTAAGTTCTAATAACCCTTCTCTGAGGCTTAACTGGGGAAGGCCAGGGAATAAAAAAATAGCATCAGGAAAAAAAAGAAAAAAGAGACACACTATTTAATATATTAAAATGCTGTTCCAACTCAGGTACATCATATTGAATCCCTATAAACCACTTTATTAAACTGTGCTTTTGTGTGGTACCATTTGATTAAATTTAAGGACACTATAAGGAATAACCCTGTGAAATTTATTATTGTGAGTGCTGTCAGAATGTTGCTGAGGACACTGTTTATTATATTACATATGGTTCTCTGTGTGAAGATATTCATGAAAAATTCTGAACTCAGAATGGTCATAATTCTTAGCACTTTCAAAATATTATTGATACTGTGAACTATGTGAATAATTAGATGTGGACCCATTTATCCATCTATCTACCTATTGTTAATCAATAAGATAATCCTCAATAGATATTAGTAAAGCAAAACCTAGCAGTAGGATTGGACTTGGCTATTTCTGCTCCACAGTGCACTGGGACACTGGATTGTTCTCTGAGCCAGGGTCAGCTGGCCTTCAACTTTTCCAAGGGCTCTGTCAAACTTGACTTTGCACTTGAATGGATTAATAGAGGCTGTTACAGCTTAAGCCCAAGATTTAAGTGTTTCTTATAAAGAGTAAACGGATTGACCAAGGAATTATCCCAGGAAACCCAGTGTTGTTTTGATGCATCAGGTGTCAAGCTACAATAGGAGTAATCAAACCTCAGGGCTTCCAGGATCCTTTTCTTTAACATCAACATTTCTGAGAGTGTGACTTTGTAAGAAGGTGTCAATGTGACTAGACTTCCCCAATTCCCTTTCATTTGTGTTTGCCATTAGGATGGGCCTCAGGGAGGTTCCTGAAATATTGGGGTGTAGAAAGGAAGCAGCAGACATCTGGCAGCTCACACACATTGTTGCTGATCAAACGACTCCCCTTGACTTCAGCTAAGTCTGCCATTGCTCTACCTTCCCCTGGAGCCTCCTTCGCTTCTCTGGCTCTTGGGGCCAGGTGTGCATTTAGTTCCATAACAAGGTGCCCTGACTTCTGCAGGACATCCATACCCCTACAGTTCTGCTTCTCTGGCTGAGCCCTAACTGGTACATTGGAATCCATATGACACAGGATAAGGAATCTGCATGGAATGGCTGCAATAAGAGCCTCTTCTAAGTCTTTCTCAGGCAGCTCCATTCCCCAGGATGTTTCTGCCAAATGCAATGTTTCATTTTTGATTCATAGCCTTGCCTGCTATTGCGTGGATTTGCATGTATCCATTAATTCTGCAAATAGGTATTGAGCATCTAATATCTAATGTACCTCAGTCACTTAGATTCTGGGAATACAAAGATGAATGATGTGAGTAGAGATAGTCTACAGATAACTTAAAAAATGGTAGGAGGTAACAAAGAGATACCAGTTTTCAAAATAGGAAATGGAAGAGAATGACTGCTGTTTCCTAGGAAAGATCTGAGATCAGAGAGGACTTCACAGGGAGACAAGCAATACCACATTTTACATGATCTATTCATCGGACATTACTATTCTTTGAAATGACAGAAAACTCTAGCAGTGCAAGGTGATCCTGTTAAGTGACGGAGGGTGCATAGGAGGAGCAGTGGGGTGTAAAGTGATAGAAGATGCTAATTCTCTTTTGTGCAAGTAAATTATCAGATGCCAGGAGAGCGGCCAAATAAAGATGTCCCAGAGAATGTTGTCTATTTCAGTCCAGGTCTTCAGAGAGAGTTCCGGGCTAGAGATACAGATTTGAAAGCTTTCAGCACAAAGGTGGAAGATGGAGTCATGGACAAGGACTCAATCCAAAGACAATCAGCTTGCTTCAGCCAGTGGCTCTGCTCACTGCAGCAGGAACCACAGACCCCAGTTCCTTACTCATTTTAATAGGATCCATGTCTTCCTGTTCATCCTGGGCTTTGACTCCCCAGTTCCAGACTCTGTTGTCTTCTTGTCTTGGTTCATGATTTTCATCATGTGCCTTCCTGATACAGTGCCCTAGTCTGCTTGTATACTTCATTTGGAGATCACATAGGATTCTTCATTTGGAATGTCCCCTAGCATTCCTGGGATCTGGCATTGTTGAGTCTTCTGTTCTCTGCTCCTATCTTAAAAAGATTTTTTTAACGTTTATTTTTGAGAGAGAGAGAAAGAGAGAGAGAGGAGGAGGAGGAAGAGAAGGAGAGGCAGAGAGGGAGACACAGAATCCAAAGCAGGCTCCAGGCTCTGAGCTGTCAGCACAGAGCCCAATGCAGGGTTCGAACCCACAAGCTGTGAGATCATGACCTGAGCCAAAGTTGGATGCTTAACTGGCGCCCCTCTTTGCTCCCATCCTGAATACATTCATCTGTTCTGCTGATACTACTTCTAAAACATACCTCTGCTTCTGTAAGTGCCATTGCTGCTGCCCTGGTCTAAACCACCTGTCATATTTCATTAGGGCATGTCTGTGGCCTACTCACCATCTCCCTTATTCCAAACATGGGCCCCTATAATTCACTCCCGATGCAGCAACTAGAGTGATCCCTTTAAAAATAAATTTGATCATTCCCTCCCCCACAGTGGTCTCCATTACACTTAATATAAATCCAATTCTTCACCACTGCAGGAAGGCCCTGCATGATCTGTCTCCTGGCCACTGGTCAAAGATCATCATATCTCTCTTCCATCCTGGAGTGGCACATGCTTTGGCCACAATGGCCCGTTTTCTGTTCCTGAAACATGCTAAGACCTTCGTGACCTCAGGCCTTCACATTGGTTGATGGTTGTACATACAACCTCTTCTCCTAGCTCTCTGAAAGGCTTCTTTCTATTCCTCAACTATCAGCCTAAATATCTTTTCCTCAGCTGAATTGTTTCCTTACCACCCAATCCAGAGGAACCCCAACGCATTCACCAGTTACACACTCCCCATTGCCACACTTATGGCTACCAAACTGATCACAACCAGCAAATATCTTGTTCATTCTCATGTTTTCTTGCTGGTCTGCTGTGTTCCACACTCCACTTAGTTTATGAAGATACCTATTTATCCTTTTCTTCTTTCTGTCTCCATCGCTAAGTTCAGTGTTTCACATATGATGAGGTTGCTCAGATTTTCTGCCATTATGTCAGTTGTTTGGAGATAGTAAGGGGTGCATGTATGTGTATGGGGGAGTAACCTTCCCCATATCTGGGGAAGATGATTTGATTTTATAGTTTTTGAGCATATGAAGAGAGGCTGAGTTCTAGAGAATAATATGTTCTTACATTTTGTGTTCTACCGTTTTCATTTCACTTTATTTTATATTTATTCCAAGCTGGACAGAGTCTTAATATATTTTTTTTTCTTACTTGGAAAGGCAACGATGTTTCTTTATGTTGACTTATCATCCTCTCCATTTGCAGTAATTGGATTATTTACCAGGTTTTCCTTTTCTGTTTCCAATTGTATTTCTATGAATACCTAAATTTTTGTTTACTTTTATTCAGGAGGATTTCTTTGCGATACAATCACAGAAGTAGAATTTCTGGGTCAAAACTGTGAACAATTTTAAAGGTCTTCTTACACAGCAGCAGATTTCTCCTCAGAAAGATTGAACCAATTTGCTATGCCAAAAGCAATGCACAACTGTGCCTGTTCCCCCACAGTCTTGTCAACATTGACTTGAAACATTTTTTATCACTTGTACCTTGTTTGCTAATTTAGGTATATTGAGAGGCACCCATGGACAATTTCACAAGGGAGAAGTCACAAAGCAGAGTCCCTGTGTTCTGTGGTGAGGCCATCATTCCCACAATTCTACAGACTTGATCTTGTCAGAGCCTATATCCGTTTTAATGTTTTCAGCCGCAGAGAACAGAAAAAAACAATTCAGACTGGCTTATTTCATGAAGCAGATTTCTTGAGTCAGGTAACTGCTCTGTTCATCAGGGCTCTGGCTGCATATCTCTGGCATTCTCTTGGCTTTGCTTTCCTCTTGGTGTCCACTTGATGTGGAAGGGAAGCCCGTCGAAGCCACTCCAAGCCTCCCATCTCCGTATGACAATCCCCAGCTAATGAATGAGCTTGGATTTCCAGTGACTCTTTCTTAAGATTGAGGAGACTTTTCAAAAATAACTCCTCTCCCCTCTCAGATATATCCCTTGTGTCGCACTGAACTGAAGTGGATCTCTTGCTTATTCCCGAGCTAATGACTGCATGTCAGCAGTAAATGTGGGTATTATCTTAGGTCTCCTTTATGGTTCTTTCTCTTTAAACTGCTCATGACTCTGACTTTCTTTTGCAGGTTTCCCCACTCTGGTTTTAGTAGCTGTGGGTCATTCAAACTTTGTTACCAGGTTTTCAGCCAGATAAACTACTTTATTTTTTGTATTTTGCCCATTATTTTTTTTTTAAGTTTTTTTTTCAACGTTTATTTATTTTTGGGACAGAGAGAGACAGAGCATGAACGGGAGAGGGTCAGAGAGAGAGGGAGACACAGAATCGGAAACAGGCTCCAGGCTCTGAGCCATCAGCCCAGAGCCTGACGCGGGGCTCGAACTCACGGACCGCGAGATCGTGACCTGGCTGAAGTCGGACGCTTAACCGACTGCGCCACCCAGGCGCCCCTGCCCATTATTTATATTTATGATCTCCAGGATGTTTGGCTCAAGCAGGGAATTTACTTTGCCATGGTGGTATCAGTAAAATTACTTTGCTGGTGTTTTTTTAAACATAGAATTGTCAAAATTTTCTTAATGATTTGTAAGAATTCTTTATTTTGGATACAAGTCTTTTTGTTGGATATATGTGTTGCAAAGAGTCTTATCTTTTCACTTTTTAAAGTGTGTCTTTGAGGTTAATCTGAAAATATCTTTTCTTACTCCAAGACATGACAATAGTTTCCTATTTTTCCCAGTTTTGTAATATATATATATAAGGGTTTTTTTGGAGTTTAATGATATATGATAAACTTCAAAATTTGATAACTTTTGACATATGTTTATACCTGTGAAACCACTACCACAATAAAAAAAAATGAACATATCTATCCCTTTTAAAAGTTTCCTCCAACCCCTTGGTAATCCCTCTCCCTCAGATCCACTGTCCTCCTTAGGCTTTTTGTCACCATTTATTTCTGTTATTGACATGCTTTCCGTCATTGGTTATCAGTTTATTTGTTCAATATTTATTATACAATATATAAATGTAGGGATTTTTTTGTCTCTCTCTTTTTTTTTTTATTTTTGCTCCGTTCCTTCAGCATAATCATTGTGAAATTTATTCATGCTGTTGCTGTTTATTGCTGAATACTCACTCTTGCATTGACATACAACAATTTATTTATTAGCCTGTTAATGGACATTTAGGTTGTTTCCATTTGGGGGCCATTACAAATGAACCTACCATAAACATTTGTGTAAAAAAATATGCTTTAATTTCTCTTGAGTAAATACTTAGAATGCGTATTGTTGGATCATGTGGTAGGTATATAATTAAATATTTTAAAAACTACAAAACTTTATCATGCTTATCTTGGGCTTTATTTCTTCTTCTTCTTCTCCTTTTTTCCTCTCCTCCTCCTCCTTCTCTTCCTCCTTCTTTTCCTTCTTCAATTTTCCTGAAGTGGAAGTTGAGGTCATTGATTTAAGACCTTTGTCCTTTTAAAATATAAATGTTTAGGGGCGCCTGGGTGGCTCAGTCGGTTAAGCATCTGACTTCGGCTCAGGTCATGATCTCACAGCTCGTGAGTTCGAGCCCCGCATCGGGCTCTGTGCTGACAGCTCAGAGCCTGGAGCCTGCTTCAGATTCTGTGTCTCCCTTTCTCTCTGTCCCTCCCCTGCTCATGCTCTGTCTCTCTCTGTCTCAAAAATAAATAAAAACATTTAAAAAAATTAAAAAATATATAAATGTTTACTGCTATAAATTTCTTTCTAAGCCCTGCTTTGGAAGTATCCCACAAATTCTATGTTGTATTTTAATTTTTGTTAATTTCAGAATGAGTCCTAACTTCCCTTCTGATTACCACTTCGACTCATTTACTATTTAGAAGTGTATTAGTTAATTCTTTGTTATTGATGTCACATTTAATTCCACTGTGGCCATAGAACATACTTTGTATAACTAAAGTCATTTAAAATTTATTGAGACTAACTTTGTGACCCAGAATATGGGCTATCTTGGTAATTGCTGCACATGTACTTGAAAAGCATGCACGCTTTTTTGTTGTGGGGCAAAGTGTTATATGTATTTCAATCAGGTCAAATTATTGCTAGGGTCACTCAATTCTTCTATGTCCTTCACAAAATTCCTGTCTAGTTGTCCTATCAATTATTGAAACAAGGGCCTTGAAGTCTTTGACTATAATTGTGGATTTATAGTTGCATCAATTTTTGCTTCATGTATGTTGGAGCACCTCTATTAGGTGCATAAACATTTAGAATTATACTTTCCCTTGATGAATTGACTGCTTTATCATGAGGAAATGCATTTATTTATTACTGGTAATATTCTTTGTTCTGAAATCTGCTTTATCCAATATTAATATACCTACTCCAGCTTTCTTTTATTTAGTTTGAGCATGGTATATTTATTCATCCCTTTACTTTTACCTGTTTGTTTAATGATTTTTTAAAGTGAGTTTTGTATCTAGTATTTCTACATTGCTTTTTAAATCAGTCTGATGATTGCTGCTTTGTATTTGGGAGAGATGTTGGTTTAGACCTTTTTTTTAAGTTTATTTATTTATTTAAAATTTTTTTTAATGTTTATTTATTTTCGAGAGAGACAGAGACAGAATGTGAGAGGGTTAGGGACAGAGAGAGGGAGACACAGAATCTGAAGCAGGCTCCAGGCTCTGAGCTGTCAGCACAGAGCTCGATGCGGGACTCGAACTCAGAGCTGTGAGATCATGACCTGAGCCGAAGTCGGATGCTTAACCGACGGAGCCAACCTGGCACCCCAGTTTATTTATTTATTTTGAGAGAGAGAGAGAGGGGTAAGCACAAGGAAAGGGCAGAGAGAGAGAGAGAGGGACAGAGAGAGAACCCCAAGTGGGCTCTGAGCTAACAGTGCAGAGCCTGATGTGGAGCTCGATCTCACAAACCATGAGATCATGACCTGAGCAGACATCAAGAGTCCGTCGCTTAACTGACTGAGCAAACTCAGGAGTCCCAAAATTGAAAATATTTATTGATATGCTTAGGTTTAAACTTACCATCTTGTTACTTGTTTTCTATTTTTCCTATCTTTTTTTCCTCTATTCCTTTTCCTTTGTTCCCTCTTTTGGAGAAACTGAATATTATTTGTGATTCTATTTTGCTCCTTGCTGGCCTACTAGCTATAATTCTTTGATTTGTTATTTGCTATTTGATTTGTTATTCTCCAGCTGCTCTAGAGTTAGAAGTGTACATTTTTCCTTTAATACTGCCTACCTTCAAGTGACACACCTAATAAAAATCAACTTCCATTCCTCCACTCTGATTTTTTTACTTGTTGCCATTCATTTTACTTCTACGTATGTTATAACCTCTCACCCGCATGTTATTGTATTTGTTTAAATAGTCAATTATGCATTTAAAGTATTTAAATAATAAACATTTCTCCTGTATTTCCCCTCAGAATAACCATATTTTATTTTCTTCAGTCCTTTATGTAAATTATGATTTTTATCTGTCATCATTTTCCTTAGGCCCCCCAAGGACCTACCTCCTACCTACCTACTTATGTTTGAACATCTTTGCTTAGCTCTTGTGTGTATCACTTTCTCTCTGATAGTTCTTACTTCTTTATTTCATTTTTTTTATTTTTGGAAATTTTCATTAATTTCTTCAATATCCTCTTTATTGTATAAATTCACTGTCCTTTGGGCACCATGTAATTTAGTCTTTGTTACTGAGATGATAGCTCTGCTTATTTAATTTTATTTCCCGAATTTAATCAGCTCCTTATTCACATCTTTTTTTTTTTGAACGTTTCTAATTTGAGTTTGATAGCAACAAATTAATTTATATATTTGTGTTTATAATTTTCAATTATTTATTCTTATTAACCTCTTTCATTTAAAATAATGATTTTGAGGGGCGCCTGGGTGGCGCAGTCGGTTAAGCGTCCGACTTCAGCCAGGTCACGATCTCGCGGTCCGTGAGTTCGAGCCCCGCGTCGGGCTCTGGGCTGATGGCTCAGAGCCTGGAGCCTGTTTCCGATTCTGTGTCTCCCTCTCTCTCTGCCCCTCCCCTGTTCATGCTCTGTCTCTCTCTGTCCCAAAAATAAATAAACGTTGAAAAAAAAATAAAAAAATAAAAAAATAAAAAAAAAATAAAATAATGATTTTGAGGGGTGCCTGGGTAGCTCAGTCGGTTAAGCGTCTGACTTCAGCTCAGGTCATGATCTCACAGTTCATGAGTTCAAGCCCCATGTCAGGCTCTGTGCTGTTAGCACAGACACTCAGAGCCCACTTCAAGTTCTGTGTCTCTCTCTCTCTGCCCCTCCCCTGCCCTTGCTCACACTCTCTGTCTCTCTCAAAGATAAATAAACATTAAGAGAATAATAAAATACAATAAAATAATGTTTTTGAGAGTTATTCATACAGCTGCATGTATCATTCTTGTTTATTGTATGGATATGCTAAATTTACTCTCACCTGTCAGTTGTAGAGAAATTTGAGTTATTTCTGATTTGAGGTTATTTTTGATAAAGCTTCTCCAAAATTTTGCATGCAAGATTTCATGTGGACATACGTTTCATTTCTTTTGGAGCAGGATTCCTGGGTCTACTATTGAAAGCATGTATTTAACTTTATAAGAAATTATCAAATTGCATTCTCACTAACAACAAATTATTGTGCCCATTACTCCAAATCATTAGCAAAGCTGGTACTGTGAGTCTTTTCTAGTTTAGCATTTCTAGTGACAGTGTAGTAGCAGTGACTCATTGTGGTCATAATTTGAATTTCCCTAATATTTAATTTTATTGTTAATCTTTTCTCCTGCTTATTTGCTCTTCATATATCTTCTTTGGTAAATTTCTATTTTAATCTTTCCCCTGATTTTTTGAACTTTTGTTTTTTTGCTTGTTTTATACTGAAATGTCCTTTACATATTTTGGATAAAGATAGTTGTGTTATAAATATATTCTCCTACTTTGTGTGACTTGTCTTTTCATTACTTGGCTAGTAGTGACTTGAAATGCAAAGGAAAATTGGGTCACAATATTTTCTCCTATATTTTCTTCCAGGAGGTTTATAGGTTTAAGTTTTACATTTAGATCTTAGCAACTTGGATTAGGCAGATTTCTTAGATAAGACATAAATACATGAACCTTAAAAGAGAGAAAAAATACATTAGACTTCTTAGAAATAATATAAGGCAGAAGACAGTGGAGAAATATCTTTAAAGTACTGAAAGAAACAAAACAGAACTGTCAACCTAGAATTCAATGCCTAATAAGATATTCTGCAACGTTGAAGGTAAAATAAAGATTTTTTTTCAGAGCATACAGAAGCTAAAGAATTTATGAGCAGCAGATCTACACTATAAGAAATATTAAAGGAAGTCCTTCTGACAGAAGGAAAAATGTGAGATGGAATTTAGATCTCCACGAAATAATGAATACCACTGAAATGGTCACATAGGTGGATAAATGCAAAAGATTTTCTAGTTTTATAAAAATCTCTTTATAAGATAATTGACTATTTAAAGCAAAGACCATGTATTATGTGGTTTATAACGTGTAGAAATAAAAGTGTGATAACAATAGCACAAAGTCCAGTAAAGGGAAAACGGAAGTGTACTGTTATAAGGCTGTTACACACGTGTCAAGTGTTATGATGTTACTTGAAGGCTGACTGTGTGAAGTTAAAGATGCATATTGTAAACCCCAAAGCAGTCATTAAAAACACAAAATAAACAAGTATAGCTACTAAGTGAATTAAAGAAATCAAGTAAAATTTTAAAATATTTTATGTTTGAACACAGGCACATACACACAAAGTGAACACAGCCATACACACACAAAACATAGAGCTCAATTTTTTACATGTTTAGGATTTTTCCAAAGACAGAATTTCAATGGATGTTGAGCAAATTTATTAAAATATCAAAGTGAAATATCTTCTCATTAGTGTGTAGGAATTACTGATTGACTTCAGGAATCGTGGAAATACACAAATCCAATTTCTACAAATACCACTGCATAATCGGACTGAAAACTGATGCTGTGATCAACTATGCACAGCCAATGATGACCTTCTTCATTTAGATTCACGAATGTTTGTGAGCTCTCTTTCAGATACTACAAGCATTAAACCGAGGGTCAAAATAAACTGCACTTAGAACCAGACTTTGGAATTTCTACATCACCAGTAGTGAAACAAATATTATTTAAAAATGACACATAGCCACACATGTTGCTTCTATTACAATTTTATTATTTATGGGAATATTGATTGTGAATAGGTTTTATATATATTTAATATGTAAAATACATTTTGAAATATAAACGTTGGGTATTTCATCTTCATCTCATTGTTTTACTTTTAATTTTATGTGATTTATAATGGACAGAATATAATATTTACTTCCACACTTTACAACTACAATTTATCCTTTTATGTATTATTTAAGAATTGTTTTACATGCAATATATACATAGATGGCATCAAATATGAAATAAACCTATACTTTACAATGTCACATATTACTATGAAAATTAGCATTATATAATATTATTTGGAAAGTAAAACAAATACACATAGTAAGGTTTTAACGTATGGGAGGCTCAGTTCTTTTTTTTTATAGTAGTAATTTTTTTTCCTTTTTTCTGTTTTTTCTTTTTTTCAATATGAAATTTATTGTCAAATTGGTTTCCATACAACACCCAGTGCTCATCCCAGCAGGTGCCCTCCTCAGTGCCCTTCTGCTGTGAGAGACACTGTAACTGGATGGCCAAGTATGAACTTCCAGGGAGAGACTTGCATGGATTCAGATCCCGTTTTAGCACTCTCCAGCTGTGAGAAAGTGCTTTGCAGGTCTTTAATTCAGAAAGTATGTTTAATTAATGCATTTTAGCCTTATTTTCCCCTTCTTTTAGAAAGAGAATGCATTAATACCTACCTCAGTGAGTTATTGAAAGGATTAAATAACGTAAGCAAGATAATTGACACGTGTAATTAATATGTGCAAATTAATTCGAACAGTGCATGACACACGTTGGTGCTTACAACTATGACTACTGTTACTACTATTAATGATGACTGCTAATATTTATATAGAAGTTAATAAGTGCTAGGCACTGTTTAATGGACTTTGCATATACTAACTCACTGAATTCTCATTAAAAAAGAACAAGGTGTATATGCATGAGATAATATTCCCACTTTAGTGATGAGAAAATTGGCATACAGGACTTAAATTTCATTATTATAGTGTGCTTGTGTTAAAGCAGCCTTCTATTTGTAGAATAAGTGATTTTGATCATGGTAGATAAATAAGGTTTTAAGTTGGTTAAGATAACCTTGAAAAATAGTTTTGCATTGTTTGTCATAAATTAGGTGAGAATATAATGTTCTTTTTTGTTGTTGTTGTTCTTATCATATTTGACAATTGAAGTCAGATTTGCTTCATAACAAGGGAACAAATCAGCCTTAATCTTTCAAATATACTTTGAAATGGTTTGTGTAATATAGGAATTATTTCGTCTTTGATATTTAAAAAAAATCCAGAATAAATTAGATTAAGCCTGGCTCTGTATGAGAGAGTATGTGTATGTGTGTATATTAACATACAACTAATTATAACGTGTTGTGAGGCACATTTCTTTGAGTTCAAATGATGATGGAAAAATATAACTACTCCATATATATAAGCACTCAGCAACTGAAGACTTTTAAGGCACCTTTGGGTATACTATATGAGTGATCATTATGATTTCTATTAGCTCTTAATAAGTAGTGTTTCTCTAGCCAATGATTTATTGAGGTCATAGATCCATGGGATCAATGCCTGCAACCTTTATGTTTAGAAATAAAGCGGTAGATGTCTCATGTCCTCTTTTCAATTAGATTTATTGTGCTCCTACTTTTATGCCTAGTACGGTAGCAAGTGTTGGGCAGCTAGCAATGGGAGGAATCAGAATTCTTGTCTGGAGAAATTCACAGTAAGTGAGACAGTATTGTAAGAAGATAATGACAATACACAGTTATAGGTGCTATAATAGGTGAATACAGTTATAGATTCAAGAAGATCAGCATAATGGAGATGATATTTCGGCTTCAACCTCAAGATGAAATTCTTTCCGCAACATGAACTAAACATTCAACAAAGCAAGTTTTAAATGATGTCAGATTTTGGAAGAACAGTGCAGGTATAAAATAGTTCAGAGTTACTAGATCTAGCTGTAGAAGGTGAAAATGGACAGGCAAGCTGGGATTCATTCATAAATGATGTAGTTTTTTTTCCTATAGAAAACAACAACAATTAAGGTAATTTACATAATCAGATGTGTTCCTTTGGTCAACAAAAGGATATGTTGAAGCCTACCCTGGGCCAAGCACTATGCAAAACCCTGGAGGCACAGTAGTGTATAACAAACAAAGCCTTTCTGCCCTCAGGATACTTATAAGGGTACTGAGCAGGTACTGAGCTGCTATTGTACTATGTCCCAACAATAGGTGTTGAGAACTGCTGAGATTTTTTGGGGGTAAACTCAAGAGTGTTTATCTGACAAATGTTACCAGTGAAAGAAGGGAGGAATGGGAGATTTCTGTTTGAGGTGAATTGGATAGTGACATTACTGTGACTCTAGGAAGAGAACCAGAGGTAGAGGGGAAGATGCCAGCTCAGTCTTCGACAGGGTGTACAACTCTTTCCTAGCTGATTAAAATAATACTTCCCACCGACAAGGTGTCAGTTCAAATGTCATCTCCTCAAAGAGAGCTTCTCTGACCACCTTAGACAAAAAAAATGCTCTCCTTAGTCATTTTCTACCCCATTACCCTAACTTATTTTCTGAACACTTTTCCCTATCTAGAATTACCTTATTTATCTATTTGTTCATCTCCTGTTTTCCCCAGCTGGAATGGGAACCGAATGAGGGCAGAGAAGTGGTCTGTTATGTTTTTGCTCACCACTTTATCCCAGGGATGGGAGCATAATAGGCTTTCAATACATTTTTGTTCTATGTTGAGTTGATGGACATAAGAGAGGGCGCAGGTTAAATTGGAGGTCATTGGTATTTAAGCTCCATGTGACTGTAGGTGTTGATGAGTATAAAGTCAGTCTTTTGAGACAAATTTATGGTATTTTTTACCTTCCCCTCTTCTCCAAAGGGAAAGTTGATATACAGAGGAAGGAACATAGGAGGCATCATGGATGTAAGATGGAGGGATCTTGGTACCACATGTGCAGCTCATGTGTTATTCTAAGGTTTTCTTTTTTTTCCCTCTGTCCCCATATCTATACCCTTAGTCTCTGCAAGACACTTTGTGAAAACATGACCACTGGCAGGTTGGCATTGTTAACTTTATTCACCAGAAAAAGAACAGCCATACATACCACCAGTTATAAAATCCCTAGAAAAAGACTTCGATTGGCCTAGCTTACATCTGATACCAACCTTCGATCCAATCCAAAGAAGCATTATGCATAGTGTGACTGTGTATCATGGTTTGCCTAGGATGATTCTGTTTACACTTGTTATCCTGGTGTAATTATCAATAGCACACTTCCCTACTCTCAAAAATCCTCTATCTTGGGTAATGAATGATATGGTTCCTCCAGTCATAGTGAACAAAATGGCTTCCCCTGTGGTCACCAGGTGGTTGGTGCTCAATGTCTAGAAACATGGTTGGGATGGACAGAAGTATGAGGTAGCTGGAAACATGAGACGACCAAGAGGTGGGTGAACCCTTCAGGAAGGCTGATTGCCTTCCTCTGTCCCTCTGGCCATCAACGCAACCCCCAGTGTGTCTCTTCCAGACATGGGGTCGGGAGTTAGAAGAACCCTGGCATACTTCATGATATGCCCATAGGTGTGTTGGTTACTTAAAAGCCTCACTCTTCCCCTGATACCTCAAGGAGGGGGTGGGTGGTAAATCATACAAGAGTATCCACTTGAGGTCTACTGATAAATGTCTTCCCCACTTTAGGACTTCCCTGTCCTGGAAGAATCTGTACTTGTCTCTCATGAGTGAAATGTCTGATCAGGATTTCCTGTGTAAGGCTCCTCTCAGGCCTGAGGGTCTTGAGATTCCTGGAAAACAACTTGGAAGTAGTTTTAGAGCATTATCTAGGATATCATTTACACTCTCATCTAATCTTTTAACCCCAAATATGTGCCTGAAAGCAACTGAGAGTTCTGGGTAAGTTTCCATGTTCTCCCTGGAAATCACAAAAAGAGAACAATCAAGACAAAAAGCAGCCATAGGTACCACCCAGACAGATAGAGGGAACCAGGAATCCTGGGACATTTGCAACCTTCTCTAGTTGTTTGAATTTTGTTTCTTAAATACTTTTCAATCCTTGTCTTTATTTTATTTTTTTTTAACGTTTATTTATTGTTGAGACAGAGAGAGATAGAGCATGAACAGGGGAGGGTCAGAGAGAGGGAGACACAGAATCCGAATCAGGCTCCAGGCTCTGAGCTGTCAGCACAGAGCCTGACGAGGGGCTCAAACCCACGGACCGCGAGATCATGACCTGAGCCGAAGTTGGCCGCTCAACCGACTGAGCCACCCAGGCGCCCCCCTTGTCTTTATTTTATACTCTTTTGTTTTATATTTTCCCCCTCTCTTATTTCATTCTCATTTTTCGTTTTTTTTTTCTATCTCTTTGCTGTTACACCTTTATTCCCCATTCCCCTATTCCTTTGCTTCTTCTCTTCCTTCCTCCTCATTCTCTCTCTCCCCCTCTTTTCCTTGATGAATAGACACTCTTCATTTATCAAATAGATTTCCCCCTGGACATAACTGCTGCTTATAAGGAGATGCACTCCCAAGTCTGAGGACACCATTCTGCTCCACTATTTAAGGGTCATGGAATCAGCAGTGGTGTAAGTTAAATAAGAGGTGGCCTTGGAGGAGCACCATCCCCAAAAGGTACTTTAGAAGGAACTCTGTGAATCACACAGTGCTAGGTCCTTTCTATACAGCTGTGCGTGGATTTCCAGAACTGATTGCCAGTGTTCCTTTGGGGGGGGGCGGGCATTTCCTGATGCCTGATCCTTTCCACAGAACCTGCCTCCTGAGCTGAACTCCAGCCCCCTGCTTTAAATTTGGGGTATGATTTGCCCATTGCCTAGATGCATATCGATTAGTACAAGGTCAGCACAGATCTGAAGTAGTCACTCCACAATTTCAGCAACGGACAAGGAAGCAAGCAGAGAAGGGAACACAGAAACTCACTAATAATTGTGAGGATCAGGAAAAGATTAATTTGGAAAATGCAGAATAAACCAAAAAGAGACTTCTACCTTCTCCTGAGAAGAAAAAGCTATAGTCACAGACTTTATTGTCAAATTTGAAAAATAATTCATAATATATTTTCTCTCACATTACAGTAAAAATGTTATATTCAAGGCTTCGGATGTGGCATGTGCTTTACTACTTGGCCATGGTGAATACCGTTTATTCATTTGTTTGACAAACGTGCCTTGAGTGCTTACAACGTGTCAGCCACTGTAGCACACATAGGGTTTTAGAGGTAACCAGGACAGATAAGTTTTCTGCTTTTCAAAGAGCTTTTGTTCTGTTGATTGAAGATACAAACAAGTGAATCAATGTGAGATTTCAGATTACTGTGTTTTTGAAACAGAAAGCAAATATGGCTGAAGTGTTGTGACAAGAGTCTTTATATAGGATGAAGCTGGAAGAATAGACAGGAACAGGTTATAACGTGTCATAAAAAATATAGACTTTATTCTAGGTGTAGGTGATGCTTCAGAATCATGACTTCATCTTCAAGGCCAAAGCTAGAGATCGGGTCCCCTAAAATCCCTCCCTCTGGGACTCACTAACACCACCTTTAGTTGAATGTGACAAAGCCACTCACTTAAGAACACCTTTTAGCAGGATTAATTCCAATTGCTCCTTGATCTCCAACAGCCTGTTTCACAAAACTCAGCTCCCTTCCTGAATGTCTGCTTTCAACTCTGGCTTGTGGGGTCTGATTATCTCCTCCAAATCTCCTGTTCACTCTGTCTCTGTGATTATGGTAAAATCTGTCATGTGCATTTTTCTGGCTCTTCGTCCATCTAGTGCTTGAGATATAAAATATGAATTAAAGTATAAGCTATTTCAGTTACTTTCCTTTTAATCTTTACAGACAGTTGGGGAATGTGCCATATTCTTGTTTAGAGTTCCCTCAGAGACATGAAATATCTCTAGTTCATCAAACCTAGAAAGTATGAAAAAGTAGACTGAACATTTTTCATGTCTCTTTCACTCAAATAGACCCCTTGACCCAAATATCAAAGTTATTTAAAATTTGTGTAATATTTCACACAAATGAAAGGTAAAACTTGGCTGCAGTTTCCCAGTAGTTAGCATCTAATTTAGCTTACCTTGGCTTATTGTTTACCCTGTTTAACTCTTATAGAGTTTTCATATTTAATATATATTTTAATTAAAGGAAAGCTGCAGAATTTCCATCCACGTATTCAGCTATTCTTCATGGAGTTGTGCCTTTTGATAGAAATCTTCTCATTTTAAGAGCTCTACTCTGAGAAACTCCTTAATGGAAGAACAGTCTCCGGTAAGATCAAGAGTCAGTAGACGCCAGCACTCTGCAGCTGAATTGAGGCTTTCATGTGGCTGGGTTACTATGAGCCATCCATTGTTCCTATTGTTCTGTAGATCTTTGTTGGAATGTTGTTGATAGTCATTGATTTCTCAAGGCAAGTACTGGAGCTCAGTGAAATTTCCTTCTAAAGAGAAAGTGTACAACAGGAGAATTCAGATGTCCTTACACTGCCTTCTTCATGCTTCTGACTTCCACCTCCCACCAAGGAAGGAGAATTTTGTGGGAGACAGAAAATATGGAATGGTGGGTAAAAAACAGGATAAAGGAAAGGGGAAGAGTCTAATGGACAGGTAGAGAATGGGGAAGAGAGATGTGAGAGGGAGAAGTTGGAGGAGGGCCACCTCCAAGGTAGGAGGTGGAGGAAAGTGAGGGGGGAAAGCTGAGGGAGGTAAGAGCAGAGCAAAAAAGAGATTGGGGACTTAAAAATTAATGGGGAGAAAGAATGCAATTTTTTTGGACTGAAACTGACTCCACCCTTGCATTTGTATCCTATGGCTGCTGTAACAAATTATCACAAACGCAGTAGCTTAAACAGTATAACTATATTGTCTTACATCTTTTGAGTTCAGATGTCTGAAATTGGTCTCAGTGGGCTACAGTTAAGGTGTTGGCAGAGCTGTGCTTCTTTCTGGAGGCTCTAAGAGAGAATCTGACTCCTAACCTTTCAGCTTTCTGAAGGATACCCACAATCCTAAATTGTCAAAGCCAGCAATGCTGGATTGTCTTTCTCAATCCAAATTTCTCTGACCTCTGCTTCACATCCCTGTCTCCGACTCTCTTCCCTTTGCCTCCCTCTCCTATTTATAAAGACACTGGTACTTACATTGGGCCCATCCAGATTATTCAGAATAATCTCTCCTATCTCATGTCGGATGATTAGCCATCTTAAATCCACCATCCACTTTAATTCTCCTTTGCCATGTAGCCTAACATATGCACAGATTCTGAGGATTAGTATGTGGACATCTTTAGTTGGGGGAACATTATTCTGCCTATAGCAATCTTGGTAGTATGACAGGGATCTGCCTTATCCTTGGATTTCTCCGGCCAACAACCCCCTCACCCCCGTTGATCCATTTGTTGTCACATTTTCATCTTGAGAATGAAGGCTGATATAAGGTTGATCTTTAAGGGCTTCCTTATGGAGGCCACAAGGAATCCCTCTCCCCATACTCCTACTATCTGGAACACATTTTCTAATTTCTACTTCTGTTCACAACCTCCACCAACTGTGATAGAGTTTTTAAGTAAGAGGACTCAATTAGCAAACTTAAATCCTGGGGAGGTCAGGATAAGGTGAAGGATATGAGAATGCCTGTGGGTGTTTTGATCTCTCTGACTGGTCACCATGTTCTGTAGAGAGAAAGTCCCTGCATTCTATGTGAGCAACACCAACTAAAGGAAGAACTAGCCCATGAGGCTGAGGAAACTGGGCTGGGGTTAGAGGAGGTGCTTTAATTAAAACCCCAGGAAAATACCACAGAAAGTATTACATAAATGCTTTGCAGTTTGTTTTTTTCTCCCTAGCTGGAAGGTTATAATTATTATTTAATAATTGATATATTAATTGATAAAGTAAGACAAGCTAATATGGTTATGGTTGAGAGAGTAATATGTTAGGTAATATAAAAATAGAGTAGAATTTCAAAATTAATGGGGATATTGAAGAGAAAATGGTCTCAGCCAACAAAACTAAGGACACAAAAAAGGAGCAAATGACAACATCAGTAAATAGTAGACAGTTTAATAAATAGAAAATACAAATTAGGATGAAAGAAACATAACCAAATATTTTAGCCAACCTGATAAATGCTAATGGATGAAATCTTTTTCTGAAGAGGGTTTTCAGCATATTATTCACAAATACACATACACATACACAGTTTGCTAGATATTTTCAAGTAGTATGCTCAATGAAAACTATCAAAGAAAAATTTTAAGGAAATAGTCTAGCAAGGATAAGTCAAACAAATGTAATACAACAAAAGTAGGATGAATGGCCAAGGCCAGAGCTAAACACAAAGCCGATGTATCACACTGGAAGAAGAAAGATATGATGTGTAAAGAATTATGAATACATATTTCTTTATGAAAAAAACAAAATGGCAGCCAAATACATAATGCAAAAACTCCAGGAGATAAAGCTTGATAACATACAATTATAGAGGAAGTTATCAATAAAACTTTCAGAATGGAAAAATTAAGTAGACAATAAATAGGCACAGATAAAGAGGATGAGGATGATTAAATAAAAGAATTTCAGGGGCTCCTGAGTGGCTCAATCGGTTAAGCATGGGACTCTTGGTTCCCAGCTCAGGTCATGATCTCACGGTTTTGTGAGTTCGAGCCCTGTGTAAGGCTCTACTACCAGTGCAGAGCCTACTTGGGATCCTCTCTCTCCCCCTCCCTCTGTCACTCCTCTGCTTTCTCTGTCTCTCTCCCAAACTAAATAAATAAACTTAAAAAAAAAAAAGAATTCCATAGATGATTTTATTCCTTTCATTGATTATGTATTGCTTTGCATTTACAAAATTAAATAACATTTAAAATTCCAAAAAGTTGAGATCTTACTAGCCTCCTTAACTGCTTATAAATTTGTAAAACTGGCCAATCTTTAAATGAAAAATTAATATGCCAGTTAAGACACTCTTGAAATAATCTCTGAAGCAAAAAGTCTATCACTAAAACCTAAACTATCTGAAAAGGAGACATACTAAAATACATATGGCACAGAAAAATATACAACTAAAAGAAATTTAGAATGGCATTTTTATTATTAAAAATGATTAAAAATACAATGAGCATTTGCCTACAAAATGTAAAAAAAATTAACAATACAAGAATAAAAGGGGGAATTATTCAAGACTAAGAACTAAAATCGAAGGAATAAAAAGCAACTAAATGGTGAAACAGGACAATTAATAAAATCCCTTCTCTTCTGGCAATAGTAAAATAAATAAAATTCCAACAGGCTTAATTTACAAGAAAAGAAGAGACTGTAAACATTAGGAATTATAAGGGAGGTATAAGCTCAAATACAAATAAAAGATTATTTAAAAATTATTAAGTTTAGCACTATGAATGTTACAATCATGTAGAAATAGATAATTTCCTAGCAAAAAAGAAAATTTACTATTTCACGATGGCAGGATGAACTTTATGACAATCACTTAACCCAGCACTGTCATGAATGGCTTCATATAGTAGGGGATATTAAAAGAAAAACCAACCAAACTAAACCAAACAACAGCCACCATCAACAACAAAGAGTTGGAAAAAAATACAATTCATCCAAAAAGTCACTGAAGTCATAAAAAGTTATTTTGGGGAGAAAGTCAACAAATACCAGAAACCCATAAGAGAGATAATTTTATTTATCTATTTTTAGTTTTTTGTTGTGGAGAGAGAGAACCTGCGTGAGAGGGACAGTGGGAGAAAGAGCAAGAGATCTTAAGCAGGCTTCGCTTCCAGCACAGAGCTGGGGGCGGGGCTCAATCTCCGGACCATGATATCATGACCTGAGCTGAAGTCAAGAGTCAGATGCTTAACTGACCAAGACACCCAAGTGTCCCAAGAGAGAGACTTTTAGATGAAAAAAAAAAAAAAAAAAGAAAGAAAAGAAACCACAGCAAAAACAGGCACAGAAGAGGACTGCTAACATGGTAGAAGTGTTTTTAGAATCTCTCTGATCCTGGAAATGGAAGATTCTGAGACTAGAAGGCGCCCAGTGTCCCTGAGCAATATGATCAGTTGTGACACCCAACTAGGCCAGCTTTTTGACACCTATACAATTCATCTTTCCTGTGCAGCATGTGCAGTGACACAAAGCAGCCTAGCTCAGGGCAGAAGAAGTGAGTTTGGACATTGGTGTCAACATGGTGGGACTATCCCAGAAATTCATAGAAGGAGGTGGTACCTGTTGGAATGGTAAAGGTGTAATAAGGTAGATACACAAAGTGTGCATGATGATAGTTTAAAAATTAGTATATTAAATTTATTCTTAAGATTTAAAGTAAAAGCAAACCTCTGATGCTCACAGATTTAGACTTCTATCTGCTATCTCCTCTCACATATCTTTCTAATTATTTTCTTTTTCTTCTCCATATTGCTTTCTTCTTCCTTTTCCCCTTTCTTCTTTGGACTTCTACTTTCCACATCGTCTCTTCACTTGGTCTCCCTGTCTCATTTGTATTACGCTCCCACTTAGTTCCCTCAATGGATCTTTCTTTCCCTTTTTCTTTTCTTCTGAGGCATCAACCGCCACATTTCCCACCACAAATGGATCCTCTTCATTTTCTTCTTTGCCTCAATCTCTCCCTTTATTTTGTTTTTTAATATAATTTATTGTCAAATTAGCTAACATACAGTGTGTAAAGTGTGCTCTTGGTTTTTGGGGTAGATTCCCGCAGTTCATTGCTTACATACAACAACCAGTGCCCATCCCAATCTCTATTTTAAATGCACATTCAGTGTATGTGTATATGCACAAATAATATATATTATTTGTTATATGTAATAAATAATAGTGATTTTGTTTAACTCACAAAGAGGCTGAATCGAATATCTTAGGTTCCTATCACAAAAATATAAAACATAAATATGTTCTTGGTCTAAAAAAAAAAAAAAAGAAGAAGGAGGGGGTACATAAAAACTCCCTTCAGGCACAATGTGTAGACTCACAGAGTATTCCCAATCGGTCCAAATAACTCTCTTATACAGAAATACACTCAGAATAACCAACTAAGAAAAATTTTTACCATGATAGAAACCACAATCAACCAATGCGAGAAACTTACATCCAGTAGAAAATAAAAGGGGTTATTTCTGTGTTGTCCTGGATAAGGATTTGAAAGGGTTCGTGGGAGGAGGGTGATACAGATATGGATTAATGCTAGCCAGATTTTGTTTGACAAATATAACTTCAGGTTTATGTGTTAGCACCTTAGGGTAAACACTTGAAAAATGGAAATAGAATTAATGACTTGCAGATCATTAGAGGAACAAAAACAACAAACAATTTTTGAAGGAAGTGTGATAAAGACATATGTAAAAATCCAAAAAGTAGGGGGAAGGGGAAATCAGATATCAGGATAACCATTAATCAGTAAATAAGACAGAGTATATGTCCAAACATATTAATAATCATATTATTTTTGAGTGAATAAAATTCATGTATTAAAAACCGATTTTTAAATTGCAAAAAAAAAAAAAAATAAATAAAGCAAGCTGTATTAAGTAAAATTCAAGATGAAAATCTTTAAAAGCAAAAAACAAAATTTTTCATCTTGATGAAAGGAACAATCCAGCGTGAAAATATTACAGTCAATGATATTTATGTACCCAACAACATAGCTGAAATATATAAAGGAGAAATGATTAGCCATGGAGAACAAATTGACTAAGCTGCAAACCTAGTGAGAGAGTTTATTACACCTCTCAGAAATGACGGAACAGGTAAGTAGAACAAAATAAGTCTAGGTGTATTGAATAATAAAATGTTTGAACAAGCAGAATGTGGATTAAATAGAAATTACACATTGTTTTGTGAATTTGGATAATGAAAAATTTAAGCAAATAAGTATGTATTACTTCAAATTTCACAAAACTTTACTTCTAAAAAATATGTACAAAACATTCACAGATATTATGAATTAGAACCCAAAGGAATCTCAATAAATTAAAAAGGCTGATTTCATGTAATCTATCACCATCACACAAAGCATAATACAATTTAGAATTAACAGCAAAAGAGGAACTAAAATGGCATTCACTAAAAAATAAAGCATATAAGTATAGACACACACACTTTTACAGAAGTTTTATATCAAGTTAGAGAAAATATAAAAATGGAAATTATTACTTATAAAACTTTTGTCAAAGATAATACCTAGGTATAAAAAACAATAAACATTGAATAATTTATGCCCTTAAATAATATATCAGAAAAATATGAAAGTTTGGAAGTAATGAACTGACCTTTCAATTAAAAAAGCTAGGACAGTTCAGTGATTTAAAAAAAACAGAAATAAAAAATGGATAAGGATAAGAGATAAAAATATAACAACATAAAAAGGTAAAACATAAAGTTAATCAAAAAAGATAGAGAAGTCTTAATAATTTATATTAATATGTATAACAATAAATAATAATACTTATAAAATTTATATCAATGTGTTTGAATTAGAAAATCAATTTGGGAATACTTCTTAATGTCCTGACTGACATTCAAGTGACTGGATTACATAATCCTTGGCAGAAATTGAGTGCTTTACAGCAAATAATCCCAACCATCTCATCAATCTTACTTTCCATAGGTCCAACACACTGAACTACCCTCGTCCTTATAGAGAAAAGCAGAGAAGGTGAAAAGCTCCATTCACCTCTGAAAATGCCAGATGACCAGAAGCAAAGCAAGACTAGTTGGGGAGCATTGAGCAGAGTGATGAACTGCATTTCATCCAACCCAGAATAGTCTGTGCCTATTTACCATCTTGAAGGGCCCTTGTCAGGTTGAGGGAGTTCTGCCAGGAAGCAGGCACTAAAACGGTGACCTTGAATCTTGGCTGGTTGATAATGGGCCACAAAGAATTGACAAAATCCAACTGCTTGCTGGAAGATACATGGCTTCCTTCAGCAGACAGTGAAAGATGAAATAGATTGGCTTAAAAAAAAAACACCAAAGAGCTTTGGGCTTATTGATTTTTATAAACAAAACCCTTTGGGTGCCCTAAGAGTAGAAAGGTACTATGGCAATTTGTCTTCTTAGAATAAAAATAGAGACATGTATAAACTAAATATGTTTTATCCCTGAAATATATGCTAAAGTAGAAGTAGAATTAACTACCACTGGACCTTTTCCTTTCATTTTTTGATAAATCAGAAAGAAGCTTATTTATCTCTTTCTTTCTAAGGAAGTAGGGAACGAGGCAGTGTCCCCAGATCTTTGATTTATTTACACAGGGACCAAGAGTTGGATTGAAGCTGGATCTTTCAGGAAAGAGTCCCACCCTCATCCACCCTCACTCTTCACTAGACAAACTCATATACATTCTATAAGTTTTAACTTAAATGGACATTTTCTTTGTAGTATCCTGGATACTTAAAATATTCTCCATTTTTGGGTTTATAAACTTTTTGTTCATTTCACCATTATATAATTTGCTATATGATATTATCTGTCAAACCCCCCCCCAACAACACCCGACCCCCTCCTTGATGAAGCAAACCAAAGTCACTGTGTGCACCCAAAGATGAAAAACCACATCTTATCTTTTCTAAGACTAGGGAGGAAGAGAGCAAAGAAAGGAGAGAGCAGGGTCATGAAGCTGAATTTAATTGAGTGATTACTCCACACAAGATATTATCTAGATCATTTCACATTTTATTATGTTTAATCTGCACACCCACATTGCTATATTAATACTGATCTCTTCAGATCATATATGAAGCTTACAAAATTTAAGGACTTTAGCCCAGGTCACAGAGTTGGTTAACATTATACCCTTCATCTAATTCCAAAGTGTGTGCTCTCTTTGCTACTACATAATTATGTCAAATTTAAAAGCAAAATAAGTTCCCTTCATATTGTTGTTCCCTACAGGAGATGGGCCTCTAAAATGTACAGTGGACCTTTCAGTTGCCAATGACCATGAGAAAAATCAGAGCAGATGATATAGCACCTTTTGATGATGGTGTTTCTTTAAGTGGAACAAGTCTGAATTTAAAACATAGTTGAGAAAAAGGTGGAGAAAGCTTTGCTAGTGATGAATGGAGTTGTCAAAAAAATGCACAATTTAACTGTAACTCAATAGGAATTGGAATACACATCTATTTAAGGCATTTCTAGATCTGATTTGATGTCCAAAGTTATAGCAAGATCAATCTCTTTGGCAGGATATTAAATTAATAAAATAAATATGTAAAATTAATATATAAAGTTAGTTTGCTAACTCCATAGCCTTCAAATAATGATAAAGCTGAATGCACATGTAAATTTTTTTCTGGCCACAAGAAGATTTTGATCACTTAATCTCAGTTCTACATTTTTTGCCTTTTGTTAAATATATATCTATATTGTACATATACATATTTATATACACATATATATAGTAGTATACTATATATGGTGTATATGTGCGTATGTGTGTATATATATATATATATATATGCCTATGTACATATAAAGATTATTTTATGTCAAATGACATGAAGCAGTTGTAACTAGCTTAAGTATAAATGGGAACTTTTGGAATCATACTCTGTTGTCTCATGGAATCAAAGAAAGTAGTGAATCAAACATTACATCAAACAGGAGCTTATCTAACCCAAGGTGTTTGATATCAGAAATATATCAAATTTCTGCCCAGTTGTTAAAATAAATAGATTCAGATCAAAATATGATAAACCCATCTTGATTGCAGTGCCTAATTCTGGACCAATCAAAACTGCCTGATGATGCAGTCATTTAATATGGACATGGCTGGTGGGGTGGTTCCCCGTTGTTTCAGGGGTAGTTACCAGAGAAGAAGGAATCATGAATCTGAATGACAAATCCGGCTATAAGAATTTTGATACAAGTTTTCTCCAAACTTTACTTTTAGGTTTCCAGTATGTTACACATTCAAAATGATGCATTCAGTAAGCATTTTGACCAAACTAGAAATTTGATTCTATTTAGTAGGTCCCACCTGGTTTAGTGAATGTTTTAACGATGACTTGGTAGATGAAAAAAACAAGATGATGTATTCAGAATGACTAAGCCCATAATCTGTAATAACTGTCTAGATTGCAGTTCTTAATCTTTGCTCAATTTTCATTCATTTTTTTTTTTCAAACCATGCCCACAGTGTCTGGCTTCTTTACCATGTGCACTACAAACCTGCTGACTTCCTGCTTCTCTCATTAATGGCTGGATGAAACTGCGACTCTCTGTCTCCTTAAAGTGGGAGCACTGTCTCTGTGGGGTCTCTGGCATTATCAACATTCTGCTGCAGCTTTGGAATAGCAGTAGTGCTTTATAGTAACGTTAGCAGGGAGAAGCTGATATGAAAACAGATATGATTGTGCAGAACACTGGTAACTTTTGCATTCTACCTTTTAAGAGAATGTTTATTATTATTTTTAAGAAAGAGTGCAGGTAGGGGCAGAGAGAGAGGACAGAGAGAATCCCAAGCAGGTTCTGTGCTGTCAGCATACAGCCCAATTTGGGGCTTGATTTCACAATCCTGAGATCATGACCTGAGCTGTAATCAAGAGTCAGACCTTTAACCAACTGAGTCACCCAGGTGTCTCATGCATCCTACCTTTAAATAACCCTCCAGAAGCCATAGCTCAAGGGCATCCTTGTTTGTTTTATACCCAATGTCATGGTAGGTTTTGTGTGCAATTAAAATCATTGCTTTAATCGAAGTGTTCATTCTATTTTTCACCCTTTTTTCAGTTAAAATTAATATGTATCAATTTCCCACATGATTCTTGAAAACATAATTTTAACAATTGCATGTAGTATTTGATTTAGTGAATCAGCTGTAACTTGTTCAACCATTCCACTATTACTGAAACAGTAGATTGTGTCTTTTCACTACTATGAATCCTACATACATGGAAACCTATATAATAGGTCCTTCCCAAATAGTGGAAAATTTATTTCATCCTGTCAAAAACTAAAAAACTATTTATGCTTTCTAACACTTATTGTTATTTTTTATTCTTGACGTTTTCTGTTCTCATTTTCATGGTCACCTTCATTATATAAGAAAAAATTTCTTTCTAGGATCAGATATTTACTTTATTTATTTTGCCAGTTTCATAAATGAAAAAAAGTGCTGGTTGCCTTTTTTTGATGATTAGCAAAGGTAAACTTTTTTCTCATGTCCTTGATTAAAATATTTACTAGTTCCTATTTCTCCTGTGATTTGTCTGATTTTTTTTGTCCATTTACCTTTGCCAAAAGTCATGAGAACAACTTCCCTGAAAAGTCCAGGTTTGAAGCCAGGATTGTCAGACCTTGGGCAAGTCATATCATCTTTTTTCTCATCTATATACCTCAGGGAGATATGGCATTTTAATGACACAATAGACATATAAGACTAAAACTTGATAGTAGTGGATATTCAAGAAATGATTCTTGATAATATCATTATTTTTGTTGTTATTACATAAGTAACTTAATTATCCAGAAAATACTAAAGAGCAGTGATGGCAGAATTGTCCTTACTTGATTCCCCATGTTTATGGAAATGCCTTTATTGTTTCACATTGGTAATCATTATTGAATGATGAGAAAGAATTAGAATAATTCTTATTAGAAAGAATTGAATAATTTAGCAAGGCTTTTTGGTTTCTACTGAGGTGAATTTTGTTTGGTTGTGTTTTTCCAATTTGACCAACTGATTTGATGTTTTCTTAAAGTTCTTAATATTTAACCATTTTCATGTTTGAAAGATTGAACTTTATTTGGTCATGGTAGAATTGTTTTAGTGAGACACTAGCTTCTATTAAGAAATAACTAAGGGTTTTCAAATCTATATTCATTGATCTGTTTTTGGCTTGTATTATCCTGATATTTTTTGATATCAGGATTATATTTCCTTTATAAATCAAATTGGTCTGCTTTATTTCTTCTGGGTTTTAGATCATTTTCTGTTGTGTGAAAATTTTCTGCTGCTGGATATTTAGAAGGACTAACTTTCATAACCAACAAGACCTGAGGCTTCATCTGGGTCGCTGTTTAACAAATTTCTGAGCCACTTTTCGTGTTAGGTATTTATTCTGTTTTTCTGCTTTGTTTGGTAATAACTTAGGTATTTTGAATTTTTAACATTCTATTAAAATTATCTGTTACATAAAATTTCAGATTCATCAATATATGCTGTTTTATTTTATTATAAATTAAACATCTAGTCTGAAGTAACTGTCACTCCCTTTTTTCCTCTCACTTTATTTGCATATTTTTCCCTATCTTAATTTATTTTGTTGGATATTTATTTTTTAAGATATAGAATATCAGGGCACCTAGGTGGCTCAGTCAGGTAAGCGTCCAGTTCTTGATTTCAGCTCAGGCCATGATTTCATGGTTTGTGGGATCACACCCCACGTTGGTCTCAGCACTGACAGTGCACAGCCTGTTTGATATTCTGTCTCACTCTCTCTCTCTCTGCCCCTCCCCTGCTCATGCTCTCTCTCTTTCTCTCTCTCTCTCAAAATAATAAAAATTTGTAAAACAACTGCAGAATATCTCTGCCTTCTAATTCACTTTAACCTTTTCAATATTCATTTTTATAAGCTTGAATGGCTTCTTTTTTAAATTTCCAGTGCATAACATTATTATTTAATCATTATCATTATTAAAAATGCTAATCTAGAAATTCACCTTTTCTTGCACTTTTGCTATGAAATATAACTCCCAATAAGGTGTGTTTATAAATTTCATTCATTTAAGCCATATTTATTTATTACCAACTCTGTACCAGACCATTACTACGAATTTATGGTATAATTAATGATGACTATGATGTTTATCTTACCACTTGGAGCTTACACAGGAGAAAAAGGCATTACTGAATAAGGATGCTTAAACCACCATGATAAGTATTAAAATAATAAGCACATGGTCCCATGGAAACAACAGAAAAGGAAGCACAGGTGAGAAGTACCATCAAATGCTATACAAATATTAAATACTGCACTTTTGCTTTGCTTTTTTGCCTGTGTCATCTTTAAGGCATTACACAAAATACTTGATGCTGTGTCTTTCCTCTACCACCCCCCTCTCACTCCTCATTTGGTAGGACATTAATGAAATATATCCCAGCAGTGGATCTTATCTACCCATCTACTCTCCCTCTTTCTCCTCTCTCTACCTACCTACCCACCTACCTATCATCTATTTGCATACCCAGTCTGTCTATCTATGCAGCTATAAGCTCAGAAAGCTTTCATGCAGGGACTGGCCACAGTGAGCTATAATCCAGAATGGAATACCAGTATTCCAGTTTGTCCCTTATTAGATATTCTGTTTATTGGAGCACAGTATTTCCCCAACTGGCTTCCGCAACTGATAGGAATTGTATGGAAAAATAAGCCAGGGATCTCTAGGTCAAATAATTATATTTCCCATTAGACTTTTAAGGACTTTAATGTGCTTTGAAACCTCCAAGACAGGAATATAATATACAGAATTTTCACGTTAATTTCATCATGGTTTTCTTTGATCTGGGACTTTCTTGAGAGAACAATGCTCTTTGCGACAGACTTTGTGAGGAGCTCTTTTATATTACCATGGATGCATTGGGTTTGGAATTCTGCCAGCCTCAGAAAAGGAGACATAGAAAGGCCACTGAGCGTATCTACATGTATTGGGAAATGTTAATTGTAGGATAAATCACAAGTAAAACAAAAAGCATACACACACAACAAAATATGTAATACAATATGTAAATATGTGTACTATTTAGAATACAAATCCTGTAGTGCCTTGCAGTATCATACAACAAAACTGTTTTAATGAGACTTAGCACATGTGTGATACATTTCATAGGGAATGACTGACTATTAGACAATTTGGGAGGGAAAAAAAAGTTGCTTTTTTACGAGACAGTCAGCAAAATGGCCTGAACAATGTAAAAAATGATTGGAAGACTGATTTTTTTGTTTTTAAATTGTTTTAAATTGAACTTATGATTCACATTTACAGGAACCAAACTACATCCAGCTGGGTAAAAGGCATAAAAAATTGAACCCACCCCTACTTGGATGACACCAAAGAGAAACTCACAGTGAGAAGAGAATTTCTATACTCTTAGGACATAGAAACCACAACAATTGGCTGAAGTTGGGTGATAATTCAAAGCAGGACAACTAAACATACCATCAACCCTGGGGATCTTTATTTACAAGGTACAATATTATTAGACTCCATATCACTTTTTTTCTTGAATTTTTTAAAAATAGTTTCAGACTTAAGAGTAATTTCTGTATGCCCTGCACACAGCTTCTCCTAATGTTATCTTCCATAACCATGGTTCAATTATTAAAACTAAGAAATTAACTGAACAATACTAATTATGAAATTACAGACTTTATTTAGATCTCCACAGTTTTCCCCATTATGCCTTTTTTTTTTAATTCTAGTATCCAATCCTGCATTGTACATTGTACATTTAGTTGTTAGATATCCTTAGTCCAGTCTACGACAATTTCTCAACGATTCCTTGTCTGGTGACCTTAACACTTCTGAAATGGTCAGGCATTTTATAAGATGTTCCCTGATTTATGTCTGGATGTTTCTTATGATTCGATTGAGGTTATACATTTTGAGGAAGAACATCTGAGAGATGATAGTCCCTTGATATGGTATCGTTATCAGTCCCACGTGATACCGATATGACAGGTGATGTTAACGTTGATCACTTGATTACGGTGTCTGCCAGGTTTCTCGATTGTAAAGCCATTATTCTTCCCTTTCCTCACTCTATTTATTAGATGTGACTGACTAAATTTAACCCATGCCTATGGGGTGAGGAATTAACCACCACTCCCTGGAAGGAGTATCGAACAACTGGTGGACCTATGTTAAAATCACTGCCTGGGTGGCTCAGTTGGTTAAACATCTGACTCTTGATCTCAACTCAGGCCCTGATATCAGGGTCATGAGCTCAAGTCCCCCCTCCATGCTGAGCATGGAGCCTACTTGAAAAAATATACATATGTGTGTTGCTTCCACTGAATCTAGCATTTATTGGTGGATTTTGTTTGTGGTGATTATTACTGTGACATTTTAATGGTGTTTTTATATTTCCTTCTTCTATGTTTATCACTTGGGGTTCTTCTGTGAGGACACATGGCCCTTGATACCTCATTTATTTATCCAGTTATGTATTTACACAATTATTTTGGGGTTATAATCTAAAACTACCATTTTTTCATTTTGTTGCTCAAATGGATTCCAACTTTCGTCACTGGGAGCTCTTTAAGATTGGTTCCTGTGATCTTTTGACATGCCCCATGCTTCGTGTTTATTTTTTTAATCATTTCCTTAATTCTTGCATCAAAAGATGCTCCAGGTTTACCTTGTTACTAATCCTTTCCCAGCCCTGGAATGGTCCACTTCCCCAAGGAACCCAGATGGTAGTTAGAAACTAAGGTGTCTGTTCATTTCTCTCTTTCTCTTTTTCATTCTGTTCCAAGAAATAAATAAATTATATATATGTATATGTATCTCTGTATTTGTACATACATTGTCTTATCCTCTACCAACTGAGCTACACAGGACGCCTAAGTGCATATGTTAAAATATAAGTATACACTGATATATTCAACTACAGTCCAGCATCATGGGTTCATTCTAACATTACCTCATTACTTATTTGTCCCATCTTTCTCTGACAGTGAAAAACCTGGCTTTCACTGTCTAAATACACACTATTTTGTCCAAACTTAGGGTATATGTAAGGTAGTTTCAGTATGACTAACTTGTACCCATGTGGGAAACAAATTTACCAATTAAAATACAATATTTACTTACAGTTCGTTTTGTTTTCAGCCTCATGATATATCTGGCTGAACTTCTTGTTTCTAAAAGATAATTAGGGCAGATCCTTTCTTGCCTACATCCTTCAGTGTGGTTATGTTATACATTTGTAATACAGTTAGAGTCATTTGTCAAAGTCTAGATTGCATTTCGGATTGCTGGGATCTACTGATTTTCTGCCTGCTTGTACTATCAGGAAAGAAATGTTGAAGCCTCTGATTCCACTCAGCCAGTTAAGTGTGAGACTCCTGATTGGATTTATCTCTCTCTCTCTCTCTCTCTCTCTCTCTCTCTCTCTCTCTAAATTCAGTCATACCAATTTCTCCTCATGTATTTTGAAGCTCTGTTGTTAGATTCACATACTTTTAGAATGAATATGTCTCCTTGGACAACTAAACTCTTCTATCATTAGCTAATGTCCATCTTTGTTCCTGAAAATGTTCCTTGTTTCGAAGTCTACTTTGTGTGAAATTAATACAGCTACTCCAACTTTCTTTCTGTTGGTTAGTCTTTGGGTGGTATATTCTTTTGTACTTTTACTTTCAACTCATCTATTTTTTTTAATTTAATGTGATTTCTTATAGATAGCAATAGTCAGGCCTTGCTTTGTGTCCAGTTTGACAGTCTCAATCTTTTAAATAATTTGTTTGTACTGTTCATCTTCAATGTGATTATAGATAGGATTAGATTGATATCTACCACCCTTTTGGCCACTTTCTGTTTGTTCCATTGTTCTTTTTGTCCTCTTTTTCTGACTTCTGTTGGGTAATTTGAGAGTTTTATTTCCTTTATTGATTTATTATTTATGCCCCATTGTAGGGGTGGCCCAAGGGTTTGAAATGTACATTTTTAATTAATCTTAGTCTACCTTGAAATAACAGTATACTGCTTCACATTAAGTGTCAGGACTATATGAGAGTATATTCCCAACCCACATCCTTTGTGATATTGTTGTCATATATTTTACTTTTATACTTGTAATAAACATACAATACACTTATATTAAAATTACTTCAGGATGTCAATTATCATCTACAGTAATTAGAAATAAATTCAACATATGAATTTTATTTTACCACTATATATTTTATTGCCAATGAGATTTTCACTTCTTTTTCTAGATCCAGATTTCCAAACAATATTTCATTCCTTTTGCCTCAAGATCTTACATTAATATTTCCTATTGAAAAGGTCTGTTAGCAATGGATTATCTCGGGTTTTGTTTGTGAAAGACATTTTATTTCCTGTTCCTTAAAATTGTTTTTTAGTTACCATACAGCAAAACTGACCCTTTTCTGGAGTGTATTTCAATGTATAGATTTATGTAACCACATACACAATAAGGAGACAGAATAATTTTTGTTTCTGAGCAGTCTTTCATCCCTTTATGGTGATTCCTTGGGTTTAGAGTGTGGTTTGGTTTTCCACAGGTAATTTCTCAATGTCTGTCTCCTTCTTGGCTTGGTATTTTCCCTTTTGCTCTGTGCTTCAGGAGGAATTTGTCTCCTACAGTTCTACAGGTAGCTAGCATTAGACTGTTATTTTTTACTCTGTACTTATTAGCCTGTCGGGGAGCAGCACATGAGGGGGGTAGTCTCTGATGTTCTGATTAAGCATCAATCTTGGGTAGGCATTGTATCCCTACCTTCCTAGTATGTGGCCTTCCTCGTGATCTTGTACCTCCTCCAGCTTTTGTGCTGTGCCTAACACACATTCCTGCCCCTCACAGAGAGTTAGTTTCCTTTTTTGTTTTCATTTTGTTTTTTCTGTCTGCTTTACCCAACTGTCAGGGATGCCTATCAGTGCCTCCAGGCAACACTGTATGATCATCTCTCACTGCAGACAGGGTTTGTAATCTGTATAGGCAGTAGGGGACATGCAAAACCTAGAACTTAAATAAACAATTGAGTTTAAAAACTTCTATTTGGGTCTATCAGCAAGTTGATCACAAGTGAAGAGAGAATTAGTCAATGAAACATCAGAAGAAGCTGTTTATACTGAAAAATGGGAAGGTAAAAGCAAAGAAAACACAAAAAATAGAGTAAAAGGCAGATGGAACATGGTGAAAAGCTGTAATATATGCATAATTCAACTCCCAGGAACAGAGGAGAAAGAGAAAATGTGGAAGATCAGTATTTTAGTACATAATGGCTTAAGATTCTCTATAAACTGGCAAGTAATATAAAGCCACATATAGCTGAATCTCAAACAGAAAAAGTTCTTTGGAAACCATACACAGGCACATAATAGTAAAACTATGATCCAGAGACAAAAAAAAATATCTTAACATCAGCCTGGAGTTGGGGGTCAAGGGATATATTCATTTAAAGCAGCAATAAGGCCAGCAAATGGTTTTTCAACATAATTGATGGAAAAAAGGAAGACAATTGTATTATATGTTCAAAGTGCAAAAAGAAAATAAAAACCTGCCAGTTTAGAATTTAGACCCAATGCAAATTGCCTTCAGATATGAAACAAAAATAAAGATATTTCCAAATACAAATAGATATATAAAACTAGGAGCCTTTATCACCAGCAGGCACACCCTAAATCATATGTTAAAGCAGGTTTTTGAAGAGGAAGGGAAAAGTAATCCCAGATAGAAGCTTAAGAGAGCATAAAGGAATAAAAAGCAACACAAAGGGGAAAAATGTAGATAAATGTGAATGCATGGGTTTTTTGTTGTTGTTGTTTTCTGGGTTATTTTTTTTTTGTATTAAAACAGTAATAATATATTACTGGACTTAAACATACATAGACTTTAAACAATTTTAAAAAGGGCATGTATGGGATGGCGCCTGGGTGGCTCAGCCAGTTAAGTGTGAGACTCCTGATTTTGTCTCAGATCATGATCATACAGTTCATGAGATAGAGCCCCGTGTCAGGCTCTGTGCTGATGGCACGGAGCCTGCCTGGGTATTTTCTCTCTCTCTCTCTCCCTCTCTCTCTCAAAATAAATAAATAAACATCTAAAAGAAGGAGCATGTATGATAAGAGACGATTAAATATAGATACAGTGTTATAATGTCCTTGCCTTGTCTAATAACTGCTAGAAGTACTGATTTATGTTGGACTTTCATTAGTCAAGCATGCATGCTAAATTTTTAGGGTAACAAGCTAATAAAAGTGAATGCAGGAAACGGTAAGTAATAATAATAATTCCTTAAAAAAGGAAGAAGAGCTAGAAAAAAAGCAGATGGGGGATGGTAGAGCAGCAAATAAGAAAATGCTACATTTAACCCCAAAATCTGATATGGGATGTAAGAAAACTAAATAATTCAATAACAAAGATCATTTGACTTACACTCTTTTTAATCTGATGAGACAAATGAATGTACAAAATCTAAAAATGAAAAGATACAGGGGGCACCTGGATGGCTCAGTCGGTTAAGTGTCTGACTCTTGATATTGGCTCAGGCTATGATTTCACGTTCGTGAGATTGAGCCCATGTCGGGCTCTGTGCTGACAGTGCGAACACTGCTTAGGATTCTCTTTCCCTCTCTCTCTGCCCCTCCCCTCCACTGCTCATGTGCTCACTCTCTCTCAAAATAGAGTAATAAACTTAAAAAAAAAAATGGGGCACCTGGGTGGCGCAGTCGGTTAAGCGTCCGACTTCAGCCAGGTCATGATCTCGCGGTCAGTGAGTTCGAGCCCCACGTCAGGCACTGGGCTGATGGCTCAGAGCCTGGAGCCTGTTTCTGATTCTGTGTCTCCCTCTCTCTCTGCCCCTCCCCCGTTCATGCTCTGTCTCTCTCTGTCCCAAAAATAAATAAATGTTGAAAAAAAATTAAAAAAAAAAGATGCAAGAAGACACATCATGCAGATATTAAATAGAAAGAAGGAGGAGTAATAATAATACCAGAGTTGACTTTAAGGTAAAAGCATTGCTATACAGGAGTATGTAATAATGACAGAAGTTTCAATTCACTGGGAAATTATACAAATCTTACATTTCTATGCATTTAGTAACATACCCTGTCCACTGTTTTCCAAGGGTTGCTGTTTAACGAAGCATTGACTTAAAACAACAGAAATTTGTTCTCATGTGGTTCTGGAGGCTGGAAGTCTGAAATCAAGGTGTCTGCTGGGTCATGCTCCCTCTGAGATTTGGGGTAGACCCCTTCCTTGCCTTCTCCTAACATTTGGTGCTGACTGCCAAGCCTTGGCTGGCAGCCACGTCAATACGGCCTCTGCCTTCACCATCACGTGACTTCTGTCTGTGCACCTCTCGGTCTGCACATGGCTCTCTCTGCCCTGTATCTGTCTTCTCTCCTTATAAGAATGATCATTTGAGGTTAGGGCTTACCCTAACCCAGTATGACTTCATCTTAACTTACATCTGCAAAGACCCTACTTCCAAGTAAGTTTATATTCACGGTTTCCAGGGGCTAGGACTTCAAGATATCTTTCAGGGGGGATTCAATTTTAACACACAATAGCTTCAAAATATGTAAAGCAAATATTGGTAGAATTAAAAAAAAACACAAATATGAAACCAGGATTGATGTGGGGGATAATAACTTATCCTTCTATTGATGGCAAGAATAAGAATCCAACAAATCAGCAAGAATCTTGATTAAAATAATGATTAAAGGCATGCATCCAACAGCAGTAAAATATATATTCACTTTTAAGAGCACATGGGCTATTAAACCAAAATTGACCAATTGCTGGTATAAATTAAAATTCCAAATAACTGAACTTTTCAAAGCTCTTAGTGGAAAGAAGGGTTAGATACCAACATTCATTGAAATGCCTTTGGAAACAGATTTCAAAGATTCAGCAGAAAAATAGAAGACAGATACAAATCAGAAAATAGAAAGAGAATATAACATGTTTTCCCTTACTAGACAGGAGTTACAGTAGAAGTCAGTAGCAAAATGATTCTTGAAATTTCCTATATGTTTGGAAATTAAGCGGTATGCTTCTAAATAATCACTAGTTAAAAGAAGACATGATGGGCGCCTGGGTGGTTCAGTCAATTAAGCATCCATCTCTTGAGTTCGGCTTGGGTCATGATCTCATGGTTGGTGAGGTCGAGTCCCACATCAGTCTCTGTGCTGATAGCAGAGAGCCTGCTTGAGATTCTCTCTCTCCCTCTGTCTGCCCCTCTCCCACTCACACATGTACTCTCTTTTCTCCCTCTCTCTCTCTCTCTCTCAAAATAAATAAATAAACATTTAAAAAAAAAGAAGACATGAAAATAGAAATTGGAACAAAAACAGACCAAACATCATGAACTGAATAATAATAGAAATATGATGTATTTAAATTTGTGATACATGATGAGAGCTGTGATTATAGGCATATTTATAACCTTAGACATGTAGAATATAGGGTAAGGCCTTTATTTCAAGAAGTTCAAAAAAAATCATCAAATTAAACCCCAAAAAAGTAGAAGGAAGGACACAGGAGGCAATAGAACAAGCGTACTAGAATCAAAACGACATCCATCACACAGAGAATCAGCACAGGCAAAGCCATTTGAAAAGACATAATTGATAAACTGCTAGAGGCAATGAACACACAGAAAAGTACAGATGGCATGAATGACTCCATGGTTAGAAATGAAAACTGTCCCAACAGCATCCATGGTCACTCTTTAAAGGTAGGAAGAGGACAGTCTGAACAGTTGTCTGCCAATAATTTTGAAAATTTGAGGTGATAAGTTCCTAGAGAATACAACATAACCACATGTGGCACGAAGAACATAAATAATCTGCCCAAAAGAAATGTAAGTAAAGAAATTCAATCTCTAGGAGATACAGTACCCACCAGACACCAACGCAACCACCACAGCTGCTGCCTGACAAACTTTGACCGGTGAAATCTACCAGGTATCTACGAAAGCAATGACCCAGATGTGAAACAAAGTTGTCTAGGTAATAGAGTAAGAGGGATTCCTTCCCAACTCATTTTACACGATCAGTATAACTTGATATCTAAAGCTGACGAGGAGTTTACAAGGAAGGGCAACCTCTTGCACACAGGTGCAAAATTCTTAAATACTCATTATTAAACTAACTCCAGAAAATTAATCCAGAGTTAATTAATCCAGAGTTAATCCAGAGAAAATTAATCCAGAGAAAAGCAAATGTATTCTTTTAACTGAATTGGGATTTTTATTCCAGGAACTAAAGTCTGGCTTAACGTTTGAAAATCAATCACTGTAATTTGTCACATTAATAAAGGAGAGAAACCACATGATAATACTTAAAAGATCAATTAAGGTAGGAAAAAGATTTAATCAGTAAATTCTAAAACATGCATGCTCACGAGTGTGTGTGCATGTGTGTGTGTGTGTGTGTGTGTGTGTGTGTGTGTGTGCATAAGCATTCTACTCTTCAGTTCTTTATGTCCTTTGTGAATTTTCAAAGTCCTGGCAGAAAGAACATTTAGGTCTTGAAATTTGTTGGAATGCCTTCAGAAGTAATGATTTCAAAGATGCAGTAGAAAAGAGAATCCACTTGCCAGAACAAGAAGCAGGGTATTTAGTTAAACTTTTGGGTAAAATTGCTACTTTTGAGAGGATGAAAAAGAAAATTCCAAGTGAAATTATGCCTATTCCCTCAGATGGAGCCCAGCGAAGGGATCAAATTCACAACAGAGTCTCACAGTTTTTCTAGCACAGGAAGCTTCCAGTGAAGGAGAACATCCCTCCGCACCAGGAGACACATGGCCAGAGTAAAAGGCCAGTTTCTCAAAGCCAGGGTGATGTAGTTACAAGTATCATTTCTCCTGTACTACAAAAGGCACCATAGTCAGCTGAGAGAGAGCTGAACTGTGTGTGAGGACCCTGAGAAAAGGAGCCCAGTCATCTGTGCGGACTGACCACCAAAAACCAAATGCTCAAACCTAAGTCTGAGCATATGCTGTGGTTGGTTGCCATCCTACCCTAAAATCTTGACACGTGCAAAGCTTTGGAAACCTAGACAAAACTTTAAGCAAAGGTGGTGGGTATCACTGAGTTGACTATTATAATGGTCTTGAACTCTAAGGTACTGATAAATCATGTCTCGTTAGAGAAAAAAAAATAAAAAGAAAGCTACACGTTTCATACACCTAAGTTTGTGAACTGCTGAGTGAGCATTCTGAAACCAAAAATTTTGGTAGGATAAAGGGCCTGAGTTTTGGAGCAGTTGGGAATCCCTGTGGAACTGTAGTCTGCAGTCATAATTTGACCTCCTAGGTCACAAGTTAGCCAGGGTGAGGAATAGGGACCTACAGCTTAGGCACAGAGAAGGGCTAGAGTCTGGGGTCCTTGGACAGACATGTTAGTAGCACCATGTGACATGTTCTGTGGGAACTAGTCCACTTTCATTCATGGGAAAGATGTAGAGGATTTGTTTCATTTGATTTCTCAAATGTATTTCCAACTAGCCTCCCAATAGGAATGGCCCAATGGTCTGTTGAGTGCTGAGTTTGGCTCATACAGAGCACTGTTCCCCCTACTGGGGCTCAGGTGCCAGGTCCCCATCACTAGCCTTCAGCAACATCTGTCCTTCAGCTCAGCCCCTCCAAGAAGTCTTCTCCCAAACCGGGATCTGGGAGGGTTTTGTCTTAGAGGTACACTGAGTTGTTAAAAGTTGATCCCAGAAAATGAGATTCATCAGGAGAAATTAGTACCCTGGCTCAGATTCTCATCTGTACTCTGCTTTCAAATAGCTGGGTGACCTTGGGCAGTACCACTTGATTTCTTCAAATCTAATCTGCAAAATGGGCACATGGCCTCCACTCTACTGATAACAGGATCGCCCACTGAGACCTTCAAATGTAGCTTAGCTCCTCTTTTTATATCATTAATTATCATAATATGGACGTCAGTATTTGTCATCCCCAAATAGAAATGGCCCATATGTTGGGATTTAAACATAGAATAAAGTTCGCATGTCTCGCTCCCCCTTCCCTCCAATTCCATCCCCTCTGGGCTGACATATTTTTTGTTTGCTCTGAACTTAGAAATAGAATGTTTGTGGCTCTGACACTCCTCTTGTCTCCTTCTTTTATGGGAACAGTGTAACACACATTTCTATTTTGGACAGAGGCCTTCTGTTTTGAAAGTTTTGGGGAGAGAAAGGCCTGCGGCCCTTTGTCAGTACAGCATATGTCCGTGCGAAGCAGAATTAGCCTCCTGAAAAAGAGAATGTGTTTGTCTTCAACCTCTTAGGGTGCTATAGCCGAGGATGGATGGCGGTTTCGGGACTCTCAGGGAAGCTGGCTCTGTGGATAAGTAATTAAGAGGTGTGGGCAGAATCCAGGGTGAAGTTTCTTTGAAGGGGGTCTGGGTGTGAAGTAGGAATTTCTAGAGGGTGCTGCAGCATGCGTGCTGGTGAAGGCAGCTGCAAAAGCTGATGGGCGCTGATGTCCAAGACAGATGGAATGCAGGAGACCAAAGATGGGCAGAGGGTTTCTATCTCTGAAAACAGTGCCACCTCCTTGACAGGTCCACAGTACCCAAAAATAGTTTCCCCAGAAATTACAAGAATGAATAGTGTTTCTGGTTTCTCTGGTTATCCTCGGGCAGAGGGTGCAGTGCAAGTGCATTAGAATCCGGGCTGGGAATCAGACTGCGGGCTCTGGGTACACAAGCCACCTTAGCGGAGCTGCTTTTCCTGTTCTGTGTAATAGGAATGATCATTAATAAGAATAATTTGCTGTGCAGATTCAATACAGGAAACATATAGCATACACTTCGAAAGCAGAAGATACAGAATACGTGGAATATATGTTGGCTATTTTTATTATGAAAATAAGACAGGCATCCTCTGAGAAAACTTCTGGCTACCCGACTGAGAACATCACTGCTGACCATCGTTTTTGATGAATCTAAGTAGGATAACCATGCCCTTCTCCCCCACTGGTTTAATTAATCAACGGATCACAGGTCAGGAGATACAATGTGTCTCTCCTTTCTCTGATAAATGGGGTAGCCTGCTGAATGCACTCGTGTAGTGTGGCTTTTGCACAAGGTAGACTTCAGTGTAAGTTTCATTTATGGTCTCACACACATACACATCCATGAAATGGGAAGCATGTGTTTAAGCTTGGGAAACAGCAACACTGAAAGTTCAAATAGAGGGTGGGAGCTCTTCACAGTTGGAAATAACCTCCAGAGAAGCAGTTACTTGCTTTGCAAATTGCCTTTCTTCTACATCATCCTTGACAAGTCTGTTCCTTTCCTATGTTAATTCATCTCCAGAAACAGACTACTCTGGAGGTCAGCCCACTATTGGAGAGCTGGGATGGGCTACTAGTTTCCTGTCAGTGTCTAATAAAACCCGACCTTCCAAAGCTCTCAATCTCATCCCAGCCCTGGGTTCCCCAAGGGACTAGTGTGGCCCTTCCCCCACATTCTGGCGCCTCAGGGATTCCTTGGTGGCACTCTGCCCTACTGTGTCTTTCCTTTGTCAGAGGCTTTCTCTGTCACCTTCTCCATCTTGGCTGGTGCTCTGAACTGGCTCAGTGTGTGACAGACAGAGATAAGCTGTGGGGATTTGGCATCAGACAGAACCTACGAGCTCAGATTCCTGATTTGTGAAATGGGGTTAGGGGTCACCACCTCACCTATGGGCATATTGTGGGAAAATGCAGCAAACTCTTTGCCCCCTCCCTTTTCTGAACCTCTATAATTTAACCTGAAATGTGTCACTAACTGAACTATGGAGGAATGACTGGTGGAAATCCAGGAGTTAGCTCTTCTTCCATGGTTAAGGATCAAGCCCCAAATTAAGAAAATGAGAAAGAGAGAGAGAGATCCCCTGTGTTGTGTTCACTCTTTTTCAAAAACTGTTGCATAATTACATTGCCTCAAAGCTATATATAATTAGAGCTTATAATTCTTATCCCATTATGGTAGCTTTGAGCTTTAGTGAATTTTAAATTTAAGCAATATTTATATGGCCTATTATGTGTATAAAAATAAGAAAAAAATAAAAATACAATAAAGCTGCAGTTTAAGTAATGATTGTTTTCATTGATCCTCCCCTCTCCCCACCTCTGGCTATAAGACAAAAGCAAGATCTTATGATTGTAGATGCTCTCCATAGTTTGTCTATATGGTTCCTTTTTTTCTGAAAGTCACAAAAAAATGAGGCCTTGGCAAATGATCTGAAATTTAAGTTTTTAAACAAACTTTACTGAAGGTCTATCAAGCACCGAAACATAGTGATGATTGTGCTGGATTCTTTCCCTTCCCTTCCCTTCCCTTCCCTTCCCTTCCCTTCCCTTCCTTTCCCTTCCCTTCTCTTCCCTCTGCAGCTGCTAGGTAGTATCTAGTGTAAAGGGCAGGGAGGCAGGGTTCATTTTTCCTTTGCCTGAGAACAGAGCCCTGGCCTGGGCCAAAGTCTCCTGCCCTAGCTGGCATGATCCAGGGTGCAGGCATGCTGCGAGCTTCCAGCCAGAAGCAGAGCAGACTGAAGAAAGCCTGAGGAGTGGGCAGAATAATGTCCTTCCAAGAGGGCAAAAACCTCCTATTGCTCAGGAGGATAGAGCAGAAAACCCAGCTCCACTGGAGGCTAGAATTGTGTCTGCTCGTGGTGTCTAATCTAAGTCTCGGGGACTGTGAGGCCACAGGGTTTGGAGGCAAAGAGGTCCTAGTAGCCTGCAAAGGTGGAAAACATAGGTCTTATCAAGTTCTGAGTTGATAAGAATGGTGCCAGGAACTGGATCCCACCACAGGTAGAAGGAAAAGTAGAGGTGAACAAATGAACATCAAGCCAAGAAGTGGGGAGACAACCCATTAGCAGATGGAAGGTGCCCCGTGGGGCTCATCCGGTGACTGCTCCTTGCTCCAAGATGGCACTTGGGGCAGGGAGGAGGTCCTCAGCTCAGGGCCATCATGGGCCTTATTCCCTGTGGGAGGAGGAGTTCCAGCTACACAGCCAGATGGGTGGCAGTTTGTAGGCTCTCTGGGAATTGAAGGTAGACTTCTCACTTAAGCTGGCAGGTCCTGTGCCAGCCCAAGGGGACAGATTATCCACTGGCTCCCAGGTCCTAAAGCCCAGGGACCAGACACAGGAAGCAGCTTCTGCTTTAATGATAAGGAGTGGCCTCAGCACCTCACCCTGATCCCCTGACCCTCTCCAACCTCATGGTACTTCTCTTGCTCAGATAAGATGCTCACACAGGGATGCCAAAGATTAATCATTTAGTGTCAGGAGAGGGTGGTGTTTCTGATGATGAAGAGTTTCATGTAACTGCTAAGTATTATTATAATTAGGGAACTAAGCAGATACATTTATCCTGCATCTAGTAATTAGGCAGGCAAGTAAATTAATTTTTCCCTATCCATGCTCATTTTGCTCGTTGGTTATTTTTACATCTAGTACAAGGAGAAAGCCTTATCTCCTTCAGTATGGATTATATACGCTGTGCTCCTCTGTCCAACCAATTTAGATAAAGCTGGATCCGCCCCAGAGAAATTTCATTTGGAGAGGAGGAGGAGGAGGAGGAGGAGGAGGAGGAGGAGGAGGAGATAAGACCTCCTTGTCTGAGTGAGTTATAAATAGCGGACAAATAAATAGAAAGTCCCAGCTGCTGCTGGGGGGAGAAAAAAGTGGACTTTTTTTTCTCCTGTTTCTGTATAATTAGCCTGAGTCACTGTCCTCTCACTGGGAGTGTGTGAGGAAGAGAAGGAGGAGGTATGGAGGAAGACAGCCGGGCCTGAGCCTGCGGACAGGGCGGTTCTTCATTGAGTTTCCTGGAGACAGGAATCCAGAACTGATACTGCCCAGACAGCATTCCGGTCCGAGTAGAGCAAGCTAAGAGGAAAGGGACATTTTTCATTGCTCACTGCGTCCACAGACAAGACGCTGTGGGTGTACATACATGAGGCAGTACGTCTGCATGTCATTTCCTGCAGGGGGCCTCATTCCCCAGAGGTTCAGTTAGTGCCAGTCTGCAGTCTGCCCATCCCTCTTCCACGTTGTAAGTACCTCCCAGACGGTTTTCATCTTGTCCTTGGTGCAGTCCCTGCTGGCAAGCTCTGAGACTACCTTGTTTCCACCTGGCCTGGGATCCCATTCCCAAACGGAAGCAAGGTGTCTCCAAGATTGGCTTTGTGTGAGTGAAACCCGCTCCAGTCTGGGGTGTAACTAGAGTGAGATATTAGGCTTGTGATCACCGGGAATCATTCTGCTGTTTGTATCTTCTTCCTTGTCTGTTACTCTATCCCCTGCCCCCTACCCCCCGGCCCCCCACATGCAAATGCACCCCAGCTCCTGGAACTAGCAGGAACTCTACTGGACTGTCTCAGCCTTGCTGCCTAGACATACACCCACCTAACTCTGCTCTAGCTCTGCTTTGCCATTGCTGAAGCACTGGACCAGTCCAAGACAGGACCTGGACTGCGGTGAGGTGAGCAAGGCAACAAGGGCCCAAAATTTAAGGGGCTGCTCATTTTCAGGAGCTGATTCCTCACTCAGGAGGACCCTGAGAGTGTGAGCCACCTTGGGTCATGTGCCCTGAGTGCCACACTCGCCTCACCCTAGTCCCCTCTGCCCCAGGGCTCTAAGGCCTTTATTCATTAAAGGAGCCCTGGTGGGCTGATAACTAGCTTTGAAGGATTTCCAGGTTCTTGTACCCAGAATTTGTGAGTATGTTACCTTAAATGGAAGCAACCTAAGTGCCCATTAATAGATGAATGAATACAGAAGGGTATGTATGCGTGTGTGTATATTTATATAAAGGTATATTACTCAGCCATAAACAAGAATAAAGTCTTGCCATCTATGATAACATGGATGGACCTAGGGGGTATTAAGCTAAGTGAGATAAGACAGAAAAAGATACCATATGATTTTACTTATATGTGGAATCCAAAAAACAAAACAAATAAACAAAAAATAGAACTGTACCCATAACTACAGAGAAAAAGAGAACAAACCGGTGGTTTCCAGAAAGGGGGGGGGGCCGGGAGAAGGGAAAAATAGAAGATTAGGAGGCACAAAATTCCAGTTATTAAAAAAAAGAAGTCACAGGGATGAAAGATACGGCGTAGGGAATGTAGCCCATAATATAGTAATAACTTTGTACGGTGACCGATGGTAAATACACTTACCGTGGTGACATTTATAATTGTCAAATCCACTATGTTGCACACCTGAAATGAATATTAGATTATTATATGTCAACTATACTTTAGTTAACAATTAAAAACAAACAAGGAAACAAACAATACACAAAATGTATTTGTAGATGTTGGTTAACATAAGGATCTTGAGATGGGGAAGATTGTCTGGACCCACCTGAGCCCTAAATGTGATCACGGTGTCCTTACAAGTGGGGAGCAGAGCGACATTTGAGGACTAGACGGAAGGGAGGAGACAATGCCATGACCTTGGCAGAGAGAGTGAGATTTGAAGATGCTATTCTGTGGGCTTTGAATGTGGAAGAAGACACCGGCCAAGGAATGGGGACAGCCTCCAAAATGTGACAGGGAAACATTGTCCCATAGAGCCGTCAGAGGGAGCATGGCTCCTTTGATTTTGACCCACAAAGAACTGTAAGAGAATAAACGTGTTATTTTAAGCCACTGACTCTGTGGCAATTTATTATAGTAACCATAGGAAATGAATCAGGAGCCCAGACTCCCTCTACCCTTGACTTCCTCAAAACTATCTTGGAAGCTGATCATCATGCCCCCAGAAAGCAGGCAATAGGATAGAAGGACACACACACTAGAGATCTCAGCCACACACGCTAGAGCCTAAGGCTTGCCTCCTCTCATACACTGACTCCCAAATCTTCAGCCTATTGCTAGAGATGTCGTTTTTGCAACTCCCAAGCTCAGAATTGACACAGGTGGTGAAGGTGGAAAGCCGGGTAAGGGGGCAGCGATGAGGGAATCTTGGTAAATATCACAGTGTGCTTTATCTCCACGAAGACAGCGAGCAAGGCATTTTATACACTGAGATATTTACCTATCAAGGCAGCCCAGTTCACCCTCAATATGCAAATAAGTAAACAGAGTATGAGAGAGTTAATTTACTTGTTCTGGTCTCACAGTTAATAAATAGCAGAACAGGGATTCTGTTTTCTCCTCTTATTTCCTCCTTCAAACCAGGAATTTAGAGCCCCCTCCTGGAGCATGCAGGATCTGGAAGTCAACATCCACCACCCATAATGAGCTCTGGACCAGGGAAAATACAGCCCTGTGTTTACATTGCCACACCTGTGAGTGACGAGCAGAGTAAAGATAAGCTCTGACCACTGCTTAGGGGGCTCTCTATGGTGTGGCCCTGGTCTGTTACCTCACTAGGAATGGCCAGTCCCCCATGATCATTGTGCTGCTCCCCACACTCTCCTCATGGCTTCTGGCACCAGGCTCTGTCGTCAAAAGAATCATGCATTCCCATCTACCCTGGTTCTAGTAGACACACGTGCTTTTGTGCATGCCCTCCCCAATTTATTCTGCAAATACTAAGCCAAAAGTGCCCTCTCTGGCTAAATCTCTTCTGATACACTTTGGGCACAATGAGGGTGCCCTTCTAGGCACCCCCAAGTATCCACCTGAAGCCCTATCTCACCTCTCTATGACTGTCCACTTTCCTTCTTCCTACCACAGAGAGAATCTCTATCTTACAAAATTCAGTATCTTTTCCCTTCAGCGATTTGCAAGTGCCCAGTACATAAAGGTCACTCCATAAATGTTTTCTAAGTGAGTGAATGAATTAAGACACCGATATAATAAAGTAGAATGTTTTATTGATAGAAAATTAATTCTGGCATCTCCAAACAGCACCCTCTAAGATGTGCCCCATGGTGAGATAAAGCCTAAAAGAATCCTTTGGAGGATAAATTCCAGTGTGACCCTTTGGAAGTGGGGTGAGGGAGCATGACAGTGAGTTTTTCCTCTTGGTTTTTATATTTCATTTCAGTAACTATATTCCATCGCACCCACAGTGTAGCCGTACGTCTTGGAGAGCACATCGACGTAGAATGAGTGTGCCTGGAGATTATGTGGGCAATTGGAGATGAACATCAATTTACTCGGGCTAGAAAATAAAAGTTTCAGGGTAAGAAAAATCAGTAATGTGAATCTTCCCTTGAACGTGGAGGGAGATGAATGGATGAGTCGAAGTAGTGATACTTTAAAAACATTCAGCAGAATCTGGAGGAGTGGAAGACTCATTTTGACCAGTCATGGTGGAGGTGGGGTGGGGAGGGGAAGCCTGAACACAGAAACACAATCTGGAAGGCTCTTTCTTTTTTCCCCTTCTACTTTATTTCTCTTGTCTTCACCATGAGGCTGCCCTAAAAGCAGGTACGGTTTAGAAAACTCATATTTTAAGAATCTTGTTCCTTCAGCCCTTTATCTTAGTGATTATATATCTTTGTCTCAAAATTCAGTAATTTCAAAAACTAGGAAGTCTGGCAGAGTGTGAGTTAGGGGAATAAGGACAAGATGAGTGAGGAATAGGTTTCAATCCTTGATCATAAGAAAACAAGCCCTACAAAATATGTTTGGCTTAAGGATAAGTCAAAAAAGACCCCGAGCACAGAAGCATTTTCTGCCTCCAGGTTTAGTGGAAATAGAAACATGTGTAAGTCAGATGGAAGAGGGGAAAGAGTATGGCGCCTGGGGTTCCCAGTGGCTCCAGGCTCATATTCCAGCTCTATCACTTGCTAACACAGGGAATGCAGGCTAACCGGGTAACATTGCCTCAGTTTCCCTCACAGGTGGAAGTGTGCTCATCCCTACCATGAAGAACTCCTGTAGCTATAATCCATTGGGGACACACGCAGCAACCCTCACGCTTGCAGGGCATACTGAGGAATCATAACCTGTAAGTTCTTGTTTCCCTGTGATCACCTGTCTGCCAATTCTGGTGCAGAAATACTACTGTGTAGCATATTAATGGTTTATTATAGGTTTTATTGTTTTAATGCCGTGACATCACCCTCCCTTACTTTCTCTCAGGAAGCTGATTTTAAAATTCTCTGTGTTAAGTTACAGATTTGCTACAAACATCGTCTGCGTTCTTTTATGATATTTCCCCAGGTGAGGTGATAGAATCGCTTCTCCTTACTCTCTCTGGGTTTCAGGACACTGGACGGTAGCATCAAGGCATACCTGCAGGTAATGAACATGGGCCTTCAAATCTCTGCTGAGTCTTTCTATCAGAAAACTAGTCGTGAGTGTGTGTGTATATGTAGATATATACACACACATACATACATGTGTAGATGCATAAAACATACACATTTATATGTGTACATATATGTGTGTGTATGTTTGTACATAGAGACTGAATGAGTGGCTCTTAAGTTGATGTGAGCCCTGAAGCAGTAATCTTATATCCATTACATTTGGCTTCTCTAGAAGCTCTTGAGAAATTGCAAACAGTTATATACAAAATGCTGTCCCTTTTTGGCACTGACATGTGCTTTGTCAGGGATTTTCTCTTGCAAGGAGCAGAAACACACTCAGAGAAGCTTAAGGAAACAGGAGGTTGATTATAAGAAGAGGGGAAAGTGCAACCAGACCTCCTGGGGAGTGTAAACCCTTTAAGCTGAGGTGATTTTCTATCTCAGGCTCTCCCTGCTTCTGGAGCCATGTGACCTCTTGCCTCAGCACCAACTGGCTTCTGCAAGTCTCCTCCTTTTCTCCTGCGGTTTCTGGGTCCTCGTCCCGTATGTCTTTGGCTTGCATGTGATGTGATTCCAGCCATTGATGACACCACCACATACACTGCAGAGCAGAAGTCTACTGTGTTTTAGGTTTCTTAGAGCAACATATAACGCAAAAAGAGAGAGGGCGATTTTTCTTAGGTTGCCTCAGGTGCTGTCTGCTGTGAACAGGGATAAGTTTAAAGTCAGGGTTGGTGAAATATGTTCGATGAAAGACTCAGGCTTGAGGAATTTATTTGCGTTTCTATTATAGGAAGTAAAAGTACATGGTCCGACTCTTTTGAAAAAGGTATTGTGGGGGGCGCCTGGGTGGCGCAGTCGGTTAAGCGTCCGACTTCAGCCAGGTCACGATCTCGCGGTCCGTGAGTTCGAGCCCCGCATCAGGCTCTGGGCTGATGGCTCAGAGCCTGGAGCCTGTTTCCGATTCTGTGTCTCCCTCTCTGCCCCTCCCCCGTTCATGCTCTGTCTCTCTCTGTCCCAAAAATAAATAAACGTTGAAAAAAAAATTAAAAAAAAAAAAGAAAGAAAAAGGTATTGTGGGGCACCTGGGTGGCTCAGTCAGTTAAGCATCTGACTCCTCGTTTCAGCTTAGGTCATGATCTCATGGTTCGTGGATTTGAGCCCCGCATCGGGCCCTGTGCTGACAGTGCAGAGCCTGCTTGGGATTCTCTCTCTCCCTTTCCCTCTGCCTCTCTCTCACTCTCTCTCTCTGTCTCTCTCTCAAAAATAAGTAAATAAACTTAAAAATTTTTTAAAAATATTGAAAGTTTGATAAAGGAGTTTTACATTTGCTCTGAATTTTTGATCCAAACATTCTACTGATGGGACTGAAGAGTAAGAACATTATCCTGAATTCAGAAACAAAATGTCACAAAATGTCACAAAAATGTTTAATGAAGCATTAATAAAAGTGCAAAAGGAAACTAATTCTAAATTCTGAGCAATAAGGAAATGATCATTTAAATTATAATCTGCTCCTGATGCATGATTTTACCATTAAAATGTGGATTATCCCTTGAGTTAGCTTTTAAAAATTGCACAATTTGGGGTGCCTGCGTGGCTCAGTCAGTTAAAAGTCTGACTTCAGCTCAGATGATCTTGTGGTTTGTGGGTTCGAGCCCCACATGGGGTTCTGCATTGACAGTGAGGAGCCTGCTTGGGACTCTCTCTCTCCCTCTCTCTGTCCCTCTCCCACTCACACTTTCTCTCTCTTTCAAAATAAATAAACTTAAAAAAACCCCTGCAAATTGTACATATAGTAACATCTAAAATATGCTAAGAATAAGCATAAATGAAATATAAAACATAATACATCAGAAGGTTTGCACGTGGTGGCTTTAGCATACGAACTTGTTTCTCCCCCCTTTTCCCTATATATTTTCATGTTCTACAAATTCTGTATTATGAAGATATACACTTCTTACTACAAACTTACCCTACGTTCTGTGACTCTTCAAGAGAACCCTTCTAGCTCCCTCTTCCATTTTAGCTCCTTTGGGATTGAAAAGGGATTGGAAACATAAACCGAAATGTGTGAACAGAGGAGGTAATGAGCAAAGTCATGCTGATATGAGGTTCAAGAAGTAAATCTCTAATTTGTGGCAAGAAAAATATACTAAGCAGGGCTTTCATTTTTCCAAATATCAATTAACCTTAGGCCCTTTTTAGATATGTTAACACTCTTTTTGTCAGCTAAATGATGATTACTCAGTCTGCGTGTCTCCAAATCCTCATTAAGTCTTGTATTGAAGTCCTCACAAATCACAGCATTTGAGAGATACATTCTGCTACACAATTGCAAGAAGCCTTAGAAAATGTCATTGATCACTTGTTTCTCCCTGGGGAGGAAAAAACTTAATTATAGTTATTGGAGATCTATCAATATAGTCTAAGATAGCATCCAATCTGGCAGGATTTTTAAGGTGATCTCTGAAAAAGCGCTGGTGATTATTTGCATTATAAAAAAATGCCTTCCCTCCTTATCTGCCCCCATCTGCATTCCCCTGAAAAGTCAGGCTCTTTCATGAATGAATGCCTCTTACCTGCATACCCCATTTGGAAACTGATGGTCAGTAAGATACATTTTAACACCTCAGGAGGAAAGAAATGTCAACACAGAACTGTCATAGGCCAAATAGTACTTTTGTCTCTCTCTGAAGCTCACATAGTACCTACGCCAAATAATTTGCAAAGTTCTATTTTAATTTATGCATCCATGTATTCCCTCATTTACTCAACAAACATTTATAGAAACACCTAGAAGAGCCATGGCAAACACCCAGAAAACTATTAGAAGAACTAACTATTTGATGAACTATAAAGAACGTTTTGCATACTTGGGCCAAGCAGTCCTGGAGTTGGGGTGCAGGAGTTAACAAGGCAAGATCTCTGCCCTCATGGAACTTACATCCTATAGAGGAGATACAACAAAGAAGCAAACATATAATACACGGAAGGTGTTATATATACACATATATATATAGTTATTATATATTATATGTAGTAATATATACATATGTAATGGACATAATATCTGTAAGTGTGAACGTACTTATGTTAAGCCTCAACCTTGGAGACTGGGTGCTGCTAGAATGGGTTTGAGAGTCACATAGTCTTGTTTAAACTCTGGCTCAGTTAAGTACTAACTTCACAGACTTCAGGGTGGGTAATAATAAACTTGAAGCAGGAAAGGGACAGGTGACACCCAGGGCAGCGTTCTCAGCCTCTGAGGCCAGGCAAGAGTCCAGTTGGTGGACCAGAGTTCTCACAAGGCCGAAATACAATCTTCACCTGAGCCCTTATGCTATTCCTGGACCATACTAGGTATTCTTTTAACACTTCACTTCATCATCATCATTATCATCATCATCATCATCTGTTATGAAGGTACTGTGTATTCATTTAAGAAATGGAAGAACTGAGACTCAGAATGTTGAGGCCAAAGAGTTGGCTGTAGTAACACATGCCTTTGCCCTCTTCAGATTCTATGTTCTATTTTCCCACATTGAAATATTAATTGCACTTCATTGATTAAAACAGATTACCAGACACTTGTCCAAGGCACAAAAGAACCAGAGACATTGTTTAAGGATGTTGGACATCAAGCTTCAAAATGAAATAAACAAGATACTTAAGCATCTAGGCTGTGTTTGGTTTTCTGATACCCCACCTGTTGGCTTAGGTACCTTTGGGCACTTGGTGGGACAGAGCACCCAGGTTTTCAATGAGACCCCAAACACCCCCTCTCTCCACAGCCTGTGTTGTGCATTCTCTCAAGTGGGGAAATTAATTGTAATTATTATTTTCTAAGAATGTGCATCTTGGTAACTCTTTTTATTCATCATGGAAATCAGAGAGCCACTCGGAAAGATTGGCATGTCAATGAATGGGAAAATGGAAGTGTTTCAGCTTTTAAGCTGTTCTTGAAAAAACGTTTGCAAACCATCCGCCAAGAGAGGCTTTAGTTTGGAAAACCAGGTGGTCAATATCACCATAAGAGATGTGACAAAGAAGAGGATTTAGTGAAAGGTTAAGGAGAGGCAAACCTCTTTGGTTTCCATGATAATAACTTCCAGGATATTTCACATCACTGAGGAGGACTCACAAGTGCTCTGTAGATTTTAACCTGTGTACAAGTCCTTGTAGGTGGGAAGGACTTTTCAAGAACACTTCCATCACTGGTACTCTTTGTTTCCATCTTTCAGTATTTATAGTACTGAGATTTCTGATACTCCCTATTTTTATAATCAGTATTTCTAGTACTCTATATTTCCATTTGGGGGAATACTTCTACTCCACATTTTTAATAGTAAATGTTTCTCTTATTTGGGATTCCTAGTTCTGAGACTTTTTCTTAAAGGTCTCTGCATCTTAGTGTAACACTCGGGTAAAATGTACTTTAATTTTGGGGACTTCTAGGTCACTGACTTAGATCTACCACATTTGTGGGAATATTTCCTTCTTATAACTCCTAGAAATAGCTACAAACTGGAACAAATTGTATGTTTCACTAACAGTATTGGGTAAAAAAATATCAACAGACAAAAATATAACCTCAAAAATGTTGCAGATGTTACATATTAGGGGTAAAATTCTCAATAAATCTCTATTCTCCTTGTCTGACCACCATTACAAAAGATGAGGTCAAATGTCTTGGGCACTAGCACCTCTGAGCTTCATGGTGGAGTCTTCCTCTGTCCCCAGAATGACATATCTCCCTAAGGAGTCCCTTTATTAATACGGGTCACCAAAGACTAAGGATATTTCAGTAGGGTTACTAAGTTGAATTGCAGAGTTCAGTATTTTGAAGTTATTGTTATTGTCATCTTTAATATTTGTATGGTGGTAGTGGTCTATGACATAGCACAGATCCTGATATTCTTGCTTGCTCTCTGATCTTGCCTCTAGATTAGTAGCTTGACTTGTGGCTTGTGACTTGTGCTTTGGCTTGTAGTTCACTTAGAAGAGCTTGAGACCTTCTTAAGCATCAGAATAAGTGGTTTCGTATGCAGCACAGACCTCACACCCATGCAGCAGAATCCACTTCATCCCCGCTTTCCACTGTTTGGTCACTGTGCAATTAGTCTGGAGTGTGTCATATTTTCATTGTTTTAAATGGAAGTTCAGGACAATATTGTCCTTTGTATGGCCTCCATCTTTCTTGATTTTGCATTATTTTTGAAGATAATATATTTAGCATGTCATTTAGCCATTCTTTTTTTTTGGCGGGGGGGGGGGTTGCAGACTCCAGAGTTGTCTTGATTCAAAATTATTGATCTTGGGCTTCTCAGCCTCCAGAACTATGAAAACTAAATGTTTGTTCTTTAAGCTTTTTAAATGAACTAAGACACTAGGTATTCTCATTTCCTTGATAAAAATGTATTAGGTACTTTAGATATTTCTATTGAAGTCTTTTGGCACAAAGCCAATCAGAACTTTTTCTTTATGCATGATAGCAACTTTCATATTCTTTGGTGTGTTTGACTCTCTTTTGTGGTATTTTGCTAGAAAGAAACTTAATTTTTGACTTTGACTTTGTACTCTTGGGAAAGTTCTTTTTTTTCTCATTTAAAAAATGTGGTTGCCAGAAATCTTCCTTGGTGTCCATTATTCCCTTAATGGGAAGGTCTCTAGTCAAACTTGTTGGCTAATGTTTAATATCTACTTCCCTGTGCATTATTACTGCATAAAAAACATACCCTAGTACTTTATATTTCAAGTTTATGTTATTTTTTCTCTATAAGTCTAAGTCTGGGTTTAGGAACCTCATGATTTGTGATTTGCAAAACCGTATCTCATCCTCATATTGCAAGTTAGCTCCACATAACTTGTCTCATTATTATTGGTGATTATATTTCTGGTAATCAGAATTTTCATTAAGCCTGCTTTAAAAACTCTGTATGAACATCATAGTTAATAGAGAAACTTGAAGCTTTCCTATTAAGATCAGGTACAAGACAAGGATGTCCCTTCTTACCACTCCTTTTCAACATTGTACTGCAGGTTCTGGTTAATGCTATAAGTCAAGAAAAGAAAAGAAAATGTATACAGATTGAAAAAGAAATAAACTAGTTTTGCTCACAGATGACAAGATCATCTATAAAATCCAAAAGAATTGATTAAAAAATAACCCTCCTGAAACTAATAAATGATTATGGCATGGTTGTAGGATACAAAGTTAACATGTAAAAGTCAATCACCTTTCTAGATATGAAGAAGTGGAATTTGGAGATAAAAATATAATAATATTGGGGTTCCTTGGTGTCTCAGTCAGTTGAGCATTTGACCCTTGATTTTGGTTCAGGTCATGATTTCAGGATCATGGCAACAAGCCCTGTGTTGGGATCAGTACTGAGCCTGGTACCTGTTTAAGATTCTCTCTCTCTCTCTCTCTCTCTCTCTCTCTCTCTCCCTTTCTCTCTTTCCCCCTGCCCCTCACCACCACCCCCCACCAGTCATGCACACACACACACACACACACACACACACACACTGTCTCTCTCTCTCTCAAATAAAAAATAAATATAAAAATACAATAATATTTACATTTGCACTCCCCAAAATGAAATACTTAAGTATAAACCTAACTTAAGGTTTGAGGAAAACCACAAAACTCTGATGAATACAATAAAAGAACTAAATCAGTGGAGAGATATTTCATGTTCGTAATAAGAAGACTCAATATTGTCAATATGTCCGGTCTTTCCAACTTGATCTATAGAGTCAGTGTGATCCCAATCATAATCCCAGCAAGTTATTTTGTGGATGTTGACAAAATGCTTCTACAATTTATATGAAAGGGCAAATGACACAGAATGGCCAACACCATATTGAAAGAGAGTAGCAAAGTTGGGGGACTGATACTACCCAACTTGAGACTTACTCTACAACTATAATAATCTAGGCAGTGTAGTACTGGCAAAAACATAGACAAATAAGCCGATAGAGCAGAATAGAGCACGCAGAAATAGTCCCACATAAATATAATCAACAGATCATTGACAAAAGAGCAGACAATAAAATGGAGCAAACATAGTCTTTTCAACAAGCAGTGTTGGAACAACTGAATATCCACATGCAAAAAATGAGTCCAGACACAGACTTTATACCCTTCACTAAAAAAATAAAATAAAATAAAATAGGGTCACAGGTCTAAATGTAAAACACAAAAGTGTAAAACTCACAGAAGACAACAAAGAGAAAACCTATATAACCTTGGGTATGGGGATGACTTTTTAGATACAACACCAAAGACATGATCTAGTAAATAAATAATCGATAAACCGGACTTCATTAAAATGAAAAACTCTGTTCTGTGAAAGACAATGTAAAGGGAATGAAAAGATAAGCCAAAGGTGGGGAAAAAATATTTTCAAATGACACATCTGATAAAGAACTGCTATCCAAAATAAATAACTAACACTTAAAGCTCCAGAATAAGAAATCAAACATCATAATTAAAAAATGGACCAGAGACCTCAACAAACACCTCAGCAACAGTGATGTACAGACAGTAAATAAGCATATTAGAATAGGGTCCACATCATCTGTCATCAGGGAAATGCAAATTGAAACAACAAGATACTGCACACCTGTTAGAACGAGCAAACTCCAAAACACTGACATCGAATGCTGGTGAGCATGTAGAGCAAGTGTCAGCAAGGAAGTCCCATTCATTGCTAGAGTGAAATGCAAAATGGTGCAGCCAGTTTGGAGGACAGTTCGCTCGTTTCTTACAAAACTAAACACACTCCTTCTATATCATCCAGCCAGTGTGCTCTTAGGGTATTTACCCTAAGGAGATGAAAATGTATGTCCACACAAAAACCTGCACGTGGTTGTGCATAGCTGCCTTATTTGTAGCTGCTGAAACTTAGAGGCAACCAAGATGTCCTTCAGTACCTAAATGGATAAATAAGCTGGTACAACCAGACAATGGAATATTCAGTGTTAAAAGGAAATGAACTATGAAGCCAGGAAAAGTATGTAGGAATCTTAAATGCATATTTCTAAGTGAAATAAGCCAATCTGAAAGGGCATATACAATATGATTCCAAATAGATGGCATCTTGGAAAAGGCACACTTTGGAGACATTGAAAAGATCAGTGGTGACCAGGAGTTGGAGGGAGAGGGGGATGAATATACAGAGTACAGAGGATTTTTAGGGCAGTGAAACTCTCCTGTGTGAATCCACAGTGATATAATCCATATATTATACTTTTGTCCAAACCCATAAAATGTACACCAAGAATGAACTGTAGTGTAAAGTATGAACTTGGGGGTGGTAATAATGTGTCAACGTAGGCTTAACAATTGTAACAAATATATTACTCTGGTAGAAGATGTCTCTATAGGGGAGGTTGTGCATATGTGCAGCAGAGGTTTGCAAGAAATCTCTATACCTCCCCCTCAATTTTGCTGTGAATCTAAAACTTCTCTAAAAAATAGTCTTGAAAAAGCCCAGTGTATGCTGGTCCTTTGGTATTATTTTTGGAAGAGAGAATTGCCATCCTCACTCCCCATATTCCTAAGCCTGTTTGCATTCAGTGGATGTAATCAAACCTTAGAGAGGCACATTCAGTATAAGCTGTTTGTCCTCTTTCTCCCCTTTGGCCATACCTATGTCCTTATACCCATATTGTGCTGCAGAAAACTCAATTTAGAAAACAGAATGAACTGCTATACCTCAAAGATAATACAGTTTGTCATTAATTCAGTCATCTGACCATCTTATATTTTATATATATACTATGTGCCAGGCCCCTTGCTGTGTTTTGGGGGGATCTTATATAGAACAAACCATCATCACTTTTATCAAAGAGGGTAAAAAAGGAGAACTATTAGAAGTGGAGAGTATTTGGAAATAAAATGCAAAAACAACAGAGAATATTAAAAAAAGACCAACATTTGTTTCTTGAAAAGATTAACAAAATAGACCTCAGGCAAGACTGAACAAGAAAAATTAGAAAATACAAATAAATAACAAATGAAATGGGGCAATCACTTAGAGACATTAGAAATTTAAATACATTAAAACCACAATTAGGGAGAGGAAACCAGATAGCATGTGCGTGACAAGCTGCTTCGACTCATTAGTAATATGAAAAATGCAAATTAAAACAACAGAGATATCTCTTTGAACTTCGAGGTATCTCTTTAAACCTTGTGGACTGGCAGACTTAGAAAGCTTAATGATGCTAAATGTTAGCAGGGATTAAGAACCCTGGGAGTAAACCCTGATTCACTGTGAATAGGAGACAACTAAGTATACCAATCAGGAGAGCAACAGACAGTATGTGATCAAAATAAGGGTACACATACTTCCTGATTCAGCATTTACACTTCTGGTTTTAACATGCTGTGATAATTAATTCTATGTGTTAACTTGACCAGGTTATGGGATGCCTAGATATTTGGTCAAATGTTATTCTGAGTGTATTTGTGAGGGTGTTTTTGGATGAGATTAACATTTAAATTGATAGACTGAGTAAAGCAGATTACCCTCCATGTGTGGGTGGGCCTCGTCCAATCAGTTGAAGGCCTAAAGTCAGGGGGTGGGGGTGGAAATTGCTCTTTCCCTGAGTACAAGAGTATTTTTCCTATCTGACAGCCTTGAAACTGGGATATCAGCTTTTTTTTTGCCTTCAGACTAGAACTGAAACACATCACTTCTTCCTGGGTCTTGATCCTGATTCCTTCAAGTCTGGAACTACAGCATTAGGTCTCCTGGCTCTCTAGTTTGTGACTCACCCTGCAGATCTTGGGACTTACCAGCTTCCATAATCATGTGAGCCAATTCCTTGTAATAAATTTCTACACACACACACACACACACACACACACACTCTATTGGTTCTGTTTTCAAGAGAACCTTGACTAATACACATGCCAAAGTCTTTATTTCCAAGTCCAAAAGAGGACATAGATAAGGCTGTGTTCATTTTATTTTTGGAGGTAGCGAGTGGGTTGGTCAAACATGGTGCAGTTCACACCATGGAGGGCTATACTGTAGTTGGAAGCAATGAACCAAATATAGCAAAATGGATGGATAGTGAAGAATGAGTGCTTAATAAAAAAGTTAGAAACAGAATGAGATTATATTACATAATATCATTAGTGTAAATTGAAAATGAGTGCATGTAAAACAACAGTATGCATTTTGCAAAATGAATAAGTATTTTACGAGGATACAGTTTTGCATATAAACAGGAAGATATAGATTAAATGTATTAGAATTTTGCCTAATGTGAGAGAAGGCAATGGGAACAGATTATGTAGAAATAAGAGGGAATAAATAAACCATTGAATTAATAAATAAGAGGACAGCTTGGCATAGACCAGAGGAAATGCTGTACCAACAACTAAGTAGTATGAGTAACTCTACTGTCTGAACTTTAAAGGGGATAGCTAAAGTCTGATTATCAACTAATATATAATTAGATTGCATTAGACAACACAACTAGAAAAAGTCAAGCCTCCCAGATTCTTGGGGTTGGGAGACTCACTGATTCTTGGAGTTGGACAGGTCCCTTGTAGCCACAGCCCAATGTGCCATGTGACTCTAACTGGCCTTTCCAACCTCTCTGGGAACAGCTGTGCAGCCTGGGCTGACCATTGTGATGGTGAAGAGATCAGAGCCATCTGCAGCAGAGACAGTTTTATCTTTGGATAACTGTAGCTTCTAGAAAGATCTCCAAAATGTGATTGAAAATGTATCTCCTCAAGGTTCCTGGTTGGATCTAGGCTCTGGCTCTTAACTTCTTGGTTTCTTTTTCCCTGGTTTCTTTTACCTCATAATGGTCCCAACATAACACCATAGATGTGAAAAATTGCCTTTTACTTCATTGTCATGATACTGTCTTAGGAATGCATGGATAAAGGATTTCCCCCCAATCTCCCAACCTCACTGTACACCATGAAGACATATTTCTAGAGCTCAGAAGAGACCTTTTGAGGCATAGAATTACTCTTATTTCTTTCCTAATTGGATTGGAAGTGTAATCAAGAACCTCATAGATGAATAGAACTGGGAACCAACATAGAAATAATACTTAAAATATAAAAGCCTAATATCAAAATTTTATCTATAATTCATTAAATGATTTTTATTCTGATGGGTCATGGTATCTAGTCAGGACTAAAGCATCAACTAGAAATGCAGTTGGATAAGTATTTAGAACTGGATCAGCAAATATGAGATTTAATCAATCATGGAGGGAATCAATCATTCTCTATCATTGGTGTCCATTCACTTAGAATGACATAGATTTGCTCTTAAAAAGAGTCAATTAGATAAGTTAGCATGCAGTAACTAAAGTAAAATACCAGATAACTGAAACACCATTAAAGCATGGTTATACAAAGTCAGACTGGATGTTTCAAATTAATAGTTTCACTAGCAACAAATAAAAAAGGTATAAAAATTCAGAAAGCTTTGTCTTAAGAGCATCAGGGAATAAACAAGATGTGGAAGATTACTGGACCAAGTCACAGGCTGAAAACAGGAGCACAAAATGTAGAGCAGGAAGGTCTGCCCACGGACATCTCCCCAGGAATCAAGAGGGAGACAACCACTGGGCGAAGCTCTCAGGGGACACAGGAGACAAGGGTAGTGTTGAGTCAGGGACACAACATGATAGGGATGAAAGAGAGTCCTCTGTGACACACACACACACACACACACACACACACACACACACACTGTGATCCTGTCTCCTCTCTGAGCATGCATGACAAACAGCTGAGAGATGAGTAGAGGTTTTGGTTGACACTTGGCATTGACAAGATACAAGGCAAAAGCCAAGAGTAGCACCCCATACTGGAGAGGTTCTTGATATTTTTTTTGTTTTTCTCACAAACCCCTTCAACAGTCTGATAAAGCTTATGGATCTCTTCTCTGAATAATTTTTTAGATGCATGTAATGAAATAGTTAGAAATACAAAGAAACAAATTATACTGAAAAGTTATTAAAATATTTTCCAGTAAAATTTATTCTTGCTAGTGTATAATTCTATTATTTTTGACAAATACATGTAGTTAAGAACCACCATGACAAACAAGATACAAAACAGTTCTATCATTTCAAAAAATTCCCCTTATCTCTTTTTTCTCAACCCCTCCTCCAAACCCCAGCCCTAGCAGCCACTGTCTGTTTTCTCCCCCTATAGTTTTGCCTTTTCCAAAATATCCTATGTTAGTGGATCATAGTAAATAGTCTTCTGGGTCAGTCATCCTTCATTCAGGACAATGCATTTGAGATCCATCTAAGTTAATTTTTTTGTAGTATTCCATTGTATTGATGTACCATAATTTATTTATCCATTCACCCCTTGAAGGGCATTTTGTGATTAGGAAAAGCAGATGATTATAATATTTGAGAACATAAGTTTTTGTTTCTCTTGGGTAAGTAAGGACTACCAGGTCTATTTTTTGTTTGTTTGTTTTATTGAAAACCCTAAGTTTTAGAGTATTCTGGAAAAAATCCAGAGCTATTTCTTTCAAATCCTTAACAAGTCTTAAAAGGTAAAACTACTTCTTTCCTTGGATTTTCTATGTTTTAATCATTAGATGGGGGTAGGGACTTGGAAATTAGCAAAGTCACTATTTGCTTATATTAGCTCTATTCATAATAATTTCGTTAGCACTTAAAGAAAGTTTCTTGGTCTCCATTATGAAGGATTAACATTTTCCTTGTTTCCTTGTTAATTCACCTGGTAAACACTTTTCCGTTTGAACAGTGTAATTATCTTGTTGTGGATGAGGTCTTACTGGGCTCTGATTGGTCATCATGTCATGACCAAATTGGGGCTCAAGGTCTTATGCAGGCTAAAGCACTGACCACTCTGTCTTGAGAGAATTTTCCTGAAGCAGTTCCAAGGGTGAAGGCAGCCAAATATAGGAGGGAAGATTCCAGATCTGCATTAGAGAATCTGTATTAGTTCGAGCTCTGTCGAATAACATGCGAATATGTCTCACTAATACTAGTCTTTTTTTCCCTCAGCATGTAATTTTCCCTTCTACTTTGAATATAGCATTTTTGGGTCAGTTTTTAATATAATCCAAGTTATCTATCTTTATTTCTATTTGTTGCTTCTGGAATTTGAATAATAGATTTAAAAGATTTCCCAGCTCACAGGTTATAGAAAGTTATCACTAACTCGAGTTCTGTTACATGAACTAACCAAACCCTTTGTATCCATAGGCACCAGTTTCACAGCTCAAACTAAGATGAGGTGCGTAAGGTACTCAGGGCACAAAAACCTGGGGAGCAGTCACTTTTAGGGCAGGCCCTGTACCTACACTCTCCTCTAAACAAATGCCTCTCAAATTTTGCACCCTAGGTGCCTTACTTGCCCAATTCCAGTCCAGGCTATGCACATTTCACTCAACAGTACGTTAAGCAGTGCTAACATTTCATGCCCCAACCTAAAGCTTAGGCCAACATAGAACTAGTCAGAGTAAGAATTATTCAATTGAATTTGGTCAATAGTCAAGCTCAATAATTCAGACCAAAATACTGTCTTTTCCTATAACAGGAGGGTGGATTTTCTTTGCTCTCCACTTCGGAAAGGTTGTATGAAGGTTGCTCAAATACGTTATGATTTAATTTTATCCATAGTTCTCAGCTAACTGGTGCCAGTAGTTTTCCCTGACATTTAGCCCAAGCCATGCCTTCTCTTACCCCATGATGATACATATTCACTTGGCAGTCAGTCTAAAAAATTTTCAAAATGTGTTTGTGTATATATTATGTGTGTTGAGGGAGGGAAGGATCTTATGAGGTTATGATAGCTGCACCCCTAAGAGCCATACTTATTTTATTTTGAATTTCGAATAACACTGAAAGAAGGGTATCAAAATATTTTCAAAAAACTAATTAGTGATATGATAGTATACTTGCTTTTTAATTTAAACATTCAATAACAAGATCAAATGGTGAGTCTTTAAAACTATGAACATTTCAAAGCAGTGATAAGATAAATGATATTTTGAGGAATTTGCAATCACTGTAATGTGCATTTTCGGGAGAGACTCTAGAGGATGAATTGCTGGGTCCAAGGGTAACTGTGAATATGTAATTTTCCTAGGCATTGCCAAATTCCTCTCCAAAGACATTGTACACTTTTGCATTTCCACCAGCAATATACAAGAGTACACAGTTTCATCATGCAGTATATTGGCAAGCTTTGGGATTTTTGTGATTCTGATGGATGAGGAATAATATATCATTATAATTTTAATTTACATTTATCTTATTGTATAAACAAATTTGAACATCTTTTCATTGGTTTACTAGTCCTTTTCATTTCTTTTTCTGTAAATTTTTTAGCCTCCTTTTCCATGAAGTTGTTGACTTCCTTCTTCCCTATGAAAGCTCTATGTTAAGAAAATCCAGAATTTAGGCACACCTGGGTAGCTCAGTTAAGCATCTGACTCTTGATTTCAGCTCAGGTCATGGTCTCCTGGTCATGAGTTGGTGAGACTGAGCCCCATGATGAGCGTGGAGCCTGCTTAAGATTCTCTCCCTCCCTTTCCCTCTGTTCCTCCCCTGCTTGTGCACATGTGCATGCTCTCTCTCTCTCTCTCTAAAAAAAAAATGAAGATTTTAAAAAAGGAAATCCAGAATTTGTTTGTCTCACTAATACTAGTCTTTTTTTCCCTCAGCATGTAATTTTCCCTTCTACTTTGAGTATAGTATTTTTTGTCAGTTTTTAATATAATCCAAGTTATCTATCTTTATTTCTATTTGTTGATTCTGGAATCTGAAAAATAGATTTAAACGATTTCCCAGCTCACAGGTTATAGAAAGATTTATCCATATTTCCTTCTGATACTTTCATGATTTCATTAAAATGTGGAATTCCATTTGAAAACCTGCACATACAGGGTCTCACCAAACTTTATCTTTTGCCAGCTACTCCAAAACCACTAATTTAAATGTCTGTCTTTTCTATTGATACGAGATGGTTTTTTTGGTATTGTGTCCTAAATTCAATATGCAGTAAGGTCTACTTACAGATTTTCTATTAAGTTCTAATAGTATGTCTGCCGATACATCACTATTTTAAGCACAGAACATTTCGGGTATGTGTAAATATCTGATAAGGCTGGAATCCACTCATTGCTCCTTTTGAAAAAGAATAAACTGGGAGGAATCGGCCCCCCTGATCTTAATCATTACTATATATCCACAGTAATCAAGGCAGTGTGGTCTTGTCAGAGGGGTAGATACAGAGATGAACAAACAGAATAGAGATCTGAGAGATGGTCTCATACAAGTATGTCTGATTTTTGATGAAGGAGCAACAATTCCGTTGATGAAAGACATCCTCTCAACAAATGGTACTGGAAAAATTGGACATTCATGGACAAAGAAAACGAACCTCGTGTACTTTATATACTTTATATGTATAAATATATATATACATATATATATATATATATGTATATATATATATATATAAACTCAAAATGGATCACATCCTTAAGTATAAAATGTACCCACACAAAATCCTTTAGAAGAAAACATAGGAGGAAATCATGGCCAGATGAAGGTGTCTTAGATGTGATACCCAAAGCATGGTCCTAAAAGAAAATACTGATAAAACAGTCTTCATCAAAATTAAAGCTTTTGCTCCGCAAAAGAGCCTGTTAAGGGAGTGAGAAGACAAGCTACAGACCAGAAGAAAATGTTTGCAAATTATACACATCACAAAGGACTCATATTTAGATTATGTAAACTATATATAAAGTTCTGTTTACAACTGAGCCAAAAATAACTCAATAATTAGAAAACACATGAAGAGATGTTTCACTAAAGAGGACATATGTATGCAACTCAGCACATGAAGAGATATTCAACTTAATGAAGGAAATGCAGATTAAAATCATGAGATATTACTATGTGTCTATCACAACAATTGGGGAAAAAGAGTGACAGTATCAAATGCTGATGAGGATGTATAGGAATTGCTATTGTGACTATAAAATGACAGAGCCACTCTGGAAAATAGTTTAACACTTTCTATGTAGGCAGAATAATAGTACCCAAAGATGCTCACTTCCTGATTCCTAAATCTGTGAATATGTACCATTACTTAGCGAAAGGGCTTTGTAATTAAGGTTAAGGACTTTGAGAAGGGAATTACCCTGGATAATCTGGATGGGCCCAATATGATCACCGGAGCCCTTAAAAGCAGAGAACTTTCCCAGCTTTCTTTTTTTTTAATATTTATTCATTTTTGAGAGAGAGAGAGAGAGAGAGAGAGCGCACACACACACACACACACACACACACACACACACGTGTGAGTGGGGGAGGGGCAGAAACAGAGGGGGACAGAGGAGCCAAAGCAAGGTCCTCTTTGACAGCAGAGAGCCTGACATGGGGCTCGAACTCACACACTGTGAGATCATGATCCGAGCCGAAATCAAGAGCCACCAGGCGCTCTTCCCAGCTTCATTCAGAGACAAAGATTGAGGGCAGAATAAGAGTTGGAGGGATGTGCATTTTTGCCTTTGAAGATTGAGAAATGGAGCCATGAGCTAAGGAATACAGGCAGACTCTAGAAGTCAGAAAAGGGGAGGAAATGGATTCCCTCAAGCGCCTTCAGAAAGAAACACAGTGCTGCCACTCGCTTGATATGAGTCCAGTGAGAAACATTTTGGACCTCTGGCCTCCAGAACTGTAAGACATGAGATTTGAGGGTTTGCCACTAAATTTGTGGTAATTTGCTAAAGCAGAATCAGAAAACTAGTAAAGTTTATTTTAAAAAAAGCCACTAAATATAAATTTACTGTACAACTCAGCAATCATATTTCTGTACGTTTATACCTTGGAGAAAATTTATGTCCACACAACCTTTACATGAAACATCATAGCAGCTTTATTTATAATAGCCAAATATTGACAACAAGTCAGTTGTTCTCCAATGGGTGAACACTTTAACTACATTACATCCAAACTGTGGAATACTACTCAGCAATAAAGCAGGGACAAACTATTGATACAAGTAACAGCTTGGATGGATCTCAAGGGCAATATGCTGAATGAAAATGTCAATCTCAAAATGTCATATATGGTAGGACTTGGCTTGTATAGCATTCTTGAAATGACAGTATTGTAGAGATAAAAAATGGAACTGTGGTTATCAGCAGTTAGGGACAAAGTGTTGGGGGAAGGAGATGGGTGTGACTGAAGAAGAAGTTTCCATAGAGTGTTTGAGGCGATGAAATAATTTGAGGCGGTATTTGAGGTGTTGGTGGTTTACAAATCTATACCTGTGATAAAATTGCATACAATTACATGCACACAAATGAATGCATATAAGCCTGATGAAATCTGAATAGGATGTGGAATGTACTCAGGTTAATTTCATTACTTGGATATTGTACTATAATAAGTAAGATGCTGCCATTAGGGGAATCTAGGTGAAGGGCACATGGGACCTTTTTGATTAGTCATGCAATCTTTTTGTGGATCTATGATTATTTCAAAAGTTTGAAAATAGAATAGAATAGTATTTGGGGGGAGTTTCTTTGTCATCTGGTACCGTGAACAACTCTTCTATTACTCAAAATCTAGAGGTCATAAGTGAGATGATAGATAAATGTAGTACCACAGGAATAAACACTGCATAGTTACAAAAAAGAAAGCCAAACAAAGTAAAAAGAAATTTGCCAAATTGGAAAAGTATTTGCAATCTGTATCATCAAAGCTCAATATTTCTAATATATAAAGGGCTTATAAAAATAGAGAAAAAAATGAGAACATCTCTACGAATAGTGGATTAACAATGTGAACATTAAGTTTATTGAAAAGAAAATGTATATAACAGAACCATTTGAAAATATGCTTATATCCACTCACAATAAGAAAGATGAAAGTTAACATTGTAATAAGGTACCATTTCTCACCTACTATATGGACAGCATAATACGTTTGGCAACATGTTTCGCTGCCACAGCTGTGGGGCAAATTGGTCATTCTCATGTATCCCTGGTGAAAATGCAGATTGATAAACACCTGTAGGCAAAGGCAATAATTTCTAGGAAATTTATGTATTCATTTACCCTTCGACCCCACATTTACACTTTTAGGAGTTAATGCCAAAAAATTCACAGGCAAAAATATGAAAATGTGCTCTAGCTTGGTGTTATACATATGGGATGAATCACTGGAAACTACTCCTTAAATCACTATTGCATTATATGCTAACTAACTTGGATGTAAATAAATAAATAAATAAATAAATAAATAAATAAAACGTGCTCTAGGCACTCTTTGTGGGAATATTTGAAATATCAGAGTTGAAACAATTCAGGTGGCCATCAGTCTCCAAACAGGAGATAGCATGATACTCCACAGTGGAGTACTAAATAGTCATGAAAAGTAGCCAGGAATATCTTTATATTTTAATTTGGAGAGTTCTTAAGAGTAACTTTTTTTTTAAGATTTTATTTTTAACTAATCTCTACAACCAACGTGGGGCTTGAATTCACAACCCTGAGATCAGGAGTCACACACTCCACTGACTGAGCCAGCGAGTCACCCCCAAGAGTATAAGAGTATCTTATTGTCTTAAAATAATAAGTAGAAAAGGGTATAGCTTGCTACCACTTTTCTAAAGAAAAGTGAGAAGTGTGTGGTGTATGTATGTGTGTGTACTTCACTTTAGTTGGGGGGTGAAATAGGAATATGATAGGAGGAACAAACATTGATTTTGGAATCAATCCTTGAAAACTTGAAAAGTGATATTGAACAAATGATTCTAAATGCCTGTCCTTTGGTGACTAATCACTCAGAGTGAAACTTATTCTAAAACCTTAATCACTGGACTGTTCATGCCTTAGTGGGACAGCAATAAAAAAAATACCATATCAAGTAAGCATATTGTTGGTGATAGTGCTGTTATTTGTTATTTGTTTGCTTTTGAGACTGTTGGGTATGTATTCTTGGGGATTCATCAAATGAGTAAATATATGATATTCTATTATTCCTGTGCCTTGGAGTCCTGGGATCCAAACTAAAATGTCTGATAGAAAATAGCTAGCTAGGTAACTATAGATAGATCGATAGATAGCTCTAGACAGAGGTAGATTTACACACATACACACATGTATATACATACACACACATATATATATATATAAATATACACATACATATATGGACACCTACTTTCTAGCATTGCTCCCTGAAAATGCCTCAAAAACATATCATAGTACACCAGTAGCAAGGAACACATGGTTCACACACTGTAGTCTTGAAATGCCATTTCTCATCAAAGGAAGCAGAACTCCTTTCAGAATGACTGGTTCCAAGTCAGGGGCAAGAAATATACAAGGTGATCTTGGAATATCTTGTTATACTGGATAATAAGAACCCCATCAAGACGAGTAATGTTACGTCTAAACAAATGTGAAGTCAACTCAAGTAAATCTTTATTGGCCTAAAATGTTGCAATTTGAAAATCACTAAAATTAATTTCTGCTATGAATTTAAGCACATGAGATATGTATAAAACTATAGAGTGCAATATGATACTGAACGAAAAAAATAACCTTGGTTACCATTGGAAACTTGAAAATAAAAGGAAAGAATTCAGCATTTTATCATGTCTTCCCACACTACTAGGTCACAAAAAAAGTAGATGAAGCAAAGTTTCTCTTTATAGAAGTATTCTAGCAAATGAATAAAGAAGAAATGAAAGAATTGGACATTATCGCTGTGTAACACATAATGAATTCTTGTACAAAGCAGTGGTCATTAGCTACTGCTAACATTACAAAAAGTTGCAAGTAAACTCCCCATATATCCTTATGGGGAAAACAAATCTATGTGGAAACTAGTCACCCAGATCAATCCCAAATCTGATCAAGCCTCCAGTTTCAATTTAGGAAAAAAATACCAAAGAGAGGACAATATGTTGAACAGCATATTATATGTTAAATGGCAGATGTTAAAAAACAACCACAGGGTGGGGCGCCTGGGTGGCGCAGTTGGTTAAGCGTCCGACTTCAGCCAGGTCACGATCTCGCGGTCCGTGAGTTCGAGCCCCGCGTCGGGCTCTGGGCTGATGGCTCAGAGCCTCGAGCCTGTTTCTGATTCTGTGTCTCCCTCTCTCTCTGCCCCTCCCCCGTTCATGCTCTGTCTCTCTCTGTCCCAAAAAAATAAATAAACGTTAAAAAAAAATTTAAAAACAAAACAAAACAAAACAAAAAAAAACAACCACAGGGCTGTACTTGGCAACATGTGGCCTCTGGGAAGCTCCACGGGACAAAATGATCCAGTCTCTTCAACAAATACATTGCAAAGTGGATGGAGAAAGATGGAACAGAACTTGAGGTCTAACAAGAGTCTTCGGAGACATACAACCAAATTTTAACATATGGAACTTATTCGAATGCCAATTCAAAGAAACTTTTTAAAGTGACATTTGTGAGATGATTCGAAATTTAAACACTGCCTATTATGACTTGTGGTGGTGGCTATCCGACTCTATATATTTATCAGTACTCATAGAACTAAGCACCAACTAGAGTGAATTCTCCTATTTGTAAATTTTTAGAAGTTCTTAACAAATGGGAGCAAAGCAGACCCAGAAATATGCAAGACAAATAATGCATCAAAGCCTGAATTAAGTTTATCCTGTGAACACAAGGGGTTTTTTTACCATTAGAAAAGTCAAGCGATTTAATGTATCCATTAATAAATTAATAGAGAAAAAACATAAACAGCTCAATAATGTTTCATGGAACCCAACATTTGTGTTAGGACTCTTACTAAAATATGAATAAGGCCTTCCTTCATCCAACAAGTAAATCTAAAAAACTCATAACAAATATTACATTCAGTGGTGAGATGTTGAAAGCTCTTTGAGATCTAGAGCAAGACAAGAATACCCACTGTCACAGATTGGGTCTCCTGAAAGCAGACACTGGGATAAAATCCTAACCAGTATCTAAAACACGAAATAGAATGAAGTGGAATTAATAGGAATTTAGGTACTTAATGAGGTTAAAAAGTGTTTCATGAAACTTTTGTTTCAATTCTATGTATGTCTAGTAGATCCTGATGTAACACCTATTTCTTGTTGTTCACATCACAGAACTCTGAGGAAAGCCACGGAGAACAGAGTCCAAATACCTGTGTAAGTTAGGGAAGCCTCCCCTTAACCCTCACTCAGCCTACCCCCACCTCCGCATTCCCGCCACCTCTCATTTCCATACCTCCTTTAGTTTTCTTTCTAGCATTATTTAACTACTTGCAATTTTTTTTCAACGTTTTTTATTTATTTTTTTTGGGACAGAGAGAGACAGAGCATGAACGGGGGAGGGGCAGAGAGAGAGGGAGACACAGAATCAGAAACAGGCTCCAGGCTCTGAGCCATCAGCCCAGAGCCTGACAAGGGGCTCGAACTCACGGACCGCGAGATCGTGACCTGGCTGAAGTCGGACGCTTAACCAACTGCGCCACCCAGGCGCCCCTACTTGCAATTTTTAAAAAAGTTTTTATTTAAATTCCTGTTAGTTAACATGTAGTGTAATATTACTTTCAGGTATAATGTTTAGTGATTCGACACTTCCATACAACCCCTGGTGCTCATCACAGCAAGTGCCCTCCTGAGTCCCCACCACGTGTTCAACTGGCCCCAGCCCACCTCCTCTCTGGTAACCACCATTTTGTTCTCTGTAGTTAAGAGTCTATTTCTTGACTTGTCTCTCTCTTATTTTCCCCTATGGTCATTTGTTTTGATTCTTAAATTCCACACACGAATGAAATCATATGCTATTTGTCTTTCTCTGACTGACTTATTTTGTTCAGCATTATACTCTCTAGTTCCATCTATGTTGTTGCAAATGGCAAGATTTCATTCTTTCTATGGCTAAGTAATATTCCATTGTGTGTGTGTTTGAGTTTGTGTCTGTGTGTGTGTGTGTGTGTGTGCGCGCGCGCACCACATCTTCTTTATTTAGCTATTGGACATTTGGGCTGTTTTCAGAAATTGGCTATTGTTGATAATGCTGCTATAAACATTGGGGTGCATGTACCCCTTTGGATCAGCATTTTTTAATTCTTTGGGTAAATACCCAGTAGTGCAATTGCTGGATTATAGGATAGTCCTATTTTTAACTTTTTGAAGCACATCCATACTGTCTTCCACAGTGGCTATAGCAGTTTGCCTTCCCACTAACAGTGTAAGAGGGTTCCCCTTTCTCAGCATTCTCATCAACGCCCATTGTTTCTTGTGTTGTTAACTTTAGCCATACTGGCAAGTGTGAGGTAATATCTCATTGTAGTTTTGCAACTTTTAGAATTCACGGTATAACTTGAGGTCCTGCGTGTTTTCAAAGGAGAATCCGTTCCTAACTCACCCACCTAGTGCATTTCTACAGGTGGTTTAATGCCTGGCTCTGGGGCATTTCCTGCAAATCCGATTCACTTCCACCTCTCTGCCCCCTTGAATACACCTCCATTATAGTTGGCTCAGTATGTTTCAATTATTTGCTGCAAGCTTCTTTATCACTGCACAGGGTACTCTTTGAAGCATTGTGAAGTACCTCAAGTATCTTCTTAATTGGGATAATAGATATTTGATGAATGCAGGGAAGGGAGAGAGGGAGGGAGGAAGGGACTGAGCCCAGAGTAGCAGAAGAACGTTTCCGGTAATGTCTTTATTTAGGCTTGAACAGAGTGTGTGGGGTTGAAGAGAGCCTTAGAACAGGGAATCCTCCCAACACCTCCTGTCACTCACTGCCTGCCAAGCCCAGCAGCAAACATGCTGAGCCGTGCTTTCCCACATAGACCCCTGTCACCCAGACACAGTGACATGCCCCCACAGGGCTACTTTCCATAATGAGAAATGAGCCACAGAAGTATTTTGGCAAACAGGAGGTGTTGAACTGTCAAATTATCCTCTGTTGTGGGGTGGCAGGGGAAGCTCAGTTTCTGTAGTCATTTCCTTCTCATTACTCTGTCAGCTTCATTACCTTCGTGATGCTGTGTAGACCCTGCTGATGAAAATCCCCAGAGACCTACCCTAACTTGAACTCTAGCATTTTCTCCACCAGAGCTCCAAAGGTGGTTCACTCGGGAATTGGAAAAAGAAGCTCTTCTTGGGGGAATGTAGAAACCACTGTTTCTCTAATAATTCTGAAAATATTTTCTGAGAAGAGATGAGCCCAAACCTTGTCCTTTGGAAAGGAGTTATGAACTATAATGATCCAAGTTCTAATGACTTTATGAAATCGTATTTGTAATTATAAAGTGGAGGCAAAAGAATTCACAATTAGTTCTGTTAGGAAAATTGTCCATGAAATCCATTTGGGGAGGTGCAAAATAGTGCATTTAACCAAGATTGAGTAAATACGGGATTTACTCTCCTTGGGTGAACATAGAAAATTGCACAAAATATATGAAAGGATTGTTTCATGTGGACAAGAAGAGTCTGTCATCTTTGAGTGAAGAGAAACAAATGAGGTGAGGCCTACAGTCTCCCTAGATTTCTGAACCACTTTCCAAAGAATGGCTTTCTTGTGGGAACACAGAACTGTGGTCTCGCTGAGTTGAGGACAGAGACCAGAGTTCATGGAACCTCAGCCGGCTAGAATTCCAGAGCGGATACCAGAGAGGAAGAAGCCACAGAGAGAAAAAGCAACAGACATTTTTATAGGTTTCCCTTTGAATCCTTGTCTGTGTATACAGAGAGCAATTCCCCACAAGGCCAGGCCAAGAATGACCAAGGATTTGTAAACTGAGCCATTGTCAGAATTCACGCAGGGATAAGAAACTTCTTAGTCCCCCTCACCCAGCCAGAGTAGAGGGGCCTCACTGAATGTCTGAGACATACAGAAAGCAACCAAGGAGGGAATCTTACTAGTTGGGCTACAGTATTTAAAGACAAACCTGGAAGGAAAAAAATATTTAACATTTTAAGTTTTACTGAGATATAATTCCCCTATTTAGATTATGCCGTTTGGCAGTTCCTTGAAATGCTAAACATGAGGCTGTCATATTCCCAACAATTCCACTCCTAAGTATCTATCCCAGAGAAAACGTGAGTCCACACAAAAACTTGAACACAAATATTCATAGCATTAACCATAAATACCTATAAAGTAGAAACAATCCAGTGAATATCAGCTGATGAATGAATAAACAAAAGATGTTATATCCATACAGTGAGATACTATTTGACAATAGAAAGGAACGAGGTGCTGACTCATCCTCCAATGTGGCCAATCCTTGAAAACATGATGCTAAATGACAGAAGTCAAACACAAAAGCCACATATTATACAGTTTCATTTTTTCAAATGTCAGAACAGGCAGATATATAGAGACAGAGATCAGCTTAGGGCTGGGGAGGGCCAGGTGAGGAATTGGATATGACTGCTAATTTGGGGAGTGATAAAATATTCTAAAATTAGATTATAATGGCTGCACTATCCTAAGAATATACTGAAACACACTGAATTGTACACTCTAAATAGGTGATTATATGCTATGTAAATTATGTCTCAATAAAGCTAGGTTTCTTCCCTGTGAGTTTTTAAGGGCATAAAAACTGGATATAATACCTGGTCCTATATTGGGTGCTTGCAGACAAATACTGAATTATTGCTGATGGTTGGAGAAATTTGAATATAGAATGGGCATTATTGAAGCAAAGAATATTAAATATTGGCATGGCTACATGGAGAAGTAAAGTTAGCTCCTCCCAAATAATAACATAAATGCAGTAACAATAACAGAAAAGTCCCAGATAATTTTTTTAATGTATACTTAAAAAGTGGTTAAATAAAGGACAAAACAGTAACAGTGTGTGTGTGTGTGTGTGTGTGTGTGTGTGTGTGTATGCATACATACAGGTTTGAAAGGACATACCAGATATACACTTGGTAAACTCTGGGTAGCAAGAATATAATGCTGATATTTTCTCATTATCTCTTTCCTTCTTCACTTCTTTACAGTGTACACATTACTCATTTTATATAATATTGTTTTTCATCTTCACACGTTTTGTATCTTTCAAACATATGCACTGTAGAGAACAGAGTGACCCACAATGCTGCTTCAACAATTATCAACACGACCTATTCTGTTTTATCTGAACCCCACCAACAATCTCTTCTCATGACTCCTTGTGTTATTTGGAAGCAAATTAAAACGTTATTTTTAATTCAAATATTATTATCAACTTGATACTTTGTTAGCCTTACACAAATGCACAGAAGAAGGTCTATTAGCGTACATACATGTCAACCTGTGATTGAGAATGGAATAGGAGTACAGGGGAAGGAGTGGATCTTTTATGATGACAAAGTACATGCAGGATTTTCTAAATCATGAAGCATAGAAAGATAAAAAAAAGAAGCATCCGTCCATATGTACAAGAGGCATAAAGTTTTTCTCAAATTAGTAAAGGTCTATGTAAAGTAATGGAAGGTGTCCTGAACTAGAACCCAAGAGATGAGAGTTTTACTTCTATTTCTGTCCCTATGACCATCATGTCTCTGAGTCATTGTTTGTAATTGCTCGGGAGGATCAAGTCTATTATTCACCCATTCCAATATTATCTTTGAGCATCTACTGTATGCCCTGCATTGTCCTCGCTGCCAGAGATCCAGCATGACTTCATTTCCATATTAGGCAGGAATCTTTTGGTTGCAAGTAAAAATAATTCAAACTCAAAGTAAGCTAAAGCAAAGAGAAGATGCAATGGTTTGCACAACCACAGAATCCAGGGATGACCTGACTTCAGGTGCACCTGGATTGAGGCTAGCAGAGTTTCATCAGGATCTAGCCTCCTATCCCTTCATCCCTTCTAGGCTCTGCTTTTCTCTGTGTAGCCTTCTGTTTCATGCCAGCTCTCTTGATATAGTGACCCCTGGCAGCTCTAGGATTATATCCTCATTGCACCAAGACCAAGTGCTCTGGGTAGTACCCTTCTTCCAAAAGATCTATCATGATCTGTCTCGATATTCTCTTATATAGAGTCCAATCAATGTGCACCAAACACAATGCACTTTAGCTGCTAAATAGATGTTCCCTCCTTCCACCTTCTATCTACATGGCTGTATTCATCATGTTTTCCAAGCAAGTTGTTTCTTTGTTTTTTTTTTAATTATTTTTTTTCATATTTTTATCTATGATCTGCTTTCGGAGGCCACCATTTGGGAAGATCTGTGGCCTATTTACTCATGAAGATATTGTGGGCTAATTTCCAGTTAGTTAATCATCGCGGGTTCATTTGAACCATCAGAGATCCTACATGAGGCTACTTTGCCAGAATGCCCCACGTTATGCACACTCAGTACTGACTAAAGAAGCTGTACTCCTGTTCTCACAGTTATCATTTCAGGAGATACATGCCCATGATTCCCACCCCTCTTCTGTGGAATTGCTTATAGTTTCCCTACTATCCAATGTAAAGGTAATCGCACAGTTCTTTTTTCCCCCTGAAGACCAATGTAAAGATATTCCCTCTCTACTTTCTGTCTCCTGAGAGCCAAAGAGGTTTTCCAGAAAGGGCAGAACTTAAAGGCAGGCAATGAAAAATCCCTCTCATCATCTGCCACTTGGGGCTTCTTGGAAAGTCATTTGGTTCTTCTGAGCCTTGAGTTCTTGCAATTATTAATGGGGACTGTAATGGACCTACCCCACAGTGTAGTTGTCCACGAAATAGCTTGCAAGCTTCTAGCATAGTGCCTGGGGCAGAGTAGCCACTCAGCACACGGAGTCCCCTGTCCTCCTCCAATGGCAAAGCATGTTCAGATTTCTTTCTATAGATCTCACTTTACTTCTTGTCTATTATTTTTCTTCTCTCTCCTGCTCATTCACAAATCTCTAGAGCTTGTGAATCATGCTTTGTTTCTTTTTATTGCCCATGGAGCTGAGCACCATGTCTTTTCATGAGAGGGGCCCTTACAAATGATTCATAGCTATATAAAATAGGAGAACTTTGATACTCCTATTCCCAAACTCCTATTCAGATGATACAGGCATCTAATAATCCTACTATTTGTAAGACTGTGTTATGTGATGTTTATTTGTTTACTCTAATGTTGTGAACATAGGTATGGTCCCCTTCTCATTTACAAATGAGGAAACTGAGGTTGGTGGATGCTAAGAACTTGCTGCAAAGTCATTCAGTGAGTGTGTGGTGGGGGCTTGACTTCAGGTGTGGTCATTCTGGACACTCAGCCCCTCTGACCCAATTGGACTGCTACACATCGCCCACCTTCCAGGCAGGCCGGTGTCTAGGACATTGGCATCTCAGCCTGGTGCAGTCTTGGCAGGATGAAAAGATCAGGCTAAGTCATGAGGAGGCGTCAAGACCCATACTTCATGGTACAGGTGTATAGCAGTGTAGAAAGGGAAATGTGAGCACTCACAAAGGCAGTCTTGGGAGAAACCCCGTGTACAAGAATTCCTCTCCAGCCCTGGAGCCCAATCAATTATGCACAAAGATCCTCTTGTTCCAAGGCTCAGGCACAGTGCCCATTCCCTGCTCTGTTCCCTTCTCCAAGGATACTTTCCATGTTATGGCCACAGCCCTAGCCTGGATTCTCAGTGGATACTTCATTTTGAATCTCAGCTCTGTGCTCCACAAGGACACCATCCTTGCCTTCCTGTGTATCTCAGCTTCTTTCCAGTTTATGACTTCCCAAGAGGTCCAGTTACATTCTAAATTGTTTTGGGAACCCGTTTTTCCCCACCTTTCTTCTGTAAAGTAGCATGATGCCTCCCTCCCAAGACCTAAAATTTAACAGCATGCGCATTCCTAACAGCAGGAAAACATTTTAACTCCCTTACCACTGGCTTTTTGCTACTTCAAACTTTCCATCCTTCTCTTCTCAATATCACATTGGGTCATTGTGAGCCCAGCCCATTTGCAGGTGAGTAAAGTACAATCTAGGGTTCTTAAGCAAGAGTGGGCCCCCAAGTTCTACATGAACTCTCAGGCATTTGATGCTTTAATCTGGATTCAGTAGGAGGCAGGGAAAATGAACCAGCAGGAGGTGGGTGTGGGAAAAAATGAAGCAGGACCCTAATCCTGCTCATATGACTGGAGATCTAGGTAAGCATTTGACTCTGGGAGACAGCGAAGGAGAAACCTATAAATATAGGTAAGAGGGGTTAGACCAGGAAATGTCCAGCCTACCGTGTAGTATTAATGAAAATATTTGCTATCACCTTACAAATATGACTTCTTTTCATCTTCCAAACAGGTCTTCAATATACATTCTGGTGAAAAATTTGAGATTAAAGGAGGTTAAGTAATTTGTCCAATTTTTCCTAGAGAAATGAGTGGAAAAAAAAATTTAGTTTAGGGGTGCCTGGGTGGCTCAGTTGGTTGAGCATCTGACTCTTGATTTTGGCTCAGGTCATGATCTCACAGTTTGTGAGTTCCAGCCCCACATCAGGCTCTGCTCTAATAGTGTAGAGCCTGCTTGGGATTCTCTCTCTCCCCACTCTCTCTGCCCCTACCCTAATTGCTCTCTCTCTCAAAACAAATAAACTTAAAAATTTTTTAGTGTTGATCTGTCTGATTTCCTAACTCATGCTGATATTCCAGAGATCTTCTGAGGACTGTACTTCAACCCCCCCTGGAAGCCAAGACGGTCTCCAAACCTAATGAACTGATGGGGCAGGAGTTTGCAGATGTATTGCCCGGTCAGATGTGCCATGGTCTACTCAGGTGACTGAGATCCTGTATGGTGAGAGGAGACAGGCCTGGATCCTGCAGGAGCTCAAACACATGGGTGAAGGGGTAGCACTAGAGGTCTTGACCTGGGCAGAGACATTCTACTTAAAGGCCCTGGTACCAGGCAAATAGCTCCACCTTTCTTATTCCCCTACTCTTTGACATTTCGCTCCCTTTGCGGCTTTCTCTCTCATGCCCCCATAACATGTCTGCAGTGATTTAAGAAGGTTCATGTGCTTTTCTATGTCCCTCCAAGCTTGTGATTCCACAGGGCATGTTCTAAAAATAAAATAAATCTATTCTGAAGTAGGAACATTCATTTGCTCAGAGCTCAGCTTCTGGGAAGCTCCAGGCAGTCACCAACATATTTGCAGAACCTTCCCCATCTCTTATCAGCACTGCATCTACCCCCCTAACCTAGAAACACCGAGGCCCAGCTCCATAGCCCTGTATGACTGGTGCGGTTTCTCTCTCCATGTTATGAAAGATAAAATACAGATTTCGGGAGGCTCCAAGCAGATAATGCTCTAAGCATCTCTAGAGCTGTGGTGGTAACTTGGAAGCCACCAGTGAATAATTTGGGGAGAGGTTGTAGGGAAGGGAAGTCAAATGGGTCTACAGAGACGGGAATTGTGGGCAGATGTTACAGAGAAATAGATTGCGGTCGTACGGGGACATTCAAACAGCCGGGGTTGTTTGAACATGAAATGGAGCACTTTTGAAGGTAGTGAGTTTCTTGTGGCTGGGAGTGGGGCTGGAGCAACACTTAGGTTTGTTGGGAAAGGGCTCACCCCGTGCAAACATGTTCCACAGGCAGGCTAAGATTTCCATGCTGGGCTTGGGTCAGGGACTTGAGTAGCCAGGCACAATGCAGACAGGGCTAGCTGTTAGCCCAACCTTGTCATCTCTAGGGGGCCATTCCAATCTGGACTGCTGTAGGGAGAGGGCAGTAGTTCCCAGCAACAGGGATCTGCAGGGTGATATTAATGCACCTTAGTAGGAAGCAGCAAAATGAATGAAACAAAGCAGGACGTTTTGCCAGATTCTGAAAGAGTAGGGCTGGCTTCTCATTCTGAGCAAAGTATTAGGTCAGGTCATAGACCCAGCCAAGGGAAACCAGAATGATGTGCCCTAGACATAAATGGTGTGGAGGAGGGTGGAAGAGGATGGGAGGGACTGTTGGGGTCATGGAGGTCTCCTTTGCTCAGTGCCCCTTGCCAGAGGGCATGAGGTTCTTACGGAAGGAGGCCAGCATGATGCCACACAGGGGAGAGCCTCTGTGTCTGAGCCAAGTGAGGCAGGAAAGTGGGATCTGACTGCCAGCAGCACTGGGTGATTGCACCCTACCCACCTTCAGCCCTGAGACCACAGCATCCCATGGCTTGCGGGATTTGGGATTCAGCCTGATTTGTGTTACATTTGCTTAGTGGTGTCAGTTCTGGGTCTAAAGCAGTCATTCTCGAAGTTTAGCATGTGTCAGGATCACCTGGAGGGCTTTTTAATCCGAGATGGCTGGCCTTGCCCCCAGCATTTCTAATTCAGTGGGTCTGGAAGGACTTGAAAATCTGCATTCCTAACAAGTCCTCAGGGATGCTTATGGTTCTGGTCCAGACTGCACCCTTCAAGTAGCTCTGACCTAAAGTAATGCTAAGCCAAAGAGTACTTTGTGATGTTTACTTTCCTCTAAACCTTATTCAACAAAGGTAGCACCTTTTCTATTTCAGTTACCATGCCAAGACCTTGAGATATTCCAGGAAATGATATAGACTCCCTGATGTCAAGTGGCTTAGAGTCTACCGATACAGGAATGGGCAGTTACAAAGCAGGGTAAGTGCCAAGGTGGGTAATTACTGGGGCCAGTAAGCATGTGAATATTTGTGCATATGTGTACTGCAACATACAGTCTTGGATATGCTAGAGAAAATTTCTAGAACATGTGACCTCGAACCTGGAAGCTGTTTTTAGGGTCAGAAAGCCCTGCATCAACTTCTGGCTTTGCCCCTTAGTAGCTGGTTGACCTTGGGTGAGTTAGTTTTCTTTGAGTCTCAGACTCCTCATCAACCAAATGGTCCTGAGTCATTCATGGCCCATGACCATGGGCATGTTCTAAGCACAGAGCCACAGAGTGAACAAGCCTGATGTCCTGTCCTTGCTCCTGAGGAGCTCACACTCTGTTAGTGGCAGCAGGATTGGAGATAGGGCATTACCTCCAGATGAATAAATAAACTGTGACAAAATGCAGACAGGGTGAGAAGAAAGGGTGAGAAGAGAGGGTGAGAAGAAAGAAGGTAGATGATTTTAGAGGAGATTGTCATGGAAGGCCTTCTGGAGGAGGGAACCCTTGAACTGAGACCTGGACAATGAGAATGAGGTTGTATTTGCCGTGTAAGCTGTGCTATGGGACTTTTGAGTACATACATGGGTTAAAGAACCCTGATGGTTATAACTATCAACAAAATATACTTATCATCCTCACCATCGTTCTCTTCATTAGCATAACTGTTGTTATTATCATTATCACAATCATTACAGTTACTGCCAGTCTCTGAAGGCAAGTGCACGAGCAAGGCCCAGGGATTCACAGACTTGCAGGTACATTTGGAAAGGTCAAAGTTCAGTAGCACTCAGGCAAAGAGCATTCATAGGGGGTTACATGGCAACACTTGAGAGCTCAGTAGCAGTTCTGTGGACAGTACCAGACCAGACCCTGGACACTGTCCTCAGAAGCCATTGGAGAAATCTAGGTAGCAAGGTGACATGCTCATATTTGTGTTTTAGGAAAAGCTTCCTGTCAGTTCGCTGTGTTCTGCCTGCAGCTGGGGAGTAGGGGGAGATGAACAAGACTGTGGGCAAGGGGGAGAAGCCAACAGTCTGCACGGGGATGCAGCGGTGGGGCAGATTGTGACAGAGGTATTTAGGAGAGGCCATAAGCCGAGCGCAGCTGTCCATTGGATTGGAGGGTGAAGGGACGTGGCCAATGGAGGAAGACCACCCGGTGGACAGGACCCGCCTCTGCCCCACCCACTTCAACCTACAACTGGAGGAAGGCAGATCCTGGAGGCAGGACTTAGGAGAACCTGCTGCGGGATGTCGGGCAGGTGACTTTGCCATGCAGTGCTTCTTTCTGTCAAATAGGATATTCTCCTGCTTCCCGGAGAAGGGTATTGTGAGGACTGAGTCAGATGACAGGTATGAAAAGCACTTTGGCAATTGTAAAACACTTTTCAAATGCAAGGTGCTATTTTTATTACCCTCGGTTTCCCTGTATAGAATGTGACCCAATAACTGGATGACGGCGTCTGGCTGCTCTGGAGGGAGCGACAAAAGAGGAGATGGCAGGTCCCCAGCTACACCTGCCGGGGCCTCTGGACAAGGCCTGAGCTAACCCGCCAGGGACGCACCCTTTCCCACACTGCCCTTAATGTGTCTCTCGTTTAAAATGATTTGCTAGGCAAAGCTGTGTACATCATTAGAGAAAGGTGGCAGCCTCGGATGATTCAGTGGCTGCAAGGAAATTCTCCCCATCGTCCCTAATGGGCGCTAAGAAGGCAATGACATGATTACCATGCATCCTCCCATTATGAGGCTGCGCAGGGCAGCTGGCGCCCGATGCAGACAGGCGCTCTCAGCAGGGAGAGCGCAGAACATTAACAAGAACTTAAGATGAATTCTTCTTCCTTGGCCTTTGGAAATGGAAACCTATTTCGGGCTAGGCTGGGCACACTGCGCTCTGGAAGTCATTTCGCTTGTAGCTGAGCTCCTCCTTCCCCCTCTTTCCTCTCCCCCCGCCTCCCACTTCGACTTCCCTTTCTGCCGCGCTCCTCAGGTTTGTCCGCCTTCTGTTGTGACATCGCAAAGTAATCCCTGAGGCAGGAACCCTGATGCGTTCGGGCCCAGCGATTTAGCGACTGGGAGCTCCGCAGCGCCACCCTGCGGAGGTTCAAGACCTGGGTGCTGTGGGTGCGAAGCGTAGGAAGCCTGTGTTCACACTCGCACTTGCTTCTGTCCCTCGGAACGTGATCGCACAGATGGTCACGTGGCTCCTCCTGTACCTGTGTGTGTGTGTGCACATGTGTGCACTGTGGCTCAACACGCACCCCCCCACCCCGTTCTTTCACCTGAGCCCAGCGTTCTGAGGACTTGTTCCGAGCGCAGAATGCTTGCATTGTGAGTCCCCCGAGGTTCCAAAGGAATCTGCAAACATTGGCAAACTCATTTGCTGTGAAGGATTTTATATCAAGACTCCCCCAAGGGCCACGGCAAAATAGCTCAATCCCAAATTGCAGAAGTAACCGTGGGTCTGCCCAGTGATCTCTCCTTCCCTCGCGTTACTGCTGAGCGGTCTTGCCTGGCCGCACCCAGCTCCTCAGAGCTCTGCTCCCACCTTCTCTCAAACTGAAAATGTGAACCCTCGAGGAAGTCCTGAATCTGTGCAAACAGTCCCTGGGCCGGCTCCCCGCTTCTCAGGGCTGCTTGGCATTCTCCTGGCGTCTTGGTTGGAATGGGTTATTGCCTTTTCCCCCAGAGCTCATCCCCTTTCTAGGCTAAGCCACTGTCCGTTTGAAGCTGAAACCGTTTCCTGCAATAGGGAACCTCTGTCCTTATGTGAGCCTCCGTAGTCAGCTGACATTTGCATTACTTCAATAAATATTTACTTCTTAGCAACTACTGGGGATACAAAGGAAAATAAGACATAGCTCCTGCTTGTAAGAAACCCATGATCTAGAGGAGAGAGAGAGATGTAAATAAGTAGGGTAGATTGTTTTCAGTGTCCTTTATAATTTGTAGATGTTTGCATTTACTGATATTTGTTCATCTCCGAAGAAGTCAAAATGAAATAGAGCATCCGATTCATAATTCCTGGGGATTTCCTGTTATTACTGAGAGTGGCAGTAATATCACAAGCCTTACCACCATTTCACCATGTCCGTGGCACTAGCTCCATTATACAGCTGAGAAAACTGAGGCACAGACCAGTTAAATGACCTGCCTGAGGCCAGACTTTGAGAAAGCGGCAGAGCAATACATCAAATGGTTGCTGATTTGACTCTATAAGTCTCCCTCTTGACCCTGCCCTAACCTGTCTCCCTCTGGCATTCTCCTTTTCAGATGGAGACTTGCCACCAGTCTGCCGAATGGTGGAGAGTGACCCTTTCCAGGTCAGCATCATGAAAGACTTTCAACTTCTGAAATCAGGCCAGCATCAGACATGTGACATGACAAGGGAACATTTTCCCCATTCAGAGGATCGTTAAAGGATATGAAAGCCAGCAGATCATTGTTATGCAAGAGAAAACAACATAAATGGAAAAATCTATGAACATCATATCCATAAGTCTCTGGGAAATTTGCAGTGGAAACAAATGGGCCAGAGTATGAATGGGTAATGCTTCACCAATGGGAACCTGGGAACCATGGGGCCAGGCTCATAGCAGAATGATCCATTCTGTTCAGCATGAAATGATTCTTCTGGTGAAACAGAGGAAAGGTAGTTTAACCACCTGCTCCTCGACCGTAAGATCTAGGCATCTGGGCTTTGACTTCTGGAAAATGAAAGAATGCTTAAGCATATTCCTCTGGGAATAGGGCAGGTGCATGGTGGATTCTTCTGCAGGTGAGTGGAACCCCTTTGGCCATGTCCCTGCAAACTTGGCAGTGTTTGGAGATCGGGGTTTATTCCACACTCCTCAGGTTTTTTTCTGAAGATGGAATTAGGAGATAAGGCCACTTCAGGAAGTTGGACATGGTATCCAACACAATGCTTCTTAGAGCAAGTTCCAGTCCTCCCTGATAAAAGGATAGCTCCTGCTTGATTGGGGAGTATTTGGCAACCAGGCCAAAGTCTCCATTCTGTCCCTTCTTAAGCATATTCTGAATTTTCTCCAAATCCCTACCTACTTGGGAATACAGTTCTGCATCTCCTTAAATCATGTCTTCCTCGTGCAGATTTGATTGATCCATTAGTGGAAGCCAACAGCCCCTCCCCCTAGGGTCCTTATGCATCCACTGGGAAGTATACATCATATGCAAAGCACTTTGGAATCTGTTTGTTCCTGCCCAGCATCCATCCTCACTTTGTGTAATAGCTCCAGGATTTCCCAACAGGAATCTTCTGGACAACTATTCATTTCCTTCTTAGGATTCAGTAATTTTACAGAAGAGGCTCAGGGCAACTTTCATCTCTTTTTGAATAATAAGAAATAATAATAATCATGAGTTAACCTTTATTGAATGTTTAAGTGCACATAACTGTAGTAAGTACTTATCATATATTATCTCATGTAATCCTCACACATACATTTATCAAGAAAACACTACTATTCTTATTTTATAGAAGCAGAGACTGAAAGTCAAGAGGCCAATATTGCAGAACCACTCTGCCTCTGACTTCAAAGTCTATACTTTTGCCACTATGCTCTGGGCTGACTCACAACTCGTTTTTTGTTTTGTTTTTTTTTTTCGGATTTACAATACAAATCAGAGGATTAAATGCTCTGAGATGCACTCAGTAAAGAACCCTATTTAATGTTGCTTAACTTTATTTTTTTTTTTCAACGTTTATCCATTTTTGGGACAGAGAGAGACAGAGCATGAACGGGGGAGGGGCAGAGACAGAGGGAGATACAGAATCGGAAACAGGCTCCAGGCTCCGAGCCATCAGCCCAGAGCCTGACGCGGGGCTCGAACCCACGGACCGCGAGATCGTGACCTGGCTGAAGTCGGACGCTTAACCGACTGCGCCACCCAGGCGCCCCAATGTTGCTTAACTTTAAACAACAATAAGAGCTCTGTTTAGCTCTGCCAGGTACTATTGCTACAGTGGGCAGGTACATCCCTTCCTGACCTATGTGGTCAGAACAGGACAATTGTGTAGAAGTTGGAATAGTGCTATTGCTTTTGGTGGTGGTGGTGATGGTGGTGATGATGGTGGTAGAATTTACAGAAAGACTAGTTTGTTCTAGGCACTGTCCATGCTTTATCTCATCTAATCCTTATAATTACGATGAAGAGTGAGTACTGTTATTGTCCAATTCAGTAGATGGGAACACTGGAACATCAAGAGCTATCTTGCCCAAGGTCACACCACCAGGAAATGGTAGAACAGGGATTCAAACCCCGATCTACCTAAATTCTCAGCCACCCTGGTAGCTTGAGCTAACTCAAAGGACCTGGTGATTTCTTTTCAAAGTCTTAAACGAACCAGAAAAGGCAGGTACCCTTGTCCATCTGTCCCTCTGTCTTCTAGAACTCAACACATTAGAGCCTGTCAGCAAGAGAGCTCTTCTGCCGGAGCCTGTGAGGGGAAGGGAGTCCCACAAGCCCCATTGCAGCAGCGTGGACATTGCTCTATGTGGAGCCTTATAGACCGGGAGTAGATTAAAGCTCCAAGATACACGAATTTCAAAATTGAAGCAATAAAGCACATTTTTTTCTTGGCTTGCAATTGCCCCTTAATTGGACCATGAATAGCAATTACACTATAAAGCCTAACAGGAATGTGTGGGTAATTAGAGTATGTCTTGGGCGGTGGGTTTTAATGGAGGAACCCGGGTAATCATTGAGTGACTTTCACCCTCTACCAAGTGATAAAATCATCATGAAACACCTATCAATCACTCAGAAAAATTGCAAGTGTGATTTTAGTTCCTGCTAGAATAGGACTAAGAAGGCTGGAAAACCACTCTGCCCAGAAGGCTCTGTCTGTGTCCTTGAAGAAGTGGGAGAAACAGAAGCAAGGTGCTCCCATGTTCTGGAAACTTACAATATCCTGTCTGCAGCTGCTTTGCACACATCACTTATTTCAATCCTCAGCATAGCTTTATGGGGAGAATATCTTTATGTCCATTGCACAGATGAAGGCAATGAGACTCAGGGTAATTTCAGCTCATATAGCTACTAAGTGACAGATTCAGAATTTAAATCCAGGTGCTTAACTTACATCAAGCTTAATGTTCATGGCCTTTGAACTCTACAGCTGCTCAACACTTATTGAGCACTTATTATGGGCAGCACTTTCTATAAATCATGTGATTTAATACTTTCGATAGCTATGTGAGGTAGGGTTTTTTTTAAATCACATTTACAGGTGAAAAAGTAGGTATTTGATAGGAGTGGTTATTTTCATATTGGGCTATCACCCTCTCCAACCCTTCTCATCACACACACACACACACACACACACACACATACACACACACCATATTTCTTCTATCTCTCTATCTCTATTTTCCAGTAGCTGAAGCCACATTTTTGAGGTTCCTCAAAAGCAGTCCATAAGACAATACAAGAGATAACCTAAGAAACACCACTATGGGGATAAAGAAATGGCACAAGAAGAAGAAGGCGCCCACAAAAGGATAAGTTAGCGAAGCAGCTACTCATCAGAACCTGGGGCTTGGCCTTGGGAAACTAGAAAACAGTGTAGACTGCACACACCAGCATTACCTTAACTGAGGAGAAACAGAGTATGTGTTCATCTACCAATGTCACTAGTCATGGCTGGGGGATCCTGGGGGTGGGAGAGTTAATTCTTCCATGCTTCCAAATAATAGTGAGGATAGCAAAACCAATTCAGGCACTTGTAGGTGGTAAGGACAGGGGCGGGGCACCAGTCCAACAGCAAAGGAACAAACTGGTCTTCAATGAACCAAGAAGCAATGGAGAGGCAAGAGAAAGAAGAGCTTTGGAACCAGATAGACCTGGCGAGGTATGCTTGCTATATCATGCCCTGGTCAGTGATTGATCTAAGCTAGTGTGCTTTCATTCAGTTCAGGTCAACTCACATGTGAGCCAAGGGACTGTTGCCTATATCGCAGAGTAGAGTAGAAGATTCCAAGGGATAAAACTTGTCAGATCTTGACTCTGCGCTTACCTGGCATCCAGTTCAAGATATTAATTCACCTGCACCTTGGAAACTGCCCTAAAACCAAATAAGAGGCAGTTTCTGGTCTATCCAAAATGCTAAAGTATGAAAGTATAATTTGTAACTTATCTATCCAGGGAATCTGGATAGATCTTTGACAATCTATTGAAATCTCCTAGCTCCCATCCCAGAATGCACACAGAAGGTACAAAAAGACGACTTATAGAAAGAAGAAGAGACACTTTCACAATTGTCTGGGGGAATCAATATGTGAGCTCAAGTATATTAAATGAATTTTCTGGGTTTTTGCCTGCTGTGAACATTCCCAAGTCCTAATCCTGGTCTTGGTGTAAACACGCTGCATGTGCTCTCTTGGAAGAAAAGCACCCTGAATGGTGTCTATGAGTGGCTGAGGGCCAGACTGGACCCTTATTATTTATCCCGGTTCCCAGCAACATCAGGACCACATGCTTCAGCAGGGACAAAAGCATTTTGTGAATCGTTTGCTCAGTTCGGCTTTGGGCCATTGGTTTCTCTTCATGTCAGCGTCCTCCCAGAAAATGATTTAGGTCAAACTCAAGGATAAATGCTGACTGGTTTATTTCAAGCTCTCAAGTATAAGAAAAGCAGTGATGGAAAATAGAAGCCAAGATTGGAGTTACTTAACCTAGCTAAGCGACGTCAGTCTTTCATGGAAACAACAACAACAACAACAAAAACACAAACAAACAAAAAACCCCACCAGTCTGCTAACATCTTGGATCTAAGTTTTGGCTTTTGGGAAAAGAAAGCTTCACATGGGGGTGATATAATATTTCACTACCTTTTTATAATTGAATTCCTAAATTTTGCCTGTTAAGATTCCTTTTCCTTATGAAGCAGAATAGGTCAGAACTACAGAGCACTGGGACCCATAACTTGACATTGCCCTGTGTCCTCATGTTTTTCTCCCTTTATTACCTTCTACAATATTCCAGGACAGAGAGACCTGTTCAAAGCGTCAGAGGAGGAGTCCTACTATTTCTGCTTGATGCCAAGGGCTTCAGGGTAAGAATAGACTTTGTCCTACTGGGACTTTGGGGGACTGAGGAGGGATCACTTGACCACAGTTTACTGCAGAGCAATCCCCCATCCCCCCACTAAGCTCCCTTTCTGTGGAAGAGGAATCTGCTACCATCTGTATGTGACAAGAGCAAGTGGCTAGGGGACTCTTTGAGTCACTGGTAAGGATTTATTCCTTCTTTAGAGATTAAAATAGAGGCATATTTTATGTCTTTTCCCCATCTTCCTTGTTTCTCTCTTACCTTCATTTGTCCGCCATAAAGCATATAGTTATCAACAGGCCTCTCAAATGTCATACAACAAGGAAACACACTGGAGACATAGAGTGACAGAAAAATAACAAGAACTTTCCCCATCCTCACACCCCCAATCTCTCATATCATGATCCCTACAAATCAGCATGTTGTGGAACTATGGACACACGGGCTTGGGAACCAGGTAGTTCTGGTCAGGGAGCTGAGCCTCAATCTATTTGTGTGACCCTGGGCAAGTCTTTCTCTAAGTGTCTATTTCCTCATAGCAAAGTGGTGACACTCACATCTGTTGGGGTTGTTGAGAGGATCACATGAAATAACATACATGAAATATTGGATGTATTTTAAGTGCTCTGTAGATGGGAAGGCTCTTCCATACTGCTCTGGGTTTCTGGAAATCTGTATCACCTTCCCCTGTGCCACATGTTAAAGCATAACCACTTCATAATGGATCCCACAAAAGTAGAAAAAGAGACACATTTTTAAAAAGGATGCCTAACCATTGCAAGCATACTTGGCTTCCTATATCTTACTGAGATGTAGGATAGCATTGCCAGGTAAACATCCAGTTAAATATGTTTTTAGTTTAAGTATGTCCAAACATTGCATGGGATATGTTTGCACTAACAAGTTATTTATTGTTTATTCTAACTTCAAATTTAACTGGATATCCTGTATTTTTCTTCACTAATCCTGGCAATCTAATTGTGCCTGTATTTCACCACTCTGAACTGCCCTACCTGGTTGAATGTGAGACAGCTCAAGAGCAGCCGTCAAATTAGGTTGCCTTAATTTGGATCCTGAGCCATGATGACTGTCCTGCATAATCTCAATCTTGTTTTAGGCAACTCTGGAAAGATATTAACAAGCTTCAGGCAAGCGGAAACAAATATCTTTTTATGATATGTAGATTTGCCAAAAGCAATACAATAGTAAAATGAAAACAGAGCAGCTAGGACCAGATAAACCACGTTACCTCTTCATTCAATGGCATCAATCTGTAAGGGAAATTTAAAATTTTTGTCATAAGAATGTAGAGATATACTTTTATAATATGTAGATTTGCCAGTAGCGATATAAAAGCAAAATGAAAACAGAGCGGCTAGATCCCATAGAATGTTTGTTACTTCTTTTTCCAGGGGCATCAATCTCCAAAGGAAATTTCAATATATATATATATTTTGTTTTAAGAGCATTTCTTTGTCTGTGTTAACATAATAAGTTGGAGAGAAAAACTTTGCATAGGACAGACAAGGTTTGTCCAGATAGAAGATTCAAGGTGTCCTTGAAAATACCAGATTTGTGGCTGCCCTTCTTTAGATGAAGATGGTTCTTTGGAGAGGGGTAGAAACAAGTAGACTCTTAGAAGTATGTGCGGTGGGGAAATCTGAGCCCATGGGGTAGATTCTATAATCTTGCTATTAGATTAATATTTTTAAGGTATTTCCAAGTCTGCTGTTCTCTTGCTATTTCATCGATCTGTTGGGAGGTAAGGACTCCCCTACCCATGACTTAAAAACAATAACTACCATTTATTATCTCTTGAAATTGTAGAGCTCACCTGGGCTTAGCTGGGGTGCTTTTGCTACTCATTTGATTAGCTGCAATCATTGGCAGGCTTGACTGGGCTGCAATAACCAAGATGATTCACTACAATGGCTGATATTTGGGAGCACTGTTGGCTGGGAACTCAGTTGGGGCTGTCAGCTGACTGGTCCTCTACCCAGCCTCTCTGCACTGTTTGAGCTTCTCACAGTGTAGCAACTGGGTTCCTAGTACACAAATGCTGCACATCTCTTTAGGTCTAGACTTGCAAGTTATACAGGGTCATTTCCACCACATTGTAATAGTCAAAGCACATCCAAAGGCTTTTGGATTCCTCCAAAATCCCAATAAAGACTCCAAAGGCCAGGCTATATTCAAGGGAAGAGGATTAGTTCTCACCTCTGGATACAGGGAGTGGCAAAAAAAAAAAAAAAAAAAAAAAAAATCACCACCATCTTTAATTATCCAGAGTTCTTCCTGTGGACACAGATTATTTATAGCTCTCTCCCATCCCAGTGACCATAAAAGTCATTCAATTATGGCTTCAGACGTGGGCTTGAAGACCAGGATCTTGCCATTTAACTGTATCCAAGAGTGTATGAGAAATTTACCCTGATTCCTTGGGGATAGGTCTTTAGTGAGGTTATTCTTGGTTGGGTGGCCTGTGAGTTAGAGAGACACAGCCCAACACTCAATGATAACAGACATAAGACAACTTCCATAGAAGCTCATGTTCACAGAAGGAGGAAATACGAGGCATATAAACATCAATGTTCCATAGCAATTCTGAATTCTGGCTGGGCATGGGTGACAAGTCCCTCTGCTCTGTGGGTAAAGGATGTATATTGATTAGGATCTGGTTTTGCTCCCTCAGATCTTAGTTGTATTGTTTCTGGTTCTCCTCAGATCTTACCTTTGTTGTCTAGGCTGTTGGTTCCACCCTCTGAGTTACCTCTCCTGTATTGACTTATTTTCTGCATTCTCAGTGCTTTGGTATTTGGGGCCTTTATAATGGATAGATTTCCCCTCCCAGGGAGAGCTAACTGCTAGATATTGTAAACTTCCTGCTTTTCTAGTACACCTTTGACATCAACCAATCCAGAACCAAGACCCCCAACCATCTCTTTTACCAAACTCTACACCAATACTCCTTCTGCCCTAAACCACCCCAGGACCATGTATTAGACAACTGGGGACCACTCCTGTAGCTCAGAGCCCACTTGAAATTATTCAAACTATCTAATCCTATGTTTACTCAACATCTATTCCCTGCCTCACCCATTCTTTCCTCCAAAATCCCAATAAAAACTCTGTATCATTATTTCCCTTCTTGCCCCTCTCTGCCTCCTGACCATCTCTGGTCCTTCCTCATATGGCCCTGCGTGGTGTGGCCTGCCTCCTGCTTTTAGGATTCTGTGAGTATAAACTTCATCCTTCATGACAGTTATTTCAATGTCTACTGTCTTACCATTCATGATTAAAACAAATCCTGAGTACATTTTAAAACACCTCCTTTCACCTAAAATTGATCCATGTTTACAATGGAATAGCTTTCTCAGGCTCCTTCCTGTCCAAAAATGATTGGGTTTATAGAGGCCTCCTCATTTCATGTTAGTCAGGGTTTGATCATGAAGGAGATCCACTACAAATACTGTGGAATATGGGATTTATTATTGTAATTAGCCTCCACAGTTGTGGGAGGAACTGGGTCAGTGAAGGTCTAAAAGAGAAAGGTGGATGAACAGAGAAAAGCCACAACTGAGTCTCCTGGACAAATAGGGCAGGTGGACAGGTTGAAGCTTGCTGAGAAAGTCTACCAAAGTGGACTGTGAAGAGGATCCAGGAGGAGACTTCCATGGAAGCTATCACTTTGGTGTGGCTGCTGCCTTTGAGGAACTATAGACAAGTATCCGATGGGACCACTGGGACATTACTGGCTCACAGAGCCAGCATCTGGAAGATCTGGCACAGAGCAGAGGAGCACAAGGATCAGTTGGAAGCCATCTGTGTTTGACCTCCCTCAAAGCTTTGACACACTTGCCTTTATGTCATACATGCAGTTTTTCTCTTTTGCAGAGGACAGGGCTTCTTATGCCTGTGACTGGGGACTGTTTCTTCTTCCTTGACTCTCTGTGAATAGAGTTGGTTTGTAGTGCCTGAGTCATTCTCACTGTCTCAGCATTAACTACAGTGCCTTTGCCCTGTGGTCCAAGACAGAACATGCAATTGACAAACTGTAACATAGTTTAAATCCTGACCTCCCTGGAGCTCATTTCTCCCTTTTTTCCTTTCCTTTTCTCTTGCCTTCCTGCTTTCTATCCTTTCTTTATTCAAGGCCTACGCGTTGAGTACCATAACGTACCTAATACTGGGCTAGGTTCTGGGGCAGATCATAATATGAATAATTGAGTGAAAGTGCATCTCCATGCATCTGCGCCTGCCTTATTCATTCATCTAACAGCTATAATTTGAGATAGCATTTGAAAGACTTTGTGTTGGGGTCAGGGAGGCACCCAGCTCATTCTCTAGCAGAGGACAGAAGACACAGGCTCTTGCTAAGAGGCAAAGTGGATATTGAAAAGTCCACAGGGAGTTGAAGACAAACTGCTGGAAGGCATTGAGGTTGAAAAGATACATTAAAGTCATATTATAGGACTTTAGTGCTTGTCTAAGGATTTGGGCCTGTTTCTGTGCCTAATGGAAAGTCATTAAAAACTTTGAGCGGCAGAAACCTATGGGAAGAGTTGAACTTTAGGGAAGTGCAATGCCATGGGAAGATTCAGAGATGGGGATGATCATTTGCGCTCATCAGTTGGGGCCTGAGGAAGGAGGGCTATCATCTAATCATTTGTCACATGAATCTTGGAGCGGGAGTCCCAGTGCTGTGCATGGTGTTGGGCTGATTGCCAATATCTCTGAGCTTTTACAGCTGTGGGTGTGGCAGGTACTGAGGGACAGTTCTGCCATCCTGTTGGTGGTAGTGAGGCCTCAAAATTGTATTGCCTGGATGCTGAGATTTAAGGTTTGCTGGAAGGCAGTGTATGTGCAGGACTCAGGAGACTGTGTCACACAAAACAAATTCACTTGGTCACACAAGGCCAGTAAACTGTTCTTTTGGCCATGTCTGCTCTGATAAATGAATCTTTTCTTGCTACCAGATCAATAGTCACTGAGCTAAAGAATTGTTGGGAGATAATTTTTAACTCAGCAGAGCCTATTTTGTATATATCATATTTATTTATACATGTATTCATTCACAAATATTGGCTAAGCACGTGCTGTGGCCTCATGATAGGTAGCATATTGATGGTGGGGGTGGGAGTGTGCCTGTCCTTTTTCCTATGAAATGATGGTGTTGGTAGATGGCAGTATTTTCTTTTCTCTTGCTCCTTTCTTAAAAAATAAATAATGCCTTTATGTGGCAAAATAAAGCAGCCTTATTTGACAGCCTTATGTTAATACCCCATTTCCCTCCCTAGTCCATGATTCTCAGGGTAGAAATCATTGTTTTGTGACAGAGGCTGCACATAGTTTTTATCCTGTTCAAATGTTTATTATGGACTTATAAAGGCAATGATGATATTCCTATCAAGTTTCTTCATGACAGGAATAGGAAAGGGTTCTAATATGCAGGTATCCAATATGCTGGATCACGGTCCAGAGCTTTCTGAAAAAACTGCCAGAGCCATCAGGAGATGGATTATGGCAGCAGCCGACAACACAGAGGAAGGTGGTGGTTAAAGAATAGGCACCATGGTTCAGACCACAGCCGGATGGTGGGTGCGTAGCTGGCCAGCATACTCTAAAGAGCAACGCTGACAGACAGGGAGAGTTTAGGAAAGAGTGGCCAGCATGGGGAAACCATTATTTCAGAATAGAAACAAATGAAAGACTGTTGTTTCATTTCAAAAAAAAAAAAAAAAGAAAGTAAGGCAGCAGGAAAAAGGCAAAGAGTAGTCTAAGAGTGCTTATGAAAAATAAACAAAAAACAAAATTATATTGTTTATTATAGACGCCGATTAATGGTTCGTGGATCCCACCAGGAGACAGAACTAGGGATAGTAGATGGAGACTACAAGAAACCCAGCTGGTCTTACTATCAGAAAAAAAAAAAAAAAAAAAAAAGGGCAAACCAACTATTAGAATTTACCCTACATGGATTATATTGTTGTTTTGTCTACTTCCTCATTCAGTCTATAGCTCCTTAATGAACAGACCTCATTTGGAGCATTTGGTGCATCTTCAAACCAGCAGCCATTAAAGTGTCTGGCTTCTAGTGGGGGATGGCAAGCATGCTGAATTTAACTAAATAATTCACTGATCAGGTGTTGATTTGTGTTTGGCACAGCAGGTTCTCATAAAATTCTTTTAGGGCTCACTCAGTATAGTTATCCATAAGTAGGGATTGCCCAGCACACTAAAATCTTAACTTGTATTCCCTGTGGTTCATGATTTCCTGAGGCTAAAAGAGCACTCTGCCTCAGCTTCTCCATATGTACAAAAGAAACTCCCAGGAGTCCACAGCCTAAATGGTGAGTAATTGGAGATACAAAAGATATGCCACTTGTGGGCACTGAGGGACAAAGATTGAGGCTCAAGAGGGAAGGCAGAAAGAGCAGGGAGAAAGGACACAACACTGCTGTGGGGTCAGGAGAGGTGATATTTGTACTGAATTTGCTAGAGGAGAGAGGGGTAGAGGGTTGAGGCAAAAGGTAAGAGACAAGAGCATGGGTAGACTCAACCTGGAAGTGTTAGGAACAGGATGGTTTGGGGAAGCTGAAGACATGATTTGATATGAGATGAGTCAAATTTTGAGAGAGAAGGGGTTGAAGTGACAAAAGGCAAAGTTGTACCAATAAAGGATCATGATGGTCTTCCAGGGCAGACTAAAGGGTTAGTGATATTTTGCATGCAACTGGGCTTCTTCTCAGGGTGGAGTATTATGTGGGCCATGGAACCTTCTAATGATGTGACTTTCCCAACTTTAATGCACATCTACTTAGATAATCTTCAAAGTATGATGTGACGAAAGGGGCTACCATATAATGACTCAGATTTCTGGTATGTCATCTGCCATCAGCGAGATGGAACATTGGTAATCACGTTAAAAAAAGATCTTTATTTTCCCTTTCAAAATAAACACTTTGTCTCCTCTCTGTTCTGCCTGTTTCTCTCATTTTGTTGGGAGAATCGTGGCTTTGGCAAATGATCAGTTGGGCTGCCTTCAGAGTAACAAGAAAGGCAGGTTTTAAAAATTATTATTTTGCATTTAAAAATAAGCATGGCTCCTGTAAGTGTTCCTGTTTTCTAAACTTATGACATTTCAGGTGGGTATCTATTGTGAAGCGTAAACACTCCAAATTACACCTTCTCTTTGCAGTCTTCTTAAAGCTGAAACTATTTGTTTGGAGAATCATGTTTTGATAATATACTTTTTAAATTTTTTTTCAACGTTTATTTATTTTTGGGACAGAGAGAGACAGAGCATGAACGGGGGAGGGGCAGAGAGAGAGGGAGACACAGAATCGGAAACAGGCTCCAGGCTCTGAGCCATCAGCCCAGAGCCTGATGCGGGGCTCAAACTCACGGACCGCGAGATCGCGACCTGCCTGAAGTCGGACGCTTAACCGACTGCGCCACCCAGGCGCCCCAGATAATATACTTTTTAAAGCTGAGTTCCCTTCACCTTACTGAAAAGCAGGTATTAAAACTTCACTGAAAATTGACATCAGAAAGTAGGAAGATTGTCCTGGGACCAGGGACATAAAAGGCTTAAGGAATTCAGATAGTTTTAATAAGATAATTAGAAGCCACAGCCTGAGTTGGGGATTAGACTATTCTCTCTTTTGCTTTGTTTTGTTTTGTTTTGTTTTGTTTTGTTTTCCAGTAGAAAGCACAAGAGAAATAATGATTCTTAAAACCATCAGAGCAAAAAAAGATGGGAGAAGGGATGGAGGAGGAGGAGGAGTGATGCCAAGCAGAAAATTTGCAACCATTTGCATAATAAACTAACACATCCAGGTGGCTGGTAGGTTGTCCTTACCACAGGTGCTGGGGTAGAGGGCTAGCTGGTCTGTAAGAAGGTGTTTTGGAATCTTGAAAAAGCAGAAGGGAAGATGGAGTCTGTCAGCCAGGTCACCCCCAAGCCACGCCTAAGCCCTGCCAGGATCAGGGCTTGTAACAATTTTCATAAGAAAGTGACCTTGCAGATAAGGTTCTTTACTCATCACTCCTGTCCCAGGTGGTCTGGATGCTCAACCCATCATTCCTGGGACCCTACCGCCTCCTGAAAGGCGATTCTGGCTGCCAGCAGCCTCTTGGACTAATGTGGTCCCACACATGGTAACGGGGTCCTACCTGCTTTCTGAAGCATCACTACCAGCTTTCCTGTCCTTAGTCTTCAGTCCCTTTCCTTCCCTTCTCATCTCTTCCTTCCAATGGTGGCGCTAAACAATCCCAAATAAATATGATGACCGTGCGAAGCAAACTGCTATGGAGTGAAATTACTATGGTTAAAAGTACTAGTTTTTCAACAACCAGCACTACTGCTAGGATTTCCCAGCACACAATACACACGGTACTCAAGGCTAGAAAACAGTGTCTCCTGTTATCCTCATAAGAAACCTGGGAGGAAGCAAGTTCTTATCCCCATATAGCTCATGGCTGAGAAACAGAAAGACTGGTTAACATGTGTGAGGTCACACAGCTAGTGACTGGCAGAGTCAAGTGTTGGGGCCCCATGCACATCATCCTCCTGAACGCTGACAATGAGCAGGTTATAGTCTACCCTCATTGTTCACTTATCCGTGTGAGCATCCGTGAGTAGATACCACAGTGCCTCTTTGGTATCTTCTGACCTCAGCAATTCTGACAAGTCTGATTTTCTGAATTTAATTTCTGGGACTCTTGATAAAAAGAATCAAGGAATTGCCTTCTGACCTTGCCCAAACCAGAAAAACTCCCCAGTGCTCAAGCGACAGTGAACATGGAATTTGGAAACATGCTGGGGGCTATGCCTACCCCCCCAAAATCCACCTGCAGCCTGGGCAAACCCTCTGAGCTTTAGTTTTCTCATGACAATGATGTCTTCCTCATGGAACTATGATGAGGGCTAAATGAAATCTTGTATATAAAGGACTGAATACAAAACCCGCCACAAAGGATGTGCTCAGAAAATACAAATCTCTGCCCTCACTCCTCTTCTTCAGTCATCCAAGGCTTGTACCAGGCAGTGCCAGGGACAGCAGCAGCCTGGTGGCACTGCTCCACGTGGAACATTTCCCAGTGACATGGCCAGAGACAGGGACAGGCTGAACACCCCCTTCCTGGAGCCTGTACCGCTGGCAACAGGGTGAACAGGGTGTTGATGATGTTGAGGTGTGAGACTTGGGGTGGAGGGACCTGAGCAAGGCACTTAAGTGTGTTCAGATCATTCAGTTAGTCACCTTCCAGCCCCTGCTATCGGTGTTTTGAGAGTTATATACGATAACACGTGAGAAGTATTTGGTATGATGCCCGACCGAGAGGAAGGGGTTAATGCAGTAGGTTCCCTTCTCCCCTTTATTTCCTTTCGTGTTCAGATCAGGCCTCTGCAAGGGATTGTGCTTTGGCCTGGAAGATGAACAAACTGAGCTCTGACTGTCGTTGGATCCTGGGACTCTGTCCAGGTGAAAGATGCACGTCACCCTGAGGTGAGAGCCGCAGAAGAAGGGGCATGAAGGATGAGCCATCTCCCTCCTCAGCACTGGGTCAGGGAGGTAGAAAATCGCCATCACCAGGAGCTATTCTTCATTTTCTGCAGTGAAATTCGGGAAGATCATCTTCAATCAGTGTCATGGCCAGGAAGAGAAGGAGCCACTTTATATGTTAAGTCAGATTTCCCACAAAAAAAGAAAACCTTGATGAGACCATTTGTTGGCACCTGCTGTCGGCCCTTCACACCTCCCCACCTGAACCACCCATCACCTTCTCCTGTCATGCACACTGGGGTGAGGCTGTCATTCTTTGTCAACCCCATCCCCACCTTGTTTCCCGGGGGTGCTCCTTTTCTGACATCCTCTTTCACAGGGTGGGGCTCCCTGAGGTTTCTTGGTTCACCTTCTGCAACACATATGACATCTGAGGGGCTCTGTAACACCCCCACACATGGGTCTCCACTGCTAGCCTTGTTCCTGAGCCATGCCACTCTGATGGATGCCCCCTACATCCCTTATTTTCTTTCTGCCTCACTTTTAGGGCTTGAGAAATTATAAACTTGTACTCCAGGCTATGATTCCAGTACGGTGCTTTGCTAAACTGCCTTGAGCTTCTTGACCTGAGACCCTTTCAATTTTATTCAATCCATTAAAACTTCTCTTTCAGGGCTTTTCTAGCAGGAAGACCACTTGTTTCACCCCAGTCCGTAGGTGAAGCCTGGGTAGAGTCTAAAATATTTTGTAAGCCAGCCATTCCTCATCCTCTCCACTGCTGCCATCTTAGAATAAGTTGATTTCATGGGTCATCTGCATTGTTGTAATAACCACTTGCCTGGTCTGTTGGCCCCTATCTTGCTTACCCTCCCCATGTCCCTCCAGAGTTTATTCTCAGAGCAGCAGCAAAAGAGGGCTCAATAAACATGAGTGAGAGATACTCAAATCCTACTGATGACTCCCTCTTCTTGGGGGCTTCTTTCTAGCCCCCATCACACCCTCATACCATGCTCCCAACTCTCTGACCTCACCTTCTACTCTCCTACTCCACCCCTCGATTCCTACTTGCTCTTTCCAACATTTGAGACAGATCTCTACTTCACAGGAATGCTCTTCTCCCAGAAATCCACACAGGTTTGTTTTGTTTTGTTTTTTCCTTTTCTTCATTTCCTTCATTTATTTCCCCTCAAAAAAACCACCTTTTATTTTTTAATTTTTAATGTTTATGTGTTTTTGAAAGAGGGAGCGAGAGAGTGAGAGAGAGAGTGCACTCACGAGCAGGAGAGAGGCAGAGAGAGAGAGGGAGACACAGAATTTGAAGTGGGCTCCAGGCTCTGAGCTGTCAGCACAGAATCTGATGCGGGGCTCAAACTCACAAACCATGAGATCATGACCTGAGCCAATGCCGGACGCTTAACTGACTGAGCCACCCAGGTGCCCCCCCAAAACACCTTTTCATTGAAGTTTTCAGTAAACACTCTTAAATTGCAACCTTTACTTCCTGTACACTGGCACCTATCATTCTTATTGCCCTTCCTGGCTTTATTGTTTTCTTCACAGGGCTTATCCTTTTCTAATATACGATATATTTTGCTTGTTTTGTCTGTCCCTTCCTGATTGATTTTAAGCTCCAGAGAACGGGAGTGTTTCTGTATCCCAGCAACTAGAACTTTCGGGCACAGAGTGGGCCCTCAGTAAATGCATATAGAATAAAGGGACTCTAGTAATGGCGGCCAAGACCGGGACCTGTCACCTCTTCGTCAGTCCTCTTGCAGTTTGACTTCTCACAGCAATGCACATGGTCCTTGACAGGTTCCCTAGGCTGCCCATAGCAGGACAATGATAAAGACAGAGACCCTTTCTTCAGGAAATAGATCTATACCAACTTTTCCCAGTCATTATTTTTACCCTAACTCTAACTAGATTTTTCATTACCATGTGTCGCCAACTTTAAGCAACTCTTTCAAGTGCTGATGACCTTATACACACCTGTTCCCCATTCAAGGGACAGCATGGAAATGAAGGATGGCCCTGTTATTATTATACCTTGTCAAGGAAACTCATTGGCTTGATCAGTTCAGACAACCTTCATTCAGAGGGAAGAGATGAATCAGTTAAATCACCTATTTGACAAAGTCAAAGATGCAATCAGTTATTTGGCTGAAATTCTATCAGGTGGGTTAGTTTTGTTTAGAAACATGCCTTCCCTCTAAGACTCTATAAAGTACACATATACCTAGTTATTGAAATCCTTGGAAAATAAGCCTAAACTTGCCTCATTTACTTGTCATAAAATCAGGAACTTCTATTTCTGGATGGACATGGGGGAAACATTCCTAACCCTTCCCCTATAATAGTATTTGTGAGTTTCAATAGTCAGATAGGCTGCACCTGAGGTGGGGTGGGGAATATTAATTCATAGAGATTTAAAGCCAGTACTGTCTGATTCCAAGCCTGATTACTTTAGTCTTCCGATCCCTATTATCATTCTTTCTCTTCCAGGCTAGGTTTGTGGCCAGTTGAGTAAGAGTTGTTTCTTGGATGTGCTCCTTTTCTGACACCCTCTGTCACCCACCAGGGTTCCCAGAGATAGCCAAAAGTTCAGAAGGAAAAGTAGATTGAATATCCAATCCATTCCCCTTGCATGATCCTGGGAATGTATCTACTTTCCAGCTATGTTCCCAAGCAGGGAAGCAATTCTGTAGTTAACATCCAAGGTCCACCATTACTTATTTAATTCTGTATTAAGATTCATCCAGTTTCTAGAGAGAGAGATTCACCTTAAACTGTTTTAAAGAATAAAGGGGGGTGCCTAGGTGGCTCAGTTGGTTAAGCATCTGACTTGGGCTCAGGTCATGATCTCCTGGTTCATAAGTTTGAGCACTGCACTGGGCTCCGCAGTAACAGTGCACAGCCTGCTTCGGATTCTCTCTCTCTCTCTCTCTCTCTTTCTGCCCTCCCACTGCTTGCTCTCTCTCTCTCTCTCTCTCTCTCTCTCAAAATAAAAACTTTAAAAAAAGAATAAAGGAAATGTCCCACAGGTAGCACACACTTCAGCAACAGTGGAATACAGGTGCTAAAATCATGACACCAGGAATATGTCCCTTTTTATCACTTGTCTCTATTTTCTTTCATGTCAGCATTTTGTCACCAAACTTTCCCCATAAGGTGACAACTTGGTTACAATTAGCTACCCTTGTCTCAACTGAGCAATCCTAGAAGAAAGAGGCATTTTCTTTTCTAACATTTCCAGGAAAGCTCAGGAACTGAGTCTCACTGGCCTGCTTAGGGCCATGTGCCCATCCTGAACTCTCAAAATGGCCAGGATAATGGACCAATTTGATTAACTAGACAGAATGGAATGGGGTCAGCCCCACTCGAGCAACATGGATGAAAAGTTGGGGAAAGGCATTCTCAAAGGCAAATCAGGCACATCAAATTATGTTCCCAATAATGGCAAATAGATGCTGGGTATTCAGCAAAAATAATATAAAACAATATGAAACATCAAGCAAAAATAGTAAATATCCACCAAACTAGATGTGTAATATAGGGTAACTGACATATGCTTTCTGTCAGTTTTCTCATCCATAAAAGATGGTGTGTATCTCACAGCATTAGTTAAGGATCCGATGACACAGTGTTTGAAATTGCTTAGCACAATTATTGATGCTTTGTAAGTCTTCCAAATAGTGTTTTATTATTTTGTATTATAATGCCCCAGGCCTCATATATCTTCCTACACTTTCCTATATGAAACTTGATTGCCTTCTTTTCCTCATGCTTCTGGCTCCTTAGTTGAGTGACCTGAAATTTCTCAGACAATTTTGATGATTTTTTTATTGCTATAGGGTCCATGGGAGGCTGGAACTTTTAGAAAGGCTGCTTCAAAAGCTGTGGTCAGCCATCATTTCTCAACGAGGGTTGTGTGTGCATGATTTGTGTAGACAAAGTATGAGGCAGAGGTACGTATCTCATTATCCTGTTCATCTTCTCACATGTTGCTATATGACCATAATGTTGTTTCCCCAAAGACAAGGAGGAAGACGGAGACAACAATAGTAACACACAGTAACAGACTGTGCTTTGATATACACGAAAGATCTGGGGTGGGGAATAGCATCATCTGTAGAAAATACTCCACAAAATTTGGCCCCGATAGCTATTAACTGGTGGGGGACTGTCTCTTGGGAGAAGTCATATTAAATAAGCTGTGGAGATAAGCTTCTGGGGACAGCCTCTTCTCTCCCTTTCTTCAAATCTGTTCTGTAAATATTGCAGAATAAGTGCTGAAAGCTGCCTCCCTGGTGGTGGATATCATTGTTTTAGAAAACACAGTTTATAAGCAATGTTCTTTGGAATGCTTAAAAAAAAAAAATCAGCCAAATTTCCACTCAACATGAAAATGGCACAGAAAACAAAGGCACTCCAGGGAGCAGATGACCACAACCCAGACAGTTCAGTGTTCTCATTTTGTTTTTGACACGTTCTTTGTCTGAACATAAATTTTTTTTCCCCCGTTTCGGAAGAAGGGAAGTGCATGGCAATTAGCATTTAACCAGGGTTTATTCTAGAGTCAGGAGATATATCCATGAACAAAACAGACAAGGTTGTTGCTCTCAAGATCCTCTAATCTAGTCAGGTAGACAGAAAATCAACAAATAAAACAAATAATTAAGCAAGAAAAATATCAGAGAATGCACGCAAGTCAAAGAATTGAACCAGGTTCATGTGACAGAGGGCATACCTGACAATGCTGGCCCAGATGGTTGCTAGCTCCTACTTACAAGCCAGGGCACACATCTTCCAGCTGCTGGAGGGTGATTCTGTAGCCAGTGGCTGCAACCTGCAACCTTTTCCTGAGAATTGTCCTTTGCTGGTAGGAGATTCCTGTGAGGCAGCCAATGACTGATTGATTTCATAGTCCAGAAGCCTGGCTCCTTACTTCAAGGCAGGCCACCTAAGAGGAATGAATTATGCTCCAGATCTTTCTCCTACTACAACCCATATATCAGTCCAAGGCTAGACATTACCTAAGACCACATCTAAGACTGCTTCCTTGTCCTCTTTTTCTTTCCCTCTCTACTCCCTTCACTCCATTGCAGGTTTCCCCTGAGCAGACCTTTAAATAAACCATGTGCTGCAAACCCCTCTCTTAGGCTCTGTTTCTGAGAAACCTGACCAAGACGGTGGACTAAGTGAAACTCAACCAAGAAAGTGGTCAAGGAAGGCCTCCTTTGAGTTATTATATTTAAACTGGGAAATGAGTGCCAAGAAGGAACCAGGAATGCAAACACTTGGGGGTACAAACATGGCATGCTTAAAGAACTAGTAGAAAATCTTGGATGGAGGGCACTAGGAAGGGGGAAGTGGGAGAAGAGGGGGTCAGAGAGTCCTAAGAGCTGAGCCTAGATATTATAGGATAAGGATCCTGGATTTTAACCCAAGCGTAAAGGGAAGCTCTTAGAAAGTTTTGACAGTTGTGTGTTCTGACTTATGTTTAAAAAAAAAAAAAAAAAAATCCCTCTAGAGAACAGATACTCTTGGGGCCAGAGCAGGGAGACCAGGTAGGAGACTGCAAATAATGAACTTGGTTTGGACTAGAAACTAATTGTGTACCTGCTACATGGTAGGCAATGACCTACACTTTCTAGGTTTTACTAACAACTCCATGAGGTGAGTATTGTTCTAGCCATTTTTAGAGATAAGGAAACTGAGACACAGATTGCTTTAAGGGAACTAATGTGAAATCACCCAGCTATTAAGTGGTATATCTGCTATTTAAACCAGTCTATCCGGTTCCCAAACTGATGTTTTTCTTACCATACTGCCCTCCTCATCTGATTTCCATGTGTATAGTTTTCTCTGGAAATAGCTCAGTCTCTGGCTTGCCGTGTTGGGTTATCAGAGGTGTTGAACCATTTCTGTATAACTGGGGATAGGAATCCCTACTGAAGCATCAGTCTTTTGGGCCCCCTGAAAGACTGGTTGCCATTATTCAAACACATCTGTTTATAATTAGAGGTGCCCTTACACTTCCCCTCTTTGTCGACATAATTACTCTCAATTATATGAACACTCTGCCCTGACCAGCCCAGGGATCCACTCCCCTGCCAACTACAATGGTTGATTTCCAAAGCCCCTGCCACTCCAGTCCAAACATATGGATCCTCATCTCTGCTCCAAGCACATGAGGGTTCAGGTCCAAAAACAGTGTGAATAGAAGCTACGTCTTGCTTTGTCTGGATCACTGTGGCAATGCAAGAGGTGGTTAAATTACCTAGGGCCAGGTTTGCAATTTCTAAAGACTTTGTCAACTACAGGGAAATTTTTAATGGGCGTCTAATTTGAGAGTGTTTCTCTTGCCATGAAAAGCCATGACAACCCAAAAACTCCTCCTCCCAATGTGACACAGATAGAAAAAGAGAGGCCAAATCTACTTACAATAGTCAACTTAGAATTAGGGCAGAGGAGATCTCCCAAAGTTCAAGTAGTGCACAGATCTGATGAATAGCAAATTAGGAAAAGCAGTAGCTAGAGATTTTTACATGATTGATGAAGATTCTGGATTGAAATTCAAACTTTGTTAAAGGTCAGGTTCTGTAGTTAGTGTAAAACTTTAAAGTAAATACAATATAAGTCCAATGTGCACTAGAATATGGAAGAAGAAAAAGAGAATTATTACTTACTTAGCCTTCCTCTTGCCAAGCATGTTTCAAGGTGCTTTACCTCTATGATGACATGTAATCCCTATAGATGGGAGTGGAGAGTGGGGAGTGGGCAGTGGGGAGGGGAGTTATTATTCTGGTTTTCTAGTGGGGGAAATGGACTCAGAGAGTTTAACAATTTGCCAGAGGCTATACACTTAGTAACCTCTGTTGTCTCAAAGGCTACCATTACTTCCCAATCTGTGATAGTGAAAACAGAAAAGTATTCAAGCAATGGAGAAGTCAAGAAGAGGAAGAGAAGATGGCTAGAAAAGAGATTGTATTTGGAGGTACCCGATCAGGAGGCTCAAGCAGCTCTTGAATTTGTTGTTGAGGGAACGGTTAGGGTTAACACACAATCCCAATAATACAGCTTGAATACTGTGTGCATGTGCTCACATGCCATCTAGCAACATAGAAGAAGATTAACAGGATAATGAGATACACACCAAAAATAACCGTGTATAATTGCCTATCATTCATTTCATAGTGTCTGGTTCCAAGGCTCTCATATATTCCTCTTTGACCCTACTAATACTGAAGAACCATCAAAGTCTTTGTAATCCATGTACCATGCAGCTTGCAGAGCAGATTACCACATCCTGATGCAAGACAGGACCTAAACAACTCCATCTCCACTGGAGTAAGGCAAGACTTAATCCTATGCTACTAGAGGAAAGTCATTAATTGTCTCAGGTCTAATTCTAGACCTGTAGAGATCACTGGAAGTTAAAGCCACATGCAGGGCAGAGCTGTTGATAGAGAGGAGTCGTTCCAAAGAATTTCCAGTGATGTACTTGGCCTCTCTCTGTTCTACCCTATATTTCTGTCAGTTTCTTTAAGCAATTCCTCTTGTTCTAGCAGGTATATAAGCATGAGTCTTTCTTGCAGACGGACTGTGCAGACCTGAGAATAAGGGGATGCTGTTTGGCTCCTACAGTGGAATTTCAGCCTTCTCTTTGTAATGTCCTATTTGGAGAAACATGTTGGGAAAATCTTGACTTTAGCATGGACTTCTCCGTAATTCTTCCCATTAAGGTGGTCCTGCTTCTATTCAAGAACTCAGATACAGTCTGTCCCTGGCAAAAAGTATATGTGTCTTTTTAAAAAAATTTTTTCTTTTCATTTCTTTTTTTTTTCCCCACTTTCTTTGTTCATCTATTTGGCTCATCCTTCACAATTTTTTCCCCTTGTCCACCTATAACTCAAGCTGGTCTCCTATGAACTCTTTTCTGAGTAATACATGGCCAACTACAGTGGATAGAATTTTCCTTTATCCTCGGGTATGTCCTTTGAGAATTGAGAAATGCAACTGCCAATCTTAGCAGGGTTCAAAGAGAGCTGTATTCAGAAAGAATAAGTGGGAATATGATCAAGCAAGCATTTTCAAGTCTCAGTAAAATGCATTTTGCTGAATGGACAAGGCTGAGAAGACAACCTACAAAAGGCCATCCTGTAACCAAAACAGCATGGTGATGTTCCCCTGGCTTTGAAGGACCTCTCACTTGGCCAGAGAGATAGCCATCTAGTTGATTCAACTCTATGGGATCCTAATACAATATTTGGCTCAAGGCAAACTCTGGACCAGTCTTCATAATTCCTCTCCTATGTCTAATTGGGTCCCAGTGAGAGAGATAAATATAATAACAGAAACCACCAATTCCTGACCATCACATGTCAGAGACTGTTCTAAGCACTGTTCCATGTGTTATCATCGACAACTCTGTGAGGTATTATTAAGATTCCCACTTTACAGCTGAGAAAGTGAGGCTTAAGTGAGACCAAGTGTTATTGTGGCCACATTCCAAGGCAATTTGATGTCAAGGTCAATACTGCTAGTGCTTTGTGTCCCTGTTAAGGTTAATTGAAGATTAGAGCCCCATGCAGGGGGAGAATGGCCTTATAAGGTATGGGGGGGGGGGCACATCATGGGCCAGGCATCATGTGAGGAACTTTATGATTTAATCATTAAACACAATCTCTCTGGCAGGTTACTCTCATTATCTTCATTCTGTTCTGCATGTATGGAAATATATGTTCTGGGCTGTTAATATGTTCCCCAAGGACATTAATTGATTCAGCACCTATTCACTGGCCATCTGTGAGGTATCATATCCTGTGCTGGATGCTGTGAATAAGTGAAGGTATAGCTCAGAGAAGAGGTTGGACACTAATCAAAAAGCTACATGAATGGGTATATGATTACGACTGTCACAAGGGCAGGCCAGGGTGCTCTCAGAGTGAGTATGTGCCTCATCAGCACATCAGAGGAGGCTTCCCCAGGGAAGTGATAAATGAGATCTAAAGGATCCACAGGAAGCAGTGAGGAGGAGAGGGAGGATCCTTTCAGGCAAATGGATTGAGCAAGTATTGAGACCTTGTGGGAGGAGGGAGTGTGACCCATGTGAAGAGTTGAAAGAGAGTCCGACAGTGAGGGAGGGGCAGGGAGCCATGGGACCAAGGGAAGCCAAAGAGTTTTGGAGGAGCAAGGCTTGGCCGAGCCAGGTAAAATCACACCACTGCCCCCAGCCCTTGTTGTTTTCTCTGCCATTTTCCACGGGGCCTCAGCATTTGTCAGAACAGCCTACAATCTACTCCAGGGGTCACAGGAGAGGATTAAGGAGGGAGCACAGTGCAAGGCCGAGGCAAGCTTAGTGGAGGAGGAGGAGGAGGAAGAGGAGGAGAAGGAGGAGGAGGAGAAGGGTGACTGAAACATACCTGGCAGGAAAGATTGATGTGGCTAAGTAGAACAAAAGTAGTGCCCTTGTAAGAGACAAAAATGCCAGTTGTGGCACAAAGAGCATATTCCCAAGGGCACAGGAAGTGTGTGTACAGAATGAAGTGGTGGGGAGACTTTCCTGGTTTGATTTCTTTCATTATCAAGTATGGCAAAATTGGAATAATTTTAAAAATCAGAAAATTCCTTGAGGGAGGAGGCTTGGGTTGACCATCCTCACATCAGGATTTCTCAGAGATCTTTGATGGATGGAGTACCACGTGATTTAGAACCACTGGGCAGTGTCTTTATAAAAGTCTTTCTAGGTCTAGTGTGTAATTACTTTCCATTGGTGTGGGCCCACTTCTCTCTGTGCAGGGCCTTGGGCAGTATGGGAACAGGTGCACAGGTAATTAGAACTTTAAATAGTCATACTCTCCAGTGGATTCAGACATTATAGTCTGTCCAACATGCCCATAGCGTTGAGGTTTCACAAGCAAAGTCCATGTAACACTTATTTAGGAATCCTATATTCACTAATCTGGCATCTGGTCCTTCTCAGTCCTTCTAGTTTCAGGATAATCTAGTCTACAAAACCCAATCTCCATAAGACTAAATCCATAATATGAGAATTCCCACCCATCCAATCCAACCCTCTTCAATACTAGAGTTTGGGTAGCAGGGAGTTTGGATCGTGAGGCATACATGTACTTCTTGGTGGGATCCCACAATGCTATTTGAATGCTCGGTCATCTGTGGTGCCATCTCTCCAGTCACCCGTGCCTCTGCTGATCTCTGACCTCATCACTGAGTTTCCCAGACCTCTTGTAGACCATAGTCATGTGTTGCCAAATATCCTTTTACCTGTACCTCTTGTAATCAAGAGGTACCATCTGGCTACCCACCTGTATATACCCTGAATACCTGATGTCACCCATCTGCCAGTTGTCTGTTCATCCTCTGCTTAAATGGCCACTCTGGATACTGAATTCCATCTCAGCCTTTTGCCAGGACCATTTGCCTGACACCTGCTTTCCCTTCCCTGGGACAGATAGCTTGGTTTCTTGCTTACATTTGCATACTTGTGTTGTATTCTGACCTCAGCAATCATGCTCTCTCTGAGTCCTCAAGGTCTGGAACCTTCACATTCAAGCCATACAGACCCTGAGCAAAGCTGGCTGAATTTCAGCAGGCCAGGTCAGTTGCAAAGACCTAATTGGTCTTGCTGCCCTAACCTCGCTCATCCATGGTAGATTGCAGGCTTTCACTAATCCCCACCACATGTTCCCAGGGCAATTTGTCTCTCATTTCTTGCTTTGCTTTCTGGCTCTCCACACTTTTCTGGGATCCTAACTTTTTTATGTCACTGCCACATGCCTCTTACTAGGGGAGATCTTTGTCCCCTTAAATCCAGTCTCTAGCAGAGCTTTTCTACCAAATTAAATGGACTGCATTGAACTACAAGCCACATTGCACCTGACAGTAAGTCATTCATTTCCTAGGGATTCCCATGTCCATGTTCTTCCTCAAGGACAGCCTCCATCTTGCTGTGGTATTTGAACTATGGTTATTACTACCGGGGCCAGTCCCAGCAGGGTATCTTTGAGCAACTAACTTAATTTTTTGGAACTTCAGTTTTCTCATCTGTTACTGGGGTTAATATTGTGTCTATATCATAGAGGTGCTATGAAGATTAAAAGGTTAAGAAATGAGGAACATTTGAAAGAAAGCCTGGGAGACAGTGTGCTATGGACCAAGTTTACTTATGATCCCTGCTTCCTGTTTTTTCACACTAATGTGCTGTGCCCAGGGACCTGGTTAGGCTAGATTGACATTGTAGACCTCCTGTCAGCTCTGGGGTGGTTGGCCACCTTAGCAAGATCACTTAGGATCCTTGCTTGGTCTCAAAAACATAGACGCTACAGGAATCAGAATGTGTAAAGGAAATAAACTTGCATCTATCCATTTATTCACTGTTAATAATTCAAGAAATAGCTATTAAGCCTCTGCTCCACGCAAGGCATTGGGCTTGGTGTTTTCCATGCCTTGTCTCCTGTATACAGCTCTTTGGGTTGGACATTTCCTAGGAGCCTGAATCGTCATATATGGAAAACTAGACCCACATATCCTGCCCCAGATCTGCTTTATGAGCCAATGCATCCCCTGTTGAAGAGTGGGGTCTGTCCAGGCAGAAGGAGCTGAAATGCTCCACACATGCTACATGCTTCCCATCCCTGCTGATTTTTCCACACTCAGAGCTGCAGTGGGAGGGGGATTTAAACAAAATCTTCTACAGAGCTCCCCTCACCTTTGCTTTCTAGCATCCATGAGGCTGTCTCATTTCCATCCTTTTCTCCCACAATAAACCCCACCCTGCTGTCCTGTGCCCTGTTTGTCTGCAGCCATGCTTGTGTCTTCCTGCACCTCTAAAGCCCTTCAAGGCGGGGTCCCCATCTGCCTGAATTATCCGTGTCCTTCACCAATCCAATGCTCTTGGTTATCATTATGCTAAACAAGTACTCTGGGCAAACCGAAAGCAGACATTTTCCTTCCTGGAATAAAACATAAAGCCACAGTCCAATAGATGTTGGATACTCTGATCAGATTTGGAAATATGTCCATAATTAAAACTGCCAAATTGAATGCTACTTCTAAAAATTGGTTTCATTAATAATGAGGAAACTATTTCAATTCATCAGATTATAGACAGTTTTGCTGCTTTTTATAAAGAAATTAATTTTTAAAAGAAAGAATAGAATAAGCTAGAAAATAACATATCCCAGGCAATAAGTAAGAAAGTTCCTCTGAAGGTTCTCATGGCTGCCTCTTCATGCTTCTTTAAAAAAAAAAAAAAGTGCAAATGTTCTGCAGTGATAGAGATGCTAAGAAGAATGATTGGAGGACAAGGGTGCCCTTTGGAAAATTGTTTCTTACTAATTTACGAAGTTGCTTGCTGGATTGATGGAAGGATGGATAAGTACTTAGGAAGAGTGAAGAACTTTTCAGAGTGGTCTGCCAACTGATCTGGATTGGCAAACATCCATCTGGTGCTTAAGTAGGTATTAATCTAGACCACATCTAAGTGCAGCCGAAAGGCTTACAGACACAGTGGCAGTTGTGAGCAGCTCTGGGAGGAGAGGGGCGAGTTCTCTTCTAAATGTAGACTCAGTCACAGGCTCACTGGGGATCAAGGTCAAATCGCTTCACCTCACTTGGTCTTGTTAACTCAGATGGAAAATTAGGTTAGAAGCAGATCACGTACATGGAGGATAGTGGCAGATACCCAGGACAGCTTTTATAGGGCAGTGTGGTCTCTGAGGAAGGAAGGATAGTTTAGGTGGATGGATAGACAGGAATGAGAAAGTAGTATAGGCTCTCAAGGGAGCAGGAATCCCCATTACCATCAGGAGCATCATGCTGGAAAATCTTTTCCATTTCCTACCATGAGTTATTGCCAAAAGCCTCTGCCTCCTCCCAAGCCCACAGTGACCAGCCCAAGAGTGGGTTTGGCTTCTGTGGGCTGCAGGTAATGGGGGACATTTGGGGGATGAGCAGTGCTCGTGGCATGAAAGCCAATCAGTATACTCCTGGCCAACAAAAGCAGAAGGAACAGCCTCACTTCACCCTCCCCCGTCTCACAAATTAGCTCCAGCTTGACATTCTGGTTCCCTGGCTGTTGCTGGAGTGGCTCTGAACTTCTCAGGTTAAATTTGGCTCAACACGGATGCTGTCCCACAGACCTCAGAGCGCAACAAGCAACTGTGTGCTCTGGCTGTACCACCGCACCCTTCCCTACTCCTACAACACTCATTTCTGCCCAAGGGATCTGGGACCCACGTCTGAGAGGAATGACCACTAAAACGTCCTGTATGAAGCAAATTCACTGCTGGATATTTTCCTAAAGTGGATTTATCGAATCCCTTTCTATGAAGATAGTGATGGAAGAGCCTAAGTTAGGAGTGCGCACTCTCTGCACCTTCAGTCAAGCATAACCTCTGAAAGAGAGATAAATTGGTGTCCTCCACTCACCATAGAAAATGAAAATTTTCTGCTGGGTACCTAGAGCCGGACAGGAAGTCATTGATCATCCTGAACAAACATCCTTCAATAAATCTTTATCTCTTCCGAAGATAATTGGGAGAACGGTGGCTTTTGAGTTTACTCTCAGCAATTGCCTCCCTTTCATTCTTCTGGGTATATTTGTTTTCAAAGCCAAAATGTACTACATGGTCCCATCCATCAAGGCGAAAGAACCCCAAATGATTTCCTGCTTCAACTCCAATGTGTCAAGCTTGAAAATTCTCTTAATCCACTGGCTTTGTGAGGTGCCTGGCATTTTCCATTACAGGCAAGCATGTCATGTGCCTCATTCCTCACAAAGGATATGTCCACACTGCTAACCTCATTTCTCCATTTGGATTGAAAACTTCCTCCTTCTCTTCTTTTAATTCGCGTGTTCATGTATCCACTTTACACATAACCCATCACATGCCCATCACTGTGCCACGATGCCCAGTTGTTGAAGTGGACCTGATGGCAGATGTGAATGTGCATGACGTCTACCTAAATAAATGTCCCTGGGGTCCTGGCTTCCTTGCCAGTCCCCCCTGAGTTGTGCCACTAAAGCAAAGAAAATCATTTTGGTGGGCCACATTCATAATTTAACCTATACCTTTTCAGTTCTAAAAATCATTTGAAACATTCAAATTCTTAAACTTGGGATTTTTTATTTTCTCAACTCTTTTTTTTTTTTTAATTTTTTTTTTCAACGTTCATTTATTTTTGGGACAGAGAGAGACAGAGCATGAACGGGGGAGGGGCAGAGAGAGAGGGAGACACAGAATCGGAAACAGGCTCCAGGCTCTGAGCCATCAGCCCAGAGCCTGACGCGAGGCTCGAACTCATGGACCGCGAGATCGTGACCTGGCTGAAGTCGGACGCTCAACCGACTGCGCCACCCAGGCGCCCCTATTTTCTGAACTCTTAATTCGCCATGTAGCTGGTACATCAATATCGCAAGATCCATATTCATGTTTTTAAAAATCTAGGTTATTATAATGTATAACTTTTAATAAAACTTTCCAACTATAGTAATGCAAATCATAAAAACCCTGAAAGGTCTATGATTCAAAGCCACCACCCCACACCCAGCTGTGGTAGTTATTTGGTATTTGCACAATAACCTTTAAATCGAAAAGTGTGGTCTTAAACACACTGGGTCTCTGTAAGCCCCCTTCCCCCCACATGATGAAGAGGCCCAGTCTCTGTGTTGCACTGTTATGTGCAAATATAATGGAAAGGATTTTTCATGTGACAGAAACAAATGTCGACTTTTACAAGAAGATTTCACAAGCATCTACTGAGTTCAAAGGTCACCAGTACAATGCAGATTACTCTTTTTTGTAAGTGTATAAAATGCAGAAAATGATGGCTCCTATGAAGAGAGGAAGATGTCAGATTTCACTATAAGTTAGAAAATAATAAATTAAGAGTGATGAACCAAGTTGCCTTTACAGTGGAGAAATCTGGAAAACCCCATGTTTACCAAGTGATCAATGCTAACATCACTAACCATGGAGTAAGTTGGCATCATGAGCCTCTGATGGGATGTGCTGAGTGAGACAGAATATCACTTTTATAGTAGTTCTACCAAAACTCACAGTGTGAATCTAATCCTGAGACAAACACAGATTGAGGGATATGTTACTAAGAAAGCCCAGCTTGACTCTTCAAAAATATCAACACCATGAAAGCGAGAAAAGAGGAGAAATTGTTCCCCACTAAATGAGACAGAATGAAAGGCATGACCCTGGATTAGAGCCTGAATCAGAAAAAGGTGATTAGATCAGATAAAGATCTATCTATCTACCTATCCATACATAATATTCCCTCTGTCTCTCTATTTATATGTGTATATATATGTATGTGTATCTCCTAAGAAGAAGGACATTCTCTTACATAACCATCACATAGTTTTTAGGAAATTTAACATTGACAAAACAAAACAAAAATAGTATCTGATCCTCTATCCAAATGCAAATTTTGCTAATTGTCCCAATGCCCTTTAGAAGTAGGATCTGTGAACTACAGCCCACCTGCCATCTGTTTCCATAAGTAAAGTTTTATTGTAGTAAGAGCATGCCCATTTGTTTACATGTTGTCTATGGCAGCTTTTGCATTACAACCACGGCATTGAGTGGTTGCAACAGAGACCATATGGTCCATAAAGACTAAAATATTTATTATCAGGCTCTTTACAGAAATAGTTTGCCAACAACCCCTGCTTTAGAGCTTGTTTATCTCTATCTAGGGTTATGCACTGCACTCAGTTGTCAGGATTTTAACCAGGATTAGTGCTTCACCTTTAATCAGGATTAGTTCTTCACCCTTCCTTTGTTTCTTAACCTTGACATCTGTAAAGAGTGGAAGCCAGTTATAGTGTAAGAATTTAATTCTACTTGGGTTTGTCTGATGTTTCCCCATGATCAGATTCAGGTTATGCATTCTTGGCAGGAATACCACTGAAGTGACATTGCATCCTTTTCAGTGCATCATATCAAAAGGCACGTGATATGGTTGTGTCCCAACGTGGGTGATGTTACCTTTCGTCAGTTGGCTAAGGTGGTGCCTACCAGAGGAAAACAGTTTGCTCTAAAACATTATTAAGATTAGTAACATGCACAGATAGGCTGTATATTAGGTGATAACAATCTACCAATATTAAATTTTTATTGTTTGGTAATTGTGCTGTGGTTCTATAAAGGAACACCCTTGTTCTTAGGAAATTTGTGCTAAAGTATTAGGGATGTAGGGTCATTATAATTACCACATATCAAATGATTCAATGCACATACTCACACGCAAAGGTGGAAAATGTTGCCACTTGGCCAATCTAGGTAAAGAGTAGGTGGATGTCCATGGTGCTAGTCTTATATAACTTTTGTGTAGGTTTAATTTTTTTTTAAATAAGACATTAAAATAATAACGAATTTATGTGACCTGGCACACAGGACAGAATAGGGTAGCAGAGGATGGTTAAGAAGTGAGGATGAACATGAAAAGCATCCCCTTAGTCTTGTGAGGATCATTTTTGGTGGCTACAGTGGATGATAAGGGAGGTCCTTATCACATAGTTCTGTGGCCATTGTCAAATCCCCAGCCATGACATTGACCCACTGCCTGGATAAAGTAGGTTTTTATTTAATGGAATAGAATGCTCAGTGTGGCTTTTATTTAAGCACAAAAGCTACAACTTCAAGATCACTTAGAAAAAAAATCAAGGAGGAAAAGAAAAAGGAAAAAGGAAAGTGACAGTAAGGAATTATAAGAAAGTTTAAGTAAGCCAAAAACATATCAGCTATAAAAATAATGCAAATTATTAAAGAGTAATGTCTCAGGTAGGGTCCAACACAAACAAACTAGAATGTAAGGCGTCTGCAAACAGATAAGCCTGAAACGTAAACTACAGAAGGGACAGAGAGTAGAAAAGTGGTTGCCAGAAGCTGGGGGTGGGGGATGTGGGGGAGAGGTTGGTAAAATGGCACTAACCTTCAGCTATAGGATGAATAAGGTCTGAGAATCTAAGGTATAACACAGTGACTGTGCATGATAACACTGTATCGTATAATTAAACTTGCTAAGAAGGGTAAAACTTAAATGTTCTCATCAAAAAAAAAAAAAAGAGGTAAATATGTCAGGTGATGGATGTGTTAATTACCTTGATGGGGGGAATCCTTGCACATCCACATGTATACCAAATCATCATGTTGCACACATCACATATCTTACAATTTTATTTGCCAATTACACCTCAATAAAGCTGGGGGGAAATTGTAAGAGGGAAAAGCAGCCATAGATCAGGCAAATGAAAATGCAGAAAACAGATGTAGCAAAATTAATAACAGACAAAAGAGAATGGAAGGGCAAAAGCATAAAAGGATACCAACAGTGTTATTTTATATTTTAAAATAGATCATCCACAATGAAGGCATTCATAAAATGAATAGCAAAACATCGAAAATATAAAGAAAAAAACTATTAGAAATATAAGGAGAAATGGACAACATCGTAATCATAATAAAAGTCCAAAATACAAATTTTGGTGTTTGACACACTCAGATGACAAAATTTTTAAAAGTGATATAGAGTTTCATCACTTAATGTTTCAGTGCTATGTATATATCAAATATGTAACTATAAGAAATATCTACAGAGATACACTTTTTTTTGGGAAAATGCATTTTTTGATGCCAGTGTAATATTTACACAGGAAGGCCGTATCTAATACTAAAAATAAAGAGAAGTTTGTTGATCTCAAGAGTAGAAATTCTACTAGTCATAATTGACTAATTACAGGGCAAACCAAATAGCTAATATTAAGTAACAACCTTCGACACAATACCCACTTAATAATTATAATTATAAAAACAATAGATTTTAGATTCCTAAATAACAGGAATAAGCAAAAATCTCCACTTAGTTTTTAATTTTTAATTTTGGTTGATACAGAGAACGAAATGAAAGATTCTGTCAAAATTAGTGTCAAGTGATCATTACAGTTCAGATTATCTCACACCAACCTAGTCTCAAGAAAATTCATATGCTTATACAATGTGCTGTTAGAAATAAAAAAAAAAAAAACCTGAAAAATAAACTCTCATTCAATTCTAGAAACAGTAGGATGGGGGGTGGGGGAAGTCCAATATGATTATCAGAAAGGGAAGCGGAAAAGGTATTTGATGAAAACTTGCATCCAATATATTATTTTAATATAAACCACCAGGAAGATAAGAAAAAGTCTTCAGTTTGAAATCAGTAGCCAGCATTATGCATAAATGATATATTAGTGCCACTGCCACTAGAGCCCCAATGGGTCTCGGGTGCACTGCTGTTACTTAACATTGCTACAGCCAGTGCAAGCAGCCAGGAAAAAGAAATATGACATACATACAGGAAAACGGAAGAGGAACCAGCAATTAACTACCTGGCAAGGCAAAACAATCTCTTCAACAAATTTAGATATAGTGAAATTAAGAAAGCTACTTTACATATAATTACATTTAGAAATTTATCCTACAATTCCGAATCAACCACTTGGAAAAGATGAAAGAAATCCCTTTCCTGTATCTTGTATATATGATATCCAGTATCTAGTATATATAGAATGTTTATCTATATTATAAAAATTTAGTAAGTAGTCTTCAGAATTCTTCTGAGCAAAAGGATACATTTTTACTGAAGAAAATACACTTTACATGCATTATATAATGTAATCCTCATAAGTAGCCTATGAGGTATATACTATTATCTTCATTTCACAAAAAATACTGAGGTTCAGAGTGATTAGGTTATCATCTCAAGGTCACAGGATTGTACCATATATTATATGTTTTGAGACCAGTAACTAATAAAAATAGGCAGTAACCAGGGCACCTGGGTGGCTCAGTCAGTTAAGTGTCAGACTCTTGATTTTGGCTCAAGTTATGATCTTATGGTTTGTGAGTTCAAGCCCCGCATCAGGCTCTGTGCTGACAGTGAAGAGCCTGTTTGGGATTTTCTGTCTCCCTCTCTTTCTGCCCCTCCCCACTTGTTCTCTCTCTCTCTCCCTCCCTCTCTCAAATAAATAAACATTAAAAAGAGAGTTGGTTACAAAAAATAGGTAGTAACCAAGAGAGGGAAAGACAATAACAAGCAATAAAGGAAACCCCAAAGACATTCAACACAGTATTTAGATAATGTAATTATGATAAATAAATTTTTGTTTGTTTGTTGTCACAGGGGAAAAGATTGCTTGTTGTTAAAATCAAGTATCATTTATATGCTCACTCCATAACATGCACCCCAAATTTTCTGATAGGTTATGAGTTAGGTGCTAAATAAAAGCATGAGTACAACTAAATAATGGCCAATATATGTTAAATGTCAGGCTGAGAAAACCCTCTAAGAATAACATCAAAGACAGAATCCATTAATAGATTTTACCAAATAAAAATGGAAAAATCACATAGGAAGAAACTCACTATAACTCAATTACAGAAGTAAGCCGAGAATGAAACAACATTGTAAGACAGGCAAAGAGTCTATGTCTTTAATCTTAAGATTTTTTTAAAGTACAAATTAATTGCAGAAGACCAACACAAAATAATCTAGCTGACCTACTTTTTGGTAAATATGCGAGGTAAATGTCTTTGGCATTCACAATCACACTATAATGTGCCCCACAGCCTTCCACTCACTCTCCAGAGTGAAGGTGATATTGAGTCTGTCTACAAGATGGATAAATCACCCATGGAAGGTGTTGAGAGAAAAGTATAGGACCCAAGGGAACAGTAGGTCTCAAGTCTGGGAGGGGTGGGGGCAGTGGCTAGGTGTGTTGCAAGAAGGGAAAGGAGACAATGGTGGTTGGGTGGTACTCAATGTGGTAGGAGACTATGGCCAGTGCAAAGAGTTTAGTTTTGATTCCAATTTTATAGGAATATAAAATTTCAGAATAACACAGGATCTGGTTCACCCTGGTGACTGTGTGGAGAAAGCTCAGTGTGGAGGGACAAGAGTACCCATGTTGGCTGGGAGGCTCTAGCAGTGGTCCAGTGTGAGACCTGTGGTCAACATTGCGCAGGGTGTCAGGCAGCAATGGAAAGAAGATGTGATTGCAGGTAATGCAACCCATGACTGTAGGAAGAAAGAGTAAAGATTATAGCATGAGAGGTGAGTCTTTCTAGACTTCTCTTTTCAACTCCACCTGGTAGCTTTTGTTCCCCCTGAATGCCAGTTTTTAAAGGGACTATAGACAAACAAGTATTCAAAGGGAAGAAGCTGAGGTGAGCAAAGGGCTGAAAAGGGGTGACAGGACTGAGGATGGCAGTCCTGGTCTGAAGGGAAACCTCATGAGGGACATAATCACTGACAATGGACCATGACTTAGATAACTCACATGGCTGAACTTGAATTGGGGTCAGTGGGCAGAAGCTCCAAGAGCCTATTTGAGCTCTACATAATGAATAACCTCATAGGTAGAGTAGCTCAAAGAGACGATAATGGTGAGGGTTGGCCTACGGGTAGAGAAGAGAGTCGACCACACACTAGCACTTTGAGAACACACCTGATTTCCTCTCCTCCCTAGTCCCTGAGTGTTCACCATCTCTGTGACTGGCCATTCCGTTACTGCAATTATCCAGGCCAAGATTTTGGAGCCACCCTTGTTTCCTAAACTCTTCGCTTTCTCTCTGCCACCCATTCAGTGTATAAACAAGTCCAGTTAGCTTTACCTTCAGAAGGTACCCAGAATTCAGTTACCACCTGTGCAATGGCCACCCTCGTCTCACAGTCTCCCATTGCCCTCCCTGATACTTTCTTTGTCTTTTGGTCTTCTCAGTGTTCATGTAACAGCCTACACCATCCCTAGAAAACCTAAGTCAGGTCATGTTGCGTCTTTGTTTAAAATCCTCCGATGGTTTTTTCATCTTATTGAGAATAAAATCCAAACTTCTTGCATTTGTCCTCATGCCTCCTCTACTCCTCTCTGACTTTATTGTATCCTCCTCCTTCTATAGCTCTACTCCTCAGCCACACCAGTCCCTCACTCTTCCCAGAACTTCACAAGCATGGCTGTGCCTGCAGGAAGGCACTGGCTCTGCCCTCCACTTAACGGGCTCTTTAACCAGAGTTGTGAAAGACTTGTTTCCTCACCATTCCCAGGTCTTTGCCCAAGGAGGAGGACTTCCTAAATACTTTATGTGGCCTTGCCCTCCCTCATTTTCTAGGTGAGCTCTGTGAGGTCAGTGAGCTCTCTTTGGTTCATGGCTGTATTTTCAGTGCCTAGGACATTATCTGAACTAAAGCAGATCTCCTTAAGTAATGGTGGGATAGATGAATTCATCCCAAACATTCCTAAGTAAATGTTAGGGATCAGAACCCACATAGATGCTGAGGAAGCCAATACACATTAAGCAAAAGTCATAGACTAGACGAGGGGATTTAGAGTGGCTGGAGAGTGGCCATGTGCTGGTGGCCAGCTCACGGATGCTCGCCTCATGGTGGCAACTCATTCATGGTCACTGCTCCACGACATGGCCACATGGTCTCCATCCTGAAGAGAAAGCTGGGGAACCATGGTAGGGTCTCCTTCCAGGGAAGTTTCATATTTTAGAAAGGTTGTTTTGAGGGCTCCATGGAGCTGGGAGGGCAGTGGGTGGGGTAGCAGGCAGCTGTGATGGTCCCTATGAGGAAATACCCTTGTTTGAAGGAAAACAATATATCAGTGGGGATGAAGAGAAAGAAATGGCTTTTAGAGAGAAGTAGAGGTGGAACTCTAGCATACAGTCACGCAAAACCATAAATCAAGCATAATCTTGGGAGGCAGATATTATTCCCAGGAGCCATCTCACTTTATCTGCTAGAGTTGTTTCTTTTTATCCCTTTCAATAAAAGCAATTAGAAATACTTTCAGAATGTCTTCTTCATCAAAACTGAAACTGTTATTCCACACACTCTGGAGAAATAGACGGAACCATAACAACTCGACCCTATATTCGGTTGCCAGCCCATCCTGCCTGGTGAGTAATAGAACACAAAAAGGGAGGACCCTGCCTCTCCAGCCCGGTGCCTGAGCCACAGAAAGAGAAATAAATACTTTGGGGGAGGTAGATACGTTTGAGGATGTGGTGTGTATTTTATCAAAGCTAAAATCTACATCTGTTGTCAGACTGAACGGAGGTGCCTCTTTCTCCTCTGGCGGCACCACCACCATTTTCTGACCCTGTGGGCACCCACATTCAGCCGGAGCCCTGCGCCCCACGGATACCGATCCATTCCAAATCCGAGGCCACTAGCTTGGGGTTCTCTGCCCAGAGGAAGTGCCTAAGTCAGAGGGACTTTGGCTGTCACATAGAATACTAAAGTCTGGGCAAATCTGGCACCAGAGCCACAGCCACATGAAGGGGAAACATTGCAAAGTTTGAGGGGATTTTTCTTTTAACCCAAGGATTGCAGTAAATCCTGGGGAATTTTGCTAAAATCAAAATAAAACCACAAAAATAAGCCTATGTGCAGATGAACTCAGAGCGAAATAGACAATCAAACAAACATCAGGGGAACAGAGAGACACAAAACCCACGGAGAACCAGGGTAAGTGCTAGATGCCTTGTGGGAATAACTCGACTTTCTCAGCTCTTAATTTGTCATCGAACAAGACTGGGTTAAGCTGGGTAGAAATCCACGACCTCAGTATCATTTCAGTAGATTTCCCTGGAAGGGGATTGAGCCCCTGAAACCAGGTCTTTGGCTAGCTGGGAGGCTGACAAAATGGAGCAGACGCCAAGACTGGATGTCTACCTTGTATGGTGGGCTCTACATGACTCAACCCCAGGCAGGTGGGTATCTTACAATAAGATGTCAGAAAGCAGCATACAAAAATTGTCACCACTATGCGTTTATTCATGCAAAAAAAACCCTTCGTGTGCACTCACTTCTGGGCAAGAAATGTGGCAAAGAATCATCCTCCTCCTGGCCTAGCTTCCCATCTGGAGGAGGGCGTGGCACAGGTGTATACGCAGCACCCCCAGAAGATGCCATCCTCTGTACCAAAGACCATCGAGAGCTCTTTCCTGAGTCTTCCCTGGCTTTCTCTGCAGAAGTGCCTTTTTTTTTTTTTTTGAGACGTGAGAAACAAGGCAATATGAAACTGCTCTGATTTGATGGAAGAAGTTGAGCGCACTGCTTATCTACACTTTATTTCCTTGCTTTTGAATTCACAGGTCATAATAAAGCATCGCATGTCCACAGTCCAGCAAGAAGAATTAATTAAGGGGAGCCTATTAATGTAGAAAGCAGCTTACTGAGATAATGGAAAAGACTTTGGTAAGACTTGGCTTAATTGGAATTTCAAGCAATTCCTTGCTTGTTGTACCAGGGATTTTTACTGTTAGAGACAGGATGAGCAAGATGTTTAAAGAGCTTATGGGCAGAACTGGACTTCGAGGTTTTGGGAAAGAGATGGCTTTGGCTCCAACAATCGGGGAAGCCTCAGAAAACAGCAAGCAGGGAGTGTGGACTTGTTCCCTTGTCACTGAAAGGACATGGAAGTCTAGAAGCCTCCATTGTCCCAGATATCCCAGAAACTAGGAGATGAACCAGAGGGTCAAGTTCTAGTGCATCAAACCTGCTGCCCATTTCTAGGTATAAATACAAGATGAGGCAAAGAGGGACCAAATGCACAATATGGACTTTGGAGTTTGAAATGCATGGGTTCGTGCCCCAATTCTACCTTGTGCATCCTGAAAAATTCCAGATGACAATTTATACTCCTCCCTTACAGGAGCAGTGTGGATATTAACTATTAATAGAACATGTTAAATGCTTAGTGCTCTGCTGCAGTTCGCAAACTTCTCTGGGTACGACGCATCTGTGGATACGACACAGACACTTCTTAAAGAAGTTTATAGTGGATGTAAATGGCAGACAAATTATATTGGCTGGGATGAAATCTCTTTCGTTTGAATTACTAACTGATCATTGCCTTAACTGAACAAGTAGAAGACAGACGCAATTTAAATTACTACCTTCCAAGGACATGACACAGCTTCAAGGAAGAAGACAGTGGCTTGTCCTTTTTGTGGGCTTGCTAAGGTGGGTAGGGGCACCAGAAGATAATTGAGGATTTAGTATTGCGTCCCAGTCCACTGCCCTACAGCACGGGTCTTTACTTTTCGCCTGGGTCTAAATGCTGCTCATCATAAACACCTATGCCTGCAATTCAGCGGGACCATCAGAAGGGCTGTTTGCTGAAAATTAACTTGATTCATATCTGAATTACCAAGAATTACCAATGATTAGTTGATTATTGGACTTGAGCTCCAATTGCCATAAAGTGTTATATGTCACCCTAAAATACATTCCATGGAAGGCTGTTTCTATTTGCTTCTTGTTGTCTCACTGGAGCTAAACTTTTCAAAATTCTCTTCGCACACTTAATGGGCAGCTTTGGGGGACAAGTGTGTTCTCATCTCTTGTGACATTTAGTCTACTTACTAGGTCAGGGAGTGCAAAGAGCAATTCCTTAATTCCAATATAGGGATGAGAACTGTTTCAGAGGTGACAATTTCCCCAGTACAAGTACTATTTCTGTTCTCGTGATAACAAAGAGGATGAAACTGAATCCAGGGCATTGTCCTGAAGCTTTTTCCAAGTAGCAGATACTTACAACTTTGAAAATAAGCAGTCTTAAATAAGTAAGACCCCGAGGCAAAAAAGATTCCAGAAGAATATGCATGTCCTGGAATAATAACCTTCTAAATATAGCAACACGAAGCTTCCCCAATGCAACAGAAAATTCCAGAATGAGCCTTTTAGAAGAGGCTGGATTGTTGCAGTTTATATGAAGGAGAAATGGACCCATATCTATTATTCTCCTCAATGTCTATGTACCAGTGCCTCACATGACTCTACTACTGGTAAACAGCTTTCATGTTTGTCGTCTGATTTTATGTGCACAGCAACCTTGAGAAGTACATTTTTTAATTTAAAAAAAATTTTTAAGTTTGTTTATTTTGAGAAAGACAGCAGGAGTGGGGGAGGGGTAGAGAGAGAAGGAGAAAGAAAATCCCAAGCGGTCTATGCTCTGACAGCACAGAACCCGACATGGGGCTTGAACCCATGACCCATGAGATCATGACCTGAGCTGAAGTCAACGCTTAACCAACAGCCACCCGGGCACCCCAAGAAGTACAAATTTTCATTCCCACTAACATAGCAGGCTATTGAGGCTGAGAAAGGCAGATAATTTTCCCAGGTTCACGCAGTCATAAATAGTGCAAGTTGAGATGTGGAACATGGGCTTTTTCCTCCAATTACCAAAAATTTTTACGCCATGACTTCCTCAGTACTGTTTTGCTTCCATTCTGTGATTCCCCAGAATGGTTTCCCGGAGGGTCTAGCCTAAAACTCCTACCAGGACCCCTATCCCAGCAGCAGGCTGCTCTCAAGCCCCTCCCACCCCAGACTGGGGATTTTCAAATGTGAGTGCACTTTAGTGTTGCCAGGAGGGCTTGTGAAACCACATTCTTGGGCCCCACTCCAGTCTTCAACTTCATAGGTTGGGGAGTGCGGTGGCAGCCAGAGGACTTGCAGTTCTTTTTTTCTTTGTAACAACTTCATTATGATAATACTTTACATACCATAAAATTCAACCATTTTTAGTGTACCATTCGATGATTTTTAATAACTTGACCCACTTGTACAACCATCAGCACAGTCTCACTTTAGAACATTTCTGTCGCTCCAGGAAGATCCTTTACGCCAGTTTTCTGTCACTGCCAGTTCCCACTCCCAGCCCCCAGCAACCGCTAATCCACTTTCCGTCCCTATAGATTTGTCTGTTCTGGAATCACGTAGTATGTGGTCTTTTGCATCTACTTTCGTTCATCTAGTGTAATATTTTTGAGGTCCATCCACGCTGCAGCATGCATCAGTAGTTCATTCCTTTTTGTTGCTGAGTAAGATACCACTCATTGGATGTACCGCAATTTGTTTTTCTAAATTTTGCGTTTCTAACAAGTCCACTTGTTAGAGAGTGTTGTGAGAACCACTGATTTCGGCCAACATTCTCGACCTTGGCTGCCCACTGAAACCTCCAGGACACATTTCACAAAATACCATTATCAGGCCTCATCCATATTCTGATTTAAATGGTCTGAGGTGGGGCTCAGGAACTGGTACGTTTATAAGACTTCCCAGGTGAGGGGCACCTGGGCGGCTCAGTTGGGTAAGCTTCCGACTTTGGCTCAGGTCATGATCTCACAGTCTGTGGGTTTGAGCCCCACGTCGGGCTCTGTGCTGACAGCTCAGAGCCTGGAGCCTGCTTCGGGTTCTGTCTCCCTCGCTCACTGCACCTCCCCCACTCACACTCCGTCTCTCTCAAAATAAATAAACATTAAAAAAAGTTTAAAAAAACAAAAACAAAACAACTTCCCAGGTGATGTGACTGCACAGCTGAAGCAGAAAATTACATCTTTACACCCTTGCTACTCAAAGTGTTGACCCGCAACATCAGTACTTAACCTGGAAGCCTACTGAATTTTCCAGATCTCAGAACCCATTCTAAAACTTCTGACTCAGAATCAGCATTTTAGCAATATGCTAAATAGGTGATTCTTTTTCATATGTATAATGTTCATTTATTTCTTAAAACATTTTTTAAAGTTTTTATTTGAATTCCAGTTAGTTAACATACAGTGTAATATTACTCACAGGTGTACAAAATAGTGATTCAACACCATACATCACTGGGTGCTCATCACCACAAGTGCACTCCTTAATCCCCAGCACCTATTTCACCCATTCCCCCACCCACCTCCCCTCTGGTAACCATCTATTTGTTCCCTATAGTTAAGAATCTGCTTCTCGGTTTGCCTCCACCTCTCTTGTTTCCCCTTACTTGTTTGTCTTGTTTTTAATTTCACAAATGAGTGAAATCATACGGTGTTTGTCTTTCTCTGATTGACTTATTTCACTTAGCATAAAACTCTGAAGCTCCATTCATGTCATTGGAGACAGAAAGATTTCATTCTTTTTTTTAAATTTTTTTAATGCTTTTATTTATTTTTGAGACAGAGACAGAGCATGAGCAGGGGAAGGGCAGAGAGAGAGGCACAGAATGAATCCAAAGCAGGCTCCAGGCTCTGAGCTGTCAGCAAAGAGCCTGATGCAGGGCTCGAACTCACGGAGTGTGAGATCATGACCTGAGCTGAAGTTGGATGCTCAACCAACTGAGCCACCCAGGCATCCCAAGATTTCATTCTTTTTACGGTTGAGTAATATTCCAGTGTGTGTGTGTGTGTGTGTGTGTGTGTGTGTGTGTGTGGTGTATTCCATTCATTAGCTGATGGACACTTGGGCTGTTTCCATATTTTGGCTATTGTAGAGAATACTGCTGTAAACATCAGGGGGCATGTATCTCTTTGAATTAGTGGTTTTGTATCCTTTGGGTAAATACCTAGTAGTGCAATTGCTGGATCATGGGGTAGTTTTATTTTTACCTTTTTGAGGAATCTCCATACTGTTTTCCAGAGTGGTTGCACCTGTTCACATTCCCACCAACGGTGTAAGAAGGTTTCCCTTTCTCTGCATCCTCACCAACACCCGTTATTTCTTGTGTTGTTGATCTTAGCCATTCTGACAGATGTAAGGTGGTATCTCATTGTACTTTTCATTTGTATTTCCCTGATGATGAGTGATGTTGAGCATCTTTTCGTGTGTCTCTTGGCCATCTATACGTCTTCTTTGGAAAAATGTCTGTTCATATCTTCTATTTTCTTTTTTTTCCTGGCGTCCCTTTAATTTTTTTTTTCAACATTTATTTATTTTTGGGACAGAGAGAGACAGAGCATGAATGGGGGAGGGGCAGAGAGAGAGGGAGACACAGAATCGGAAACAGGCTCCAGGCTCCGAGCCATCAGCCCAGAGCCTGACGCGGGGCTCGAACTCACGGACTGCAAGATCGTGACCTGGCTGAAGTCGGACGCTCAACCGACTGCGCCACCCAGGCGCCCCCATATCTTCTATTTTAATTGGATTAAGTAGGTGATTCTTAGACATATGGGAGTTTGAGAGGTTCTACTCCACCACACACCTAAATGCTGAGGAACAGAAGTTAGGAACGAAAGGAAAATTTCACTTTCAGACTGAACTGTAACAAAGTCCAAACAAAAGGCCACTAATGAACAGGTGGTTTCTTTAGTATGAATTGCCAAGATTAGTTCTTGCATTGATTAAACTATGGGACAATTTCTAACCTTACTCTTTAACTCCTGTGGCTACAAATGAACTTAGTGAAGGAAACTGGGTTAAACTGCTTGCCCTAAATAGATCTCATTCTCTTTCAAGAGAGCACAGTGTTTCATCTGTGCACATCCTAATGAAGATGGGCTAGGATTCCTCCAACAATTTCTTTTTGTTTAATTTTTTTTTTTTGTTTATTTATTTTTGAGAGAGAGAGAGAGAGAGAGAGGTGGAGTATGAGTGAGTGATGGGCCGAGAGAGAGGGAGACACAGAATCCGAAGCAGGCTCCAGGCTCTGAGCTGCCAGCACAGAGCCAGATGTGGGGCTTGAAATCACAGACCATGAGATCATGACCCAAGCTGAAGTCGGAGGCTTAACTGACTGAGCCACCCAGGCGTCCCGTCCTCCAACAATTTCTTGTGTGAACTGCTGAAGACATGTTTAGATTCCATGGAACCGCAACATCTTGATAACATTGCTGTGACAACTTATTCAGCAAACCTATTTAGTTCTGGGCATGGGTAGGGGGATATTAGGTTACAGAGACCAAGAAACAGTGTCTACCTGGAGATATTTTGTATACTGAGCAGTGCAAAGGCTCAAAAGGACAGGTAATGCTCAGGGTGATGATGATAATGGCGGCCCCATAAGGGAAGATGGTTCCTTTATGGAACCACAAACTGAGGAAAAGCATAGTCAGGGAAGGCTCCTAGAGGAGGTAATTATTGGGACAATTATTGAATAATTAATAATAACCAGGTCAGGATGGTGAGAAGGTACAAGGGGTCACTAATGAAGCATAGGGAAGAAGTAGGGCAAAGGCCTAGAAACATGAAGATTTTGAAATCCTGCTTCATTTTTAGGACACAAATTTGTAAAAAAAAAAAACATTATTTGTTTTTTTTTTAACGTTTATTTATTTTTGAGACAGAGAGAGACAGAGCATGAACAGGGGAGGGCCAGAGAGAGAGGGAGACACAGAATCTGAAACAGGCTCCAGGCTCTTAGCTGTCAGCACAGAGCCCGACGCGGGGCTCGAACTCACAGACTGCGAGATCATGACCTGAGCCGAAGTCGGACACTTAACCGACTGAGCCACCCAGGCAGCCCCCCCACCAAAAAAAAGTTATTTTAGATACAGAATCTCAAATTAATATTGTTTGTGGAGCATCAGGAGAGGAACTTATGCCATTTTGAGCTCGAAGCCAGAAGTGCTTCCAACACAAAATTCGAGTTCCTGAGCCCAACTATATTTCTAATGAGGCAGCATGCTGTAAAGAGGATAGGACTGAAATGCATAGGTGTAGGGGCTCTGGCACATAACTCTGGAAAACACTATGGAGGTTCCTCAAAAAGGTAAACATAGAACTACCCTATGATCCAGCAATTGCACTACTAGGTATTCACCCAAAGGATACAAAACCGCTCATTCAAAGAGATACAATGCTCCCTGATGTTTACAGCAGTATTCTCTACAATAGCCAAATTATGGAAACAGCCCAAGTGTAGGGGCTCTGTGTATGGGTCATGTCCCATCTCCTCACTCAGGGTGACAATCTGTTTCTCTCTGGAGCCTTGTGACTTGGGGACACCCGCGAACATGTTGTGGGCTGGCAGAGCTGAGAACCAGCCAAATGGAGAGTCCATTCCTCAGGACGTGAATGGTCGGTCCCAACAGGTGAAGGGAGGCTAGGCTGGAAGCTGAAGGTCCTGATCACTAGGATTCTAAAATCAGAGACTAGGACATAGGTTCAAATTAGAGCCTTGCATCTCACCAACTGTGTGAAAGGAAGTGTGTGTGTAAAATGTCAGACTTAGAGTCAAGTTTGATATAATCACTCAACGATAATTTCCTTCTCTGCCATGGCCCCTTTCCATGACAATATCCTGGAAATCATACCCAGATTCCAACCATCACTTGCACTATTCACTTTCCTTATATTTCCTGGTACCTTTACAGCCTGACTTATCCATACAGCCAAAGCCTCTTAACGTTGGTGACTATAGATCCATGTAGCAGTCAACTCCAGAATTTAAAGTTTGTTTCTCTTTCCTCCCTCCACCCCTCCCTTTCAAGTTAAATTTTCCTTCTTCAGCTGCCTGAATACTGAGGGCTTAAAAGACATTCAAAATGAGTGGAAGGGAATTAACAGTCAAAGGATTATTTCATTTCAATCCCCAAAATAACTCCCTGAAGGAGATAATAATATATGATCCCCATTTTATAAGTTTAGAAACACTGAGGCATATTATCTTGCCCAAGACCACCAGATACTAAGTGGTAGGAATGATCAGTCCACAGTTTTGCCTGGATCAGGCCGTCCCTCAATGGGGCTGTCTTATGTGTTAGCAGCTCAGCAGACACGAGGGGGACATGTGTTCTCAGATGCCCCAGTTGCAGTGGTGGCTGAGTCACTACCTTCCGAGATAGGCTGTGATAATCTTGGGAACAGTCCTGGGCTTGTGAAATGTCACCTTGAATATGAGTTAAATAAGGAGTCCTTTCGGTTTGCTAGGTCTGTGACCTTGAGCCCGGCGGCCAAGGTGCTGGCCTGTGAGTATGCTCATTCCCCTTCATGTCTCCCTGTGTTCTATTTAGAATCCGTATTTTGGGGTCAATGCAGGACTCAGATCCAGGGAAGAGCACACGAATCACAGCTGCAAAACAATTCCATTTTGTTGGATACCAGGAGGCGAGTTAGCTTGAAAACAAATTATGCGTGCAAAAGAGTTGGATGAGTCCATTGTGGACAGGCCTCCAGTGGAGCAGGTTATTTCTTGTCCTTAATTACACTGTCCTCTGGTGGGGACAGAAAATAAAGCTAATCTGTTACACTCTGTCCTGAGAGCTGCGACCCCCTCTGATTATTTCAACTTCTAAAATACCTGATTTTGTTCGAATGAATGCGATGGTTGGTTTAAATTTGTAAATTAATATGATTAACAAAGAAATCCTAACTGAAGTGTGGGATTACATTTATTTGGCATCTACTCCATTAATGTCTAGCATAGAAAAAGCATTGTTAACCGTGTGCACACTGTTAATTATCTCAACATGTTTAATTGCTGTTTTCTTAAATAACTAGTAGGCCATATGTAAATGATCCTTCAAGCATTAACATTTCATTTTGTGAAGAACTAAAACACTGATTACATGATACATTAGACCAAACATGATCTTCAGGCCATTCATGCTATATTAAGAAAATGGGAAGCCAAGTAAATGATTCCCCCTTACCATCCCAAGCTAAAACCCCAATGCCCAGAGGGGCAAACATAACACTTGGAAATACTATGGAATTGTTAAAAGAACGGTAAGTCTGCAGCATAAATTGTGAAACATATGTTAGAATTATGGTTTTTCCATGACTGTAAACTTTGCAATTTTTTATCGAACTATGAAACAAAAATAATGCTATCGAATATCCAGGGAGCCCTTGTTGTATTTCAAACACTGCGCAAAAGCTTAGTGCATTTCACCTTTCATTTCATCTCCCAAAAGACCTCTGATGAAGATAATGTGATTATCATCCCATTTTATAAACCCAGGCAGGGAAAAGTAAAGTAGCTTGCCCAGGGCCATGTACTGGTGTGGGGACCATTTGGGATGCTTGTCTAAATATTACCCAGTTTCCTCCTTTTACGTGGGATTGCCCAGCATTCTCATGCATCCAGCATAAAGCAAGACTCTCCAACACAGGATTTAGGAGACCAAGAAAGATCCTACCAGGCTCTAGGTTCTAATCTTGTCCTGCTAAAAATAGGTCAGTGTTCTTCACCAACTTCCAGGCTTAATATGGATTCCATGACACTGGATGACTGCCTCATGGGGCTACCGGCTCATGGAGTGCGGTGCTGCCTTGAGTGAGACTGTTTTAAACCTGTAATGTTTCACAACTCTCTGATTCTATACATGCTGTTCACTCTGCTTTGGAGAGAGTTTATCTCCACATCCTTACCATTGCCATCATCCCCTTCCAACCTGCTTGGAAGATTTCTAATCATTCTGCAAGACTCACTCCATAAGTGACATATTCTGTGATGCCTTTCTTAATGGCCCCAGATTGCATTACCTAAATCTTGTGTCTAATGTTTCTCAGTCAATCAACTTGTTGACCATCTACCATATCATTATTTTTCTAGGTAACCCTAGGATCTTGAATGCATGAGGAAAGGCAGTTAAGAAAGAAAAAGAAAAGTAAAGGAGAGGAGTGGGGAGTGGAAAAGGAGAGAAAGAGAGAAAAGGAAAGAAATGAAGGCTTACGTGCCAGCCATACCCAATTTGTAGTACAGACCGGGTCATGAAGCTATACCCCAGACAGCCCCAAGAGGCTCAGCACCCTGGGCTGCTTTCTCTATGGCCATCCTATGACTAGTGCCTGGAGGCTGGCAGCATCTGGGGAAAGAGGTTTTTCCCAGGTCCCCTCAAAGATTGTTGCAATCTCTGGGGTTCACATTGACAACACAAATGGATTATGGCTGCTATTACTTTCTACATCAAGAACTCATAACAGTCATGAAAATCCAACCCTCTCTAATCAGTACCCTGCAGTCTCTGAGGTGTGCCTACCTTGAAACCTGACAGCAGTCCCCTGTTGAGTATCAGTATAAGGAATATCTCAAGGGCTCCTCAGATGGCCCCAGATCGTGGCTTGTGTTCTAGGAGCCAAGGGTGTAAACTCTCCAGAGCATCCAAATCTTTATTCCAGAATCCTGGGTTCCCTGTCAAGATAAGTGAGGCCTCCTCTAACTGGTTAATATGGCTAAGCTATAAATAATAGATGGCCTGGCTGACGTCTCTTTGTCAGGGAAACTTGGAGAAGGAGAAATCTTTCAAACCTAAGACCGGGCTCACTTCTTGGGGTCCAAAGACTTAGAAACTAGGACTTGCCCAAGTGGCCAAATGCTGACAGACATTGGAGTGAGGCAGAATGGAACCCTTTATTTGGAGAAAATAACATAACCTGGATCTTTCCAGTCTTCAATCCACCGACGACATGGCAGGGGATGTTGCTGTGCTGAATGTTTTACACAGTTATCTCATTTGTCCTCATAGCAACAACAAATTAATTTTTTTAATTTATTAGGCCCCACTTATAGATGAGGAAACTGAGGCAGAGGGCCATGACGCTCACTGGTGAGGCTCTGGGCAGTGGATGTGGAGACGGGGTTAGGAGTAGAAAAGTTAATGGTGAAGTAACATAGGAGAAATAACCAGGAAGGCAGCAGGACTGGTCAAGGGCAGTCACCGGGCTACTGTGTGGACTAGACGGAGACTCTAGCCCAACAGGGAGCAGAGCCAAGGCTTCCCATTAGAGGAGGCCCCCCTGTTGAAGGAATGCCTAGGCCCCTGCACACTACTGTGCTTGGTCACTGGCAGGGGCTGCGTCTGCAACAGTGTGATGTTGGCCTGGAAGCTGAGGTGGACCCTGCTAACAGCTGGAGGCGGTCAACTCTCCACAGTCCTCCCACCTGAGCAGGAGCGCACAGCTGAAGGGGAAACTGAGTGCCCTATCTCTGTGTCTGTCACGGGCACTGAATTTTTCCAATCTAATAAGTGGTAGTAAGCAGCAGGGCCAGCATCTGAACCCAGGTGGCAGGACTCCAGCCCCAGCACTCATCGCCATGGCTTTAGTACAGCTGTCTCTGGTGCAGAGTTGCCAGTACGGAAACTGCCAGTACTCCCACCTCACTCCTCCACCAACCTCCCCTGGGCCCGCTCAGCCCATGGAAAGGACCTATGTGTTTCTCTGGTGGCCAGGACAGCTCTGCTGATGGCCACCAGCATGAAGTCCTTATGTGGCCTTCCTCCCACTTAACCTTTGTAGCTGCTGCTGATGAACCCTGAGCTCTTTCCAAAGGTTGCCTGCTTTGCGGGCAGCTCTCCTTCCTTCCCTTCTTGGTCTGGATCACCCCACTTTTCAGCCTACATTTTTCCAAAAAATAGGTAAAAAAAAAAAAGCTTTATCTTAGCTTTTATCAGTATCTCGGCACGCGGACCTCTCTTCACTTTTGCAGCAATTCCATTGGGGTTCTGAGCCTGCTTTTTCATACTACCCCTTCTCTCAAAAAAAAACCAAGAACTAGTCTGAAGAAAACATTTGTGCCTACCCCACACATCCAAAGTCAACCCTTCTGGCTGCCCTGAGTCCCCACATCTTCCTTCTCCTGTTAAAGTGAACGTTTACATCAGATTCCTACTGACCGTGAGTTTAACTCCAAAGAGACAGTGACTTCTGTCTCTCCCCAAATGCCTATAGAGCACTTCTACAAATAAAACCCATGGTGGCCAGTCCTGATACAGTGCGACATGTCAGGGTCCCTAGTCAGATGGATTCACAGAAGAGAAATAGCCCTGCAACCATTGCTACATTATCAATGAGCTGAGCAAGGGGCCATCAGAGAAAGAGATAGAGAGGCACTTAGGGGAGATTGTCCCCCATCCCGACTGGGTATTGAATTGTTTCCAGGCAAGGATGACTTTCTACCCAGGCATTCTCCTACAGAATCAGCCTTCAGTGAATTAATGTGATCCCTGTGTAGACCTGAGTAACAGTAATCTGGCATAGACACAATCACACATTGACAATTTCAGGGCTGCTTCTGCTAACCCCATGCACCCCAGCAACTCACAGCTTTCAAGCCTTTGTCTTATGTGGTTTTTAAATCATTCACGACCTGGGAAGGGGACATCCAGCCAACAGGGGGATGGATCTTGCTTCTGTAAGGTCATTATGAACATGATGGGGTTGTACCTCGAATATCCTGTCACCTTCCCCACGTGGCAGCAAGGTATCACTGAGTCTGTCCACAGTATGATACTGTGTTTCCCAATTGTTTTGACATTGAGGCTAGGTCTGCAGCAATAACCCAGTGGAAAATGTAGCTAAAGGGATGATAACGTGCCACCCGGGAAATGAAGCAGCATCAAAAATCTAATTTCCATGAACAAATTTTCAGAGCACTCACTGATGGGACAATCATATTCACCTAAATCTTTAACTGAGCATTTACAAACTATAATTCCATTAGATTTTAAACCAGACTATACTTGTAAATGTGTTTTCACAGAAAAACTAATTAAAATAACCTGATATCATATCGTGTGAGAATTAAAAAAAAAAAAAAAGACTATAAGCTACAGAACAAGAATAAGTCCTGTTTTTCCTGGTGAATATTATGAACCAAAGAGATCTTAAAGCCCTATTGGAAATTGGGATAAAACCTTAAAAATTTTGTGTGCCAATTTTAATCTTCTGGTCATATTTAATTATACTGCTCCTCTCATGCAGGGGTATTGTCTTCATGTCTTTTGTGAAGGGCAAACTCTGGGCCCAGTGTCTCCTCAGGGACCTCTTGTTTCAATCTCTGAACTGGGCCTTCCCAGGGCCCAGGGGGGAGATCAATCACTCAGGCATCTCCTGGGACACCAGGTCAAGTGGCAAAAGTTCATCCTCCAGGATTTCTGGTCCTCAAGACCTTTGTGGCATCGATTGTCAACTTGACAAAGCAGCTGACTTTTTGTGTGCAATCCACAGACAGCGCAAGGCAGAGCAAATCATGAGAGGCCAACACTAAACCTCAGGCTTTCTCAAGAGGAAGAGTGATGGGGCACCATTCTGCGATACAAAAAACCCAACAGCATGTATCCAGCACTATTTAAAAACTGCATGAACATGGACCAGTTGGATACCCCTTTGCGCCTCCGCTTGCTCATATGTGGATGGGGTGGTTGCCCCATCTTGCAGTGGGTGAGCTGCCTCTGTAGAGCTCTAGCCTGGTGTCTTGTGGCCCTGCTGCATCCTCCTCTGGGAGCACTCAGAGGGGCTCAGTCATTAACAGTACCTTTCTCCCCACCTCCCCAGTCATTCAGTAACATAGACAAAGGTCACATCAAACCTTTACGTGACCATAATGGAATATGGTGGAAGATCAATAAGCCATAGAGGAGGGTCTTAGAATAACATCCTCAATCCGTCATTGTTCTGGGAAGATAAGTATCCAGTGACAAAACTCAGACGTATCCTGTTAGATGATAAATGCAGGAAGGTCACAGTGGAGCCCAGTCACCTTGGCAAAGATTCTAAGATTATCATAACCCTGTCAGTCCACCCCAGAAAAGAGCCACTAGGGGACCCCCAAAAAGAGTTCATGATATTTTGACATCCAACAGAGGTTGGCTAGCTTGGGACAAAGGAGTTGTAATGTCCCAGCATAAGGTTCTGCATCACATTCATATAGGAAAGGGGAAGGCTGAGAAATGGGGATCAATAGATGGAGATAGCTGGAGTTTTCCTATTTCTGGTGGTATAAATAGGAGTTAGATGAGAGAGAGAGAGAGAGAGAAAGATAAGGAGAGTTCTGTATTTATACAGAATTCCTTAATTGCAAAGAATCAATTCCTTAATGCTGGATTAAGGAGAATGCTAGACTTTTGGTGTGTATCATTAATTCCTCTCCTGAGCATTTCGAATTCCAAGTAGGTATCATCTCTCTTTCTCTATACTGGGAGATGCAGACTTGTTCAAGGTCATAGTTAGTTGGATTTTATCTCAAGTCTGCCTCACTCCCACACTGGTAGTTTTCTAGAAGATTATATTGCTTAAGAAGAAGAAGAAGAAGAGGAAGAAGGAGAAGAAGGAGAAGGAGAAGACGGGGAAGAAGGGGAAGAAGAAGGGATTTTTTTGAGGAGTGCTTCAAGAATTAAAAAGAAAACTTGCCAATGAAGGCCACAGAAATTACAACAGGGCCTGCATGTGTACAGGCAGTATGTATTTGATAGTGGCCCCATATACCTTCAAGTGTGGAAAAAATTGACATTCCAAGGACTGGCATAAGTCACATTCTCTGTTCCAGAGCAAGTGGTATAATGCGCTGTGTTGAGAACAGAGGCCCCATCCAACTGTCAAAGAATATTTGTCCTGCCTTGTGACCAATCCCAGGGTAATCTCCTTCCTACTGGGCACCACGATTAGTCAGGTGGCCACAGGAAGGACCACGACTTTCCAAACCCAGAGCCAACCAGCCATCAGGCCTCAGGGCTTACATGTAAATGATGAACGCCCTCCACATTCAGAGCAGCAGCCCAGGTTTCTCTGTCTCTCCGGTTCTTTGAAATCTGGGGAAACATGTGCCATGCCATTCTCCTGTCCTGGGAAAACTGCCCTGCCCTTTCCAACCAAGATCCTGTGTTTCATCGTCCATGCTGTAGCTTCAGTGGGCATCCTTGGACACAACTTAGCTCTTCATGCCTGGACTCTGAGTGTGATGCTCACACCCTCCTCCCTTAGAATTACACCCCTCATGCCACCTCCATAGAAAATGGCGTGTGCCAATAAATGAATGCAAGATTTTCACAACCATTGGTCTTCCTTTGTTGTGATTTGGGTCTCCCTGGACTTGAAGGGCTACAAGTTCTCATCTTTCCTTCTTAGTCTGTCCCTCCCCTTTTGGATGGCTCATGCAGGTAGATGCTTCTGGGGGTTCTGAGACCACAAATGGCCAGTACCTTTTCCCTGGTTATGAGTTATGGAATCTCATAACTGATCGAAGCCTCTCAAAACAGATTTTAATATTCAGACAGAATTTTTCCAAAAAGAGTTTGTTTGAGCCTATAAATATATTTCTGGCAGCAACCCACTGTTTTGAAGCCTCCAGAGGACAGTATTCCTGTCACTCGGGTAAGGCATCAGTCATGTGGAGGATGCTTGGGAATCCATCTGGGGGGAGGGGGCGGTGGGGAGCAAAGACTCCCTGAGTCCAGAGCTCTCAGGGTGAGAGCAGGAGGGAAGCAGGTCACCTGGATGGTATTTTTCCTGAGGGATGGAGAGGCTTGGGAGGCCCTTGAGTTATGGCCTCAGAGGTCCATAAGTTATTAAAGGAAACAGGTATCTGTCTCTGCCTCCACATGGGGCGATATAAATGGCACCAGTGTTAGGTGGCAGGGGCAAAGACATTGTCCAACTGCTCATTATTCGAAAACCAAGTGCTATTTTCTAATATGGAGAAATTGCAGGTTGATAATGTGATCCCAATGGAAACAAAATATAGTGGCTGATCCCTTCCATCATTCAAAGCCTGATGTCAGCAGGGAATCCCCTTGCTGAAGGTTAAAATATGATGGTTTGAAAGGGTAGCCTTTAAAACATAAATATCAGGTATTTGTGTTTTACTTTATGGAAATTCTTGACCATTTAGCTGTTTGGTAATTGTTATGCACAGCTGAGTAAATATATAGTGAGTTCTAAATCATTCAATACTAAGAAAATGGAGATCTCTCTCTTTACCCTTGTTCTGTATGTGTGTGTGTGTGTGTGTATATATATATATATATAACTTTTCCTTAGAACAACTCCTTTTGACACCGAGGTTTTCCATTCTCTCTGGCTATGACTGGAGGTCAGCTACAATGTTGTGAAATGTCAGAACTGCCAAATATTCTCCTTAATTTCCAATTCAGAAACGTTGACCAAAGTGATGGGAAATAGGAAACTAGATTTCTCTGAGCACTGGCTTACTTTTCCCATTACTCTAGCCTCTTCTTCTGAGCATATCAGGCATCTTTACAAATAAATCCTTTCATTCCCTTCCTTTCTCCTCTTCAGCAGCTGTCTCCAGGGCAGGGCAGTGACTAGGCAGGACCTACTGGGGGGAGGTTGACCCAGGACACACAGAACCAGCTATCTTGCTAGTTTTGTGATTCAGGATCTTTGAACAGGCCATGCTTTCTGGCTGGGAAACTGCCTGTAGCCACCACCCTTCTCTTGGCTGAAATTCTCTCTCATCCTTCAGATCGCACGTTAGATGCCCCTTCCCACACAGGATTTATCTGACCCCTATAGACCAGGGCTTATCCCGTGTGATTGGTTCTCACTGTATCCTAGACTTCTCTTTACAACTTATCATGAGGAGTAACAAAGGGATTCTAAGTGGCTGGTAAAAGCCAGAAAGCAAGAACACAGGTGTCTTAGGAGGCCAAGGGAACCAAGTGGCATCCAATCCATATGCATGCAGTGGTTCAACCTCCTCTACAGCATCAGGATCAAAGCAAGCCATACAACGGCAGCTTCCAATTAAAGATAGCTAGGATAGGCCTGTGGGCAAACTTATTTCTGTCTTCTTGCTCTGTGGAAATTTTCATTCTCCAAGCATCCCTTCACTGCCCCAGACCCATTTTTATGCTTATGTGTATTTCAACCAAATTCTGCTGAATTAAAAAATGCGTATTCTGCTGGCTTTAAGATAATTTTCTGGCATGAATCTTTTTCGAATTCCTAACTCATCTTCTCTTTGTTCTGAGAACCTACATCCTCTTATAAGTTAGCTCAGCTCCTCTCCCCCTGGCCTCCTTCCTTGATGGCTCTGAGCACACGTGTCGTATCCATAACGGGGGTTTGGCCCACTGCCAGCCATTCTCAACTAGACCTTAGAAAAAGTGGTCAGGCCTTAGTTTGTACTCTGGGCTTTATGGGGGAATTAAAATCCATGAGAATTAAAAGCAAGACAAAGTCTCAACCGTTGAGAGGACTCAACTTTTGAATAAGTAATTTTATATCTATACTGTGAGGCAGACACTTAACTCTTAAATTAAATAACCAGAGCTCCAACCTTAATGATGGGTTCTGAGGGTGGGAGAGGAGCTCCTCATTCCCTTTGGCCCAAGCTTAGAATTAATCCTGAGTCTGGTGTCCAAAGTCAGATGTCTTCCTCTGTGTGTCAATGTGGGTTGCATGGTCTCATAATGCGGCCATCTTTGTATCTTGCCAGGTCTGCTCTCTTGCTGATGTCCAAATCACACCTAGGGAATCGCTGACAACTTCAAAAGATCAGAAGCCTCAGTCGGTGTCATTTCTTTCTAAGGGAAGTTGTGGTATCTGATATGAATGGCTTTATTGCTACATACCAGGAATGACTGTGCCTGTGGAAATGTGCTTACCTTACCTTATAAGGAGTGCTACCCAACAGTTCCTTTGGGCTTTCACAGCTCATTATCACCTCGTTAGGGAGGATTGCAGGTTAAACTCTGGCACCAAAAATCCACTGTAGATTGGTCCTTAGTGACATGATTATTTGTGTTCTCCTCTTCAGAATTCAATTTACATGCTAATTACCTTTTGTGCATCTAAGCACATTCAACACATTTACCTGTATATAGTAGTGATCCTCTTCTTCCTCCCTGAACTTCCATTTTGTTAGTTACCATCTCACTGAGAAGCAATCATACTCATTGGGCCTTTTTAGCCCACAATTGGAGGCACTCCTATTTCAAAACTCAGGAAGCCATCTTCATTAATTTAACTTCCAGAAATGAGGAACAAGGACAGAACTGCCTGCATTCCTTAATGCGAGAGGGCTTTTTTCCTGCCTGAGTCATTCTGCAAGGCAATATGGAAATTGGTTGTCTAACATTCAATACTGGAGATCAAGTGACTCCTCTCTATCCAAATGCGGCTCCTAAGTCTTCAAATAGTTACTAAGGGAACCATTTTGGCCTCTTCAGTGTATTTGTGTGCAAGCATTCTGAAGCACAAAATGCCAAACTGTGTGCATTAACCAAGGTCTGCTCCTTTGCAGATTTTACTCTACAGTTTTAATTCAAATGTAATTGACCATGACAATGCTGAAGGCGCTAAAACTCGTCCTTTATTGGAATTAACTACAAAACATTTCATCCATTCCTGAGATATGCTGCATGGGAAAGGCTTATGCAAACATCTTGTTGAAAATTCATAGATAGGAAAATTTCCTGGAAAAGGGTAGAAATGGAACTCAGAGGACAGTGGCACAAAAGTAAGGGCCCACAGACCACATGGTCTGGCTCTTACTCCTCTTTGATTTCCATCCTGTATTTTTATGGACATTTAATAAGGCAGACTCGCTGTGACAAGATGAGTTGCTCTTGTGATGCTGATGCCTCCCAATTGCCTTGATGCTGCTTTTCCCTGAATGATTTATAGATTCCGCCCACACTGGGCATCCTACTAGGGACCTCAGCGTGGGAGTGAGAAGAAGGATGACATATTTGGGATTCTTTGAAACCACTTTCAGCATTTCTCCTAAATTGGATCCTGTAAGTCTTTCTCGGAAAATGTAATTGAAATAGGAGTCTGTATCTCCAGTTGAATAAGACATTATATGAGAAACTTATCAAGACCCTGAAAGGCCAAATGGTATTTGGATGGGTGTTTCAGCAGGGTGAGAAAATCTTGATGTTAAACATGGGGTCTTGGAGACACCTCTTAAAGCATGCAAGTTAAGGGCAGCAAAGCCACTCAGCATGACCTCTGAGGACGCTCCTACTGGAAATTACCTCTTGATCACCACCATCCCCAGCACCATCCTCTCTCTGCCCCGAACGATGCCTCCCCAAACATGCCACATGGGTCTCCTCAGATTTCTATCACAATAGCTATGAACTAATCTACACTTAGCTTTTTACACAAGTGTCTCTCCCACTAGAAAGAGAGCTTTTCACTACCATAACTGTGTTTCCTTTATCTTTGTCTTTCCATATGTTAGCACTTAGTAGGTGCTCAATCAATATTTGAGTGGAATAATACAAGGCCATATATATTTCTATGACTTATGGAAATATGTTTTTGTTATATTCCTTGCTTAGGTTTACTTTCCCGCCCCCCATTTCCCAGGCAGGTTAGTATTGAGGGGAAATCTATTACAACCTTTTTGTGACATTAGGTCCTTTGGCCCTTGCACCAATGAGAACCACCACAGACTCATATGTCCAGCTAATAATGATGATCTGGTGCCTGTTATAGTAAAAGAAGCTGGGACGTTCCACCTAGAAATCCACCCAGTTTCCTATTTCCAGAGTTGTCTGGAAGACAATCTAAGGATGACTGTCTGCCTCAGAAGGAATAAAAGAACCACAAGTCTGGATAGCAAAGGAAGGAAAAATGACTGTTATCACTAGCTGAACCCCAGGCAATATCCATGTACAAGATTTCAGGAAAGGAGCCTTTGAATTTTTGTAAATGGTGTTGAGCGACCCCCTCATCAAACAGAGACTATGCCCTGGAAGCCACTTGTATCTGGAGAACCTCACACTCTTACGATCTCTAGGGTAAAGAGATTAAGTTGGTAAAATCTGGATACATGAAGTTTGGGCAAGTGGGAGGTTGGTAATTGGATGGGGTAACAGCATGGGTGGTGGTGTTTTGAGGGTGGGAGACCAACATGGAATACCTCTGATATCATCCTCCATTCTCTACTGCTGAAAAGTTACTGGACATCCCACAGATTGGCCTCTCAGGCAAGTAAGGCTGTATGGATTGTCTATCCTGAGACCCACCCCCCCCCAGAAAAATTCTGTCTAGTAGTGAGCCTGGGAGGGAGATGAGCTATGAGGGAATAGGGACCTATTATTTCCTGCGCTCCTACTATTGCCAAGCATTTTACATGCATTATTTCATTCAATATCCACAAAATCTTAGCAGCTGCATATTCTTGTCTCCGTTTTACAGAAGAGAGAATGGTGGCTCCTAAACACTTTATGTAAGGTTTAAAGGTCAGTAAGTAGCTGAACTGGCTTCACTGTTTCATTCCAAAGCCTATGAGCCATTCATTTTTCTAGGACATGGGAAAGGCAAAAAGGAAGAAAAGGCAAGGAACAAAGAGAAAAGAAAGAGAAGAGAAAATGCAGAAAAAGATAAAAGCTGCAGATACCAGGAGAGAAAAAGAAGAGGCATCTGGACTAATGAGCCCCTTCCCCTTAGTCAGCATTGGAAGGAGGTCTCAGGATTGAATGACAATGAGCAGATCTATTGGCCTTCTTATTCTTCCTGCCTGACCTCAAGCCGTTCTCTTCTATATGAGGGTATTCATTTCCTTCAGGAGGTAATTTGAGTTTTGGTGAATTTCTTTACCAATGTTATTGATGAATTAGGCATAATGACTGCAAAAAACCACACTAATTTTAGGTCATTATAGTAAATACACTTGTAGCTTCATAAGTTGAAATTCTTCATGGAAGAATGCTTGCTTCATAACAACCATGACACTTTTGTCTTGAGTCAAGGGCATGATATAGGGTGACCTTCAGCAGTGTGGATTTGTTCATGATCAATGCACACTGTCTAATCTATCCCTGGACTTGGGAGTAAGGAGTCTGGGGCCTAGTTCTCACACCCATAACTGATTGAATAAATTCACTTAGGAAAGAATGTTGAGATCCCATTGTTTGTCATATTTACTGAAACATCATTCCCCAATTTATTTTGCTTTTCTAAACTTGCAAATATTCTGATTGTATTGTTTTTTAAAATTTTAATTTAGCCACATCTGCCCATTTTTCAAATTGAGCATTCTTTTACTGAATCTAAGATTGGAAAATTCTCCTTCATGAATAAAGTTTATACATATTGACTTCTATTTTAATCAAATTTTGTGCAATTTTAAAATATTTAAATCAATAAAATTTATTTCTCAGTATTGTATGAGATAGGATCTCACTTATTCCAGCGATAGTTACCAAATAATCAACCTTGTCCTGACTGATTGATGATACTTTTAGGTGAGTGTATTTTTTATCAGCTCAGATTTCTTGTCTATTAGAAACCCTTTCTCCAGACATTTTAGCTCATTTTATACAGGGAGATCTTCTATAGTAATGCCTATAATTTATAAATTGTTTTCTGTTACTTGCCTTTTCTATCTCTCAATATTTCTCTTTTGTCTGTTTCTCCCCCTTCCCAACCTCCTCCAGCCAACACTACAAATCTTTGTCTTCCTGCTGTCATCTTTGGCCCTGTCCTCTGTTTTCTGGAATAATTTCTTAAACATTTCCTTCAATATTAGTTCCATTTTCTATACTGTTGATTATATTCCTTTTTGGTCCCAACATCAATCTTGCCTATTTATCTCACCTGTTCTTTCCTTATATGTCATTTTCTTGTTTCATGGTTCCTCTTTATCTTGCTGAAAGTACAAATCAGAGATTTATTAAAACCTGACCTATTTTCACAGCAAGTGTCCAAGATATGCTTTTCCTCTGAGTCCTCACATCTGTTATGCTGCAGAGTTTTCTCATAAGCCACAATATTACATACAATGAGACAGCGAGATATTTGGCTGAGATCCAAATTCTCTCAGCTCTTTCCTCATAGCTTGTTGCCTCTGAAAGTTCTCATAGAAAGACTGCATAGAACACACTCACGTGTAATTTGTCACTAAGATCCACTTGACTTATCTAGGTCTGGAGGCACTCCCAAATAAGAGGTCAACCTCCCAAGTAACAGCCTCCAGCCTCAAAGACACATGCGAAAGTCACAATTTTGTACCTGACTCCTCTGCCCCCATCCCACCCCAAAATGGAAGTCAGAATTTTAACCTATTTTCTTTCCACAATCAAAGTTTCCTATGCAAATCTCTTTGTGGGGACATTTTTAGCCTGTGAACAGGGAGCCAGCTTCAGTGACTACTCCTCCCCAATGGATCAGGTATGTGAACAGCTCTTGATGGCTGCTTACCCATTTTAATCCTAATGGGAAGTCTCCCTTTAAGATACAGCTAGAGAGAGGGTACCCCTCCCCTGGCCCATTTTCTATTGCAGGCAACTCCACTAGCCTAAAATACAACTGTATCATGCTTTCAACACCTCACTCTCCCGGTAGAGAATGAAAATTAGGCCCTGGAGAATATGCGGTGGTTTAGAATCATCTTTCTGTTTTCCTTTTTAAAATAACTGTGCACCCAAAACACTACTTCTGTGCTCCTCCTATAGTTCTCACCACCCCCACCCAGTCTAATATACTGGCCATGAAAAGACTCGGATTCCCAAAATGTCCCATCCCACCTTCTCTCGTTGTTAGAGATGCTGAGGAGAAAGGGCTACTTCTGAGGGGATTTAGAAAGCCAGAAACAGGTAAGCAGCAGGAATCGGAAATGGAGGGTAGATCTAGGATTTCTGCTCAGTATGCCACTAGCTTCACCCCTGCACTACCCCGTGCTCCAGGACAGCATGTGCCAAACTTCAATGTGCCTAAGGGTCACTGGGAATCTAGTTACAATGCAGATTCAAATTCAGTAGTTCTTGGGTAGAGCACGAGATTCCGTGTTTCTGAGAATCCCCCAGATGATGCTGATGCTGTTGGTTCATGAAACACACTTTGAGTTGTAAGCCACATTGTGAGCTTCTTGAGGCCAAGAACCATATTATATGAATTTAGCTCAGTGCCAGAATTATGATAGACACTTTAAGAGTTTCTACTACCGAACTGAAATAGTGTTCTGGCTATGAAAGACGGACCACACACAAAACACAAAATGTGGTTTTTATTCTGGCTACGTTGGTACCACAGCTACATCTCTTTGTCTTAAAAGTTGACTTTCAGGCACTTTAAAATCCTGAGGACTATGAGTAATGGGTTTAGGGGAGAGTCGATGGGGATATGCTAAATTGATTTGGTATCAAAACCAATTTTTCTTTCCTGTGTATTTGAGTCCTCAGGCCCTCTCTGGCCCCTGTGCCCCTGGGCTGACGATCACCCTCTGAGCACAGGCATGTGCCCAAACACACTTGACCAACAGATGTGTTCACACACATATACACAACTAGTCGTATCCCATCACCAACTCCGCTTTCCTACCGACAAACGGTTAGCTTAGTGTTGTCTAGTGTGGCTTTCACACAGCATTAGTTCTGGGAGAACTTGAGTTAGTTTGGATCCAGTCAAGAGACAGAATATACACTAGGAATTTTAACAGAGAATATTGAATACACAGAATTATATGCCAGGTGTGAAGAAATTAACTAGATATCACAGACATAGCAAATGCAAGAAGCAGTTCTTGCCCTAGAGCTGGGAATCAGAGGAAAGAGGTTGAAGCTATTGAAGTTCAGAAGCTTCAGAGGAGGAGAGCTGGGAACTGAAACTCAGACCACCAGCACTGGTGTGTGAGCACCGAGGAGTGGATCCTTGGGCCTGGGCCCAACTGTCTAAGAGATGGTGCCTGGTCAGTGCTGGGGTCGCCGAGAGTGCCAAATCTTAACCACTAGACCACCAGGTACCACCCATGCTGGGGTCTTGGAGAGGAATGGAACAAAATTGGCTCTGCTCGTGTTGGGAAAACTGCAAACAGGCAAGACCTGCTGCTATAGGAAGGAAATGGATGTGCTCAGGCAGGAAGTGTGGCTGGAGTGACACAGGAAAAGGAAGCAGACAAGAAAGCAAAAAGGAAATGAATGAGAAGGAGCACACCTGCGTTTTCATTCTCCAAGCCTATGTCTTCCTCCAGTATTGCCCATTTGAAGATAGTAACAAGGAGCAGTTAGTAAAACACAAACGTGGTTTGCAGCGACCCTGCCTCAACAACACAAAGCACAGAAAGTTGGGTTTGGAGCTGACACACAGTAACTAGTACCTCAATAACTGATGCACACATGGGAGGGTGTATAGATACACAGATTTGTGGAAAGTTGGGTTAAGGAAATGTCAAAAATCCAATTAAAATTGTAAAGTACCCTGTTTATTAAGTCATGACACTCTATGGTTTTTCACCAGTTGAACAAAGGTTTATATCACTTTAGAGAAAAAATAGTTGCCATCCAAGAACACAGAAGCCCACTGGAGAGAAAAAGGGGAACGTGACTTAGAGACGTTCTCATTTTTTATCAAAAGAGAAGGGGAGATAAAAATTCTTCAGGTTCATGGAGGTAGAAATGAGAGGAGGATTATGAAAGAAGTCAAGAGATCAGATACAAGAATGTTGGTTGCTAAAACTCTAGAAGAAGAAGATAAACCAGTGACAGAAACCCCAAGGAGGTGGAGGGGAAGCTGTGTTTGGAATTCTCAGAGTGGACCGCCCCACCACAGGCCTGGGAAATGACATGGGAGTAGTCTTATTGTGTGTTTAGGAAGAGTGACATCCAGAGACAGCACCCCTGCTCTCTGTTCTCATGTGGCATGGAAGAAAATCCAAGATTCACTGTGCTTCCAGGATGCAGGAGGAAGGTGGTCTAGAATTAAGATCCATGGGCTTTCTCTTGGTCAATGTGTGTAGAAAAAGGAGTTTCTGTGGAAGAAAAGTAGTTTCTTCTATTGGCCTACATATGGAGATTTTGAAGGACCAGCATGAACCAGAGGCTGGCTTATCAACCAGAGCCTCCAGGAAGCTATGACATAAAAATAGGTGATGAATTTCAACAGCCATGAACTTGAGTAGCTGATGCTAGCTGGATTCCAAGTGTCCAGGCAAAATAATGGATATCACTAGAGAGGTGTCATGAATCCAGAGGATGGGGCAAGAACCATCTTGTGAAACAGTGGGTTCCACCTCCCTGAGGAATAAGGAACTATTCAGCAAAAGAAAAATCAACCCTGGTAAGAATTTTGAACTTTGAATTTGACTAAATACTTATTAGTTTATCAAATAACATTCAACTGTAAGTGATTTTTTCAATGGAAAAAAATGAGTAAACTTAGATGACAAGATTTGTCACGACCCCCTACACACACACACACACACACACACACACACACACACACTGTCTAGGAGTTTATAGAGGATTGGCAATAAGAGACAGAAAATAAAATTAATCATTTAAAAGCTTTCTCCTTTTTTCTGAGCATAACATGCACATTTCAAAACCTTCACCACAACAATCAGATACCTCCATTACTCAGCTTCTCCAAACATTTAATATAATAGTGAGCATGTGACTTTCAAAGAGAGGAGAACACTGTTCCCCCAGGAAATGTCCTCAGACAAGTGTACTGTCGACCCCCATTTGGGAAGTTTGGATCATATTCAATGATAACACCTAACCATTGGCCAAGCATCTACCATATGCAAATCACTGTGGAGTTTGCTAACATGAATTGTCACTAATCCTCAGAAAGGGGAGGTCATGTTATACCCATGCTCCAGCTGAGGAAACTGAGTCTCAGAGAGGTTAATGCTTAGTTAATATCATATACATAAGAAGCAGCAAAACTGGAATTCGAATTCAGATCTGTTTGGTCTCAAACCCACTATATAAACCAAAAGACATCCAAATGCTAAATAGAATAACCACAAATGACCAAAACCAAAAACCAAAAACCCTCAGACCATATGTGCTCTGCAACTGGTCAGCTAATAACCCCTCCATCCTTACGACAAATGCAAGAAATAATTTAGAAATATAACAGTACAGAGCTCTAAGAGAAAGCATTTACCACTTCATCCTGGATCATCTGCGGAAAGATTATTTACATTTTGCTTGACCTACCCAATTTTTCTTACGCACTTGTCAAGTATTATCTCTATATCTAAATTAATTCAAGTTACCCAAAGGGGGCAAAAACAAGGAGACATATTTCGTCAGAACATATTAGATGCTGTTATCCACCAGTGCTGCTCTCAATCAATGTGGGAGCCGCAGAGGGCACCATTGAGCTGATTTTTATTCTTTCTGTCTTCCCTAGTCATTTATATTCCTATTATCTCTGGCATCTCACATTCTTTCAGGTCTTCCATTTTAAACTAGCACATCTATAACCATCCAGCTGTCCTCTCGCTCCTTCCCTTCCACAGTATTTTAGGGAGCCAAGGCAGTATTCGCCACTTTTAATTTGTTGCCTTTCACTCACTCCCCACGGCACCCTGACTCCTGAGCCCCCTTTCCATTACACAGTTCAGACTAGAGCCATATATGATTGACTAATAATCAAATGCAGTGGACTCCTTTCAGTTCCCATTCTATTTGGTTTATCTGCAGAAGTTGACCCTGGTGTCGACCCCATCATCTCCGAAAACTTCCCTTTCCTTCCTTGATTCCTTTGATGTCATTCTCTCCTGCTTCTCGTACCTCTGACAGCTCTTTCCTTTTGTTCATCAAGCCTTCTCCCTTTTACTTCTCTAAAATGATTTTCAGTATCTGTCTCCACCTACTTAAAACTAAACTTGTGAATACCAATCTTTCCCCGACTCTTAGCTCCTGAGCCAATGAAATCTCTAGTCACCTACTGAACATCTGCATGTGGATGTCTCTCACAGGTAAGCTGACACTAACAGCTTCAAAGTCAGTTTCAGACTTAACCCCTCAAACTTGAAGGGTGTCTTTCAGCCAGTTTTGTGAAAGCAGTCTCGTGAGCCAGCTGAAATCTTCAAACCAGACCATCAGAGTGGGGCTCTGAGCTACTCTTTTTCGGTTATCCTTACCTTCCACTCAGTCCCAAGGCTGGCAAACCCAAGTGGGTGACCTCTGCCCTACTCCAGGTGAGAATCATCTCTCCACTGAACTGCCCCAATTACTCACCGCCTCTGCCTCAACTCTTTGTCCCTCCCACATTTCCTCCAATGTACTGACAGGATGACCTTTCTAAAACACAAATACTTTCATAAAACTCCCTGATAACTAGGAATTTCATGGCTTCCCGCTACCTCATTATTATGTTGCAAATTCACATGGCACGGAGGGATTTTTAATATACTGGCTTCAGGTCGCTTTTGCAAATTCACCTTTCTCCTCCTCCCAACCCTACTGTCTCTCGGCATCATAATTCTCCTCATTGCCTGTAACATGCTGTGAAACTTCAAAACTGTGTCTTTGCTCATGTTGCCTTCTTTCTTTATTATTCAGCTCTGTTAAGACCCATTTCAAATGTCACATCTTTTCCGCCGTTCTCCAGGATCCTCAAACAAAATCGATGGCTCACCTCTTCTCTGTGTATAGTGTCAGCCCATTGCCCAAACACTGAATGTGGTATATAATTAGAAAAAGTCTATTTCTCACTCTTCTATCTCAGTATTGGTTAGGCTCCATAACTGACGGTTTTACTCTTAGGTAATACTAATTTCTCTTGTTTTTTTAGTTGGCAAACACAGCCTCAATTCAGAAAGTAGAAATGTCGGGGCGCCTGGGTGGCGCAGTCGGTTAAGCAGCCGACTTCGGCTCAGGTCATGATTTCGCAGTCCGTGAGTTCGAGCCCCGCATTGGGCTCTGTGCCGACAGCTCAGAGCCTGGAGCCTGTTTCAGATTCTGTGTCTCCCTCTCTCTGACCCTCCCCCGTTCATGCTCTGTCTCTCTCTGTCTCAAAAATAAATAAACGTTTAAAAAATTAAAAAGAAAGTAGAAATGTCGAGTTCCAAAAATTTAATAAGCTCCAAAAATAAGATCAGCTACTTGCACTGGGAGAGGCCACAATTCTTCTCTTTATATTGATCTTTTGAGGGAGACTGGAGAAGAAAACATGACAGGGAAGTTCTTACTAGAGCTGGCACTTCTACCAAATGTCTTCATGGTCTCAGGTGCCAGCAAACATTGACAATACTCCCCTGGGTACTTCAGACTTCGGAGGCTCCTCTGCTGAGGCATGTCACATGCACTTTCTCCCATCTTCCTCCTGTCCACTGTCTTTGGAGGTCCACATTCACCCTTGCTATTGGAGTTCCACCGCATTTTTACATAGTGGTCTGGGGGCACCTGGGTAGCTAGGTTGGTTAAGCATCTGGTTGGTGAGATCGAGCCCGCCTCCCGGCTCCGTGTGGACAGCATGCATCCTGCTTGGGATTCTCTCTCTCCCTCTCTCTCTTTGCCCCTGCCTCACTCGTGCTCGCTCACTTTCTGCCCCTCCCTTGCTTGTTTTCTCTCTCTCTCTCTCAAAATAAATGAACATTTACATAGTGTCTGAGAAGGCCACCAAATAGCTCCATGCTGGCTCTCTCTTCTGCAAAGTATGCATCTAGTTCCCAGAAAATGCTCATTCATCTTTGAATTGCCAACAGAGGTGAATTCCGTCGCTTCCCAGAAGTGGTGGCAGCTCACCTACTTTGTTACTAGTGGAGCAGTTTCCTGGCTGGTTTTTCCTACCCTTCACACATGCTGACAGGATTCAATCCCCTTTCAGCCTCTCTCATTTCTCAAGCCCTGTGGGAGCTTCCTGTGGAAGCCCCGTCTCCAGCCTAGAAGTAAAAGACACAGTATCCTCACCTACCTATCTCCCCAGGTGGTAACCAAGTAAATCTCCCCAGGTGGGAACCGTGTCAATTCTCACCAAAGATAGGTCATCATGAAATCATACTTTTTCTCCATGTTCTCAATCTTTTATAGCCTAGGTCTGTGTCAGGATTCGCTGTTTAAGGTGACTATGAGTCATGAAATCACTTAGCAGCTATTTATTTTGAAATCTTGCTTTTAGCATGGTATAATTCACTTTATAAGCAGCATCTTTAGTACTTTAGTTTCTTGGTTAAAACTTTATTTTACTTTTGATTTCAGCTCAGGTCATGATCTCATGGTTGGTGAGATCATGCCCTGCATCGGGCTCTACGTTGACAACACAGAGCCTTCTTGGGATTCTCTCTCTCCCTCTCTCTGCCCCTCCCCTGCTCATGCTCTCTCTTTCTCTCAAAATAAATAAAAACAACTTTTAAAAAATAAAAAAAAACTTTTATTTTAATATCCTGTTATATGGATGGAAATTTACACACATGTTTATAATATAGTTGGGAGTATACAAATGCTTTTTCTAAATAATCTCAAATCTGGATTAGCCCCAGTTTTATTGAAATTAGCAAGAAATCTAGGATCAATGGATTATTTGTGGCATGAAAATTGCATAGATTCTTGCCCCTGGGTTGTTAACAGTTCAAAAGTCTGGGATTGGCCTCCAGTAAGGAGGAGTGAGCTCCTAATAAACTGACCCACCCCAAAATAATAGCTATGAACTCTGCATTAGCTTAAAAACAAAACAAAATGAGGAATAAAACCTCACAAAATCCTCTTTTGAATACATCATTGAGTTTGATTTATTATTACTACATATATGATTTTTTATTTTGATTTCAAAGCTATTTTGTAGATCTCTGATATAATACCAACGTGTCCATTAATACAAAGATATTTTAAATGATACAATTTTATCATGTAGGTACCCTTTTTCTTTTTCAACATTGTCTTATTGTGAATGATAACTTATAGGGTGACTCTCACAGTAACTAAAAAAGAAAAAATACAAGGGCACCTAACAAAATATTACAGAGCTAAGCAGGTAGAGAGCACAGGTAGGTCAGAAACTCAGTGATGGAGCAAAGCTCTGGGAGTGATAAGGAAATTATTGACAATGAGTTGAGAATTAAATATCAAAAGCATTTTGGCATCTTCAGTAAAATAGAAGGAGATGTGTCATCAGTGAAACAAGAGTAGAAAATGTTAAGCCAATGAGAAATCAAGGCGGAAATTCAACAGAATGAGATAGGGAATGAAGACAATGAGGCTTATAGGGAACTGGATGATTGAAGAAGGATTTACAAGGCATGTAAAGAACCAAACAACGGAATTAAAATCCATGTTAGAGAATGAAAAAGAGCAGAACTGAAATGACTGAACAGAACATCAGTAGGGCTTTCAGATCCGGTGGTAACTTAAAATCACACATTTAATTTGCCCCCTTAACAACCTCACTAGAATGTATAATGAAATATAAAACTGGTAGAAATCTATATGACCACTTAGAACTAAGGAAACATGGCACTTGTAGGCAAAACAAGAATTCAAAGATTCTGTGAATTCAAATGTAAAAGCTCTGGGTAAAAGAAAGGGGCAACCAACTCCTACAAAGCTGTCTGTGCTTGGGAGTGGGTAGAAGCGTCCAGCAAATTCCCATCATCAATTCCAAGTTTCAAGAAGCAGGTCCCAAAAGCAAGTGTGGGCCATTATGGACCTGGCACAGTTCAAGTGCAGCCCTACAAGGGCCAGTGGTCACCAGCACTGCAGACCTATGCTTGTCAACATTGCACCAAAGAAAGGAGAATTTGTTCCAACTGGCTCCTGATGGAGGAAGATGTATCTCCTCGCAAAACATGGATGCTAATCCAGGTATCTTTAAGCTATCACCACCAACAACAACAACAATAACAATAATGACAATGAAAGAGACAGAGAGAGAGATGGGAAGAGACAGGAAAAAGAGAAGGCCTTCAGCAGAGTATACAGGTATATTTACCTCTTTGTCACTGTCTTGTGTACTCTGACCGCTATACAGCCATGTGCAGAAGAAAGAGTCAGCAAATCTAAGCACATCCTTCTCACTTGCCCAGCCCTAGAAATCTGAATGATGACCTGTATGGTCTCTAACCATGTCCATCTTGATTTCCAATATCAAACAAAGATAGAGATCCCTCTTGAATGAGAATGAACAGAAAACAAAACAACATATGATTTAAAAAAAAACCTGAGAAACAACATGAAAGGTTGTTTTGTAAACAAAGCATTCTGACGGCAAAAAAAAAGAAAAAAAACATTCAAGAAATATTTTACTTCCTAAATTTATCAAGATCTAAGTTCAAACTAAATCTGTGAAAAGAAAAAAAAATGAACAATCAGTAAATACTGTGTTCAGATGAAAAATGAGATTATCTGAAAGGGTGAAATCAACGAAGTTCAGAAATATCAGGTTAGTAACTGGAAAATAAATAGTAGATTAAAAATCCAGTTTGTAACATATCACACAGAGTTCAGCCAGAAATGATAAGAAGATGAATATAAGTTCCAGAATAGACTCTATGAAGACAGAGTATTTCTGTGGAAAGACACACACATTCAAGAAGACTACTAATGAACATGCAAATAAACAAAAAATAAAGAAAAAAATGCTATTGAGTTGAGGATTGACGCTTAACATTGAAAATTTTTAATAAAGCGGTCTACTCAGATTGGTGACAATGAACTTTCTGAACTTAAAAAAAAAATTAAAGGAAAATAGAGAATCTGAGTTCTCATTTAAATGACTCACTAAGCGTAAGTATTTTCTCTTCTCTCAGAATCTTATGGAAATGACAAAATTACTCTGATATAGAGGGAAACGGGTAATGATACAATGTGAAGAAGAATGCCTTCACAATCAAAGAGATTTAGAGTATTTGGGGAAAGATATTAAGCTAATGGAATAATATTGATTCCCAAACTTAATGTAGCCGAGGAACCTTGAAATCTATAAAATAGAAAGAATCTCTGAAACATTGAGTTTTCCCCCCAAAAAAGCCCCTCAGAAACAAGATCATAGAGATCAAGAGCAAGGAGCTAGAACAGTGTGAGCATCCTTACTGTGTAATTAAAGGATTACAAAAGAGTCTCTGCTGTCCCCTGCTCTTGGGCTTGCTCTCTGCGACATCTCCCAACTGGATAAAGCTTGCAGGACCACTTGTTATAGACTGTGGGGATTCTTCAAAGGGGCCTATAAGAGGGTGACTTTGGGCTCTTGGTGCAGGGGGCAGGGCCACTCACATTGTCCAAATAGCCTTCTGCACATCGCAGGTAAAGTGAATCTGTGTTTCCCTTAGTGTCCATCGGGCATAGCTGGCTTCAGCACTCATTTCTGTGGCAGTAATAACTGTCACACGTGCCAAGGAAGCTCCCACGAACAACAATAACAGCTGAATCTATAAGCTCATTAATATATGGAAATGAGGAAGCAAAAAAAAAATCAGACATTGGAAGAAAAAAGTAATTTAAAAAACTTAATACCACGAAAGGCAGAAATCACAATAAACAAACAGGATAAGTAATACCAACAGGATCAGAGTTAGCATTGAACGCAGAAAGCTATTAACTATTTTCTACTCACATTTTCATAGAGATGAAAGGATGCTCAGAAAAAATAGAAAGTCATTTGTTTCTTTAAAACCGTGATTACTACAACTAAAAATTACAACAATACAAAGGTTTGGTAGCAGAATTGTCACGGACAAAGATTATTTTGGTGATGGGGAAAATAAAACCGAAAAATTATTCCAAGGGACAGTTTAAAAACTCAAATCAATAAGAATTAAAAGACACAAAGAAGACATGGAGGTTAGAATTACAATAGCCAATATCCTTTTAAGATTCCTACTAACGTCTAACTTTTTATCTAAAATACTGACGTCTAGAAAATAGCAAACAAGAATGAAGTAGTTTGAATGAAAAAAAATCCTATCCCTATCAAAACTTTGATCTGACTATGAGGGGGGGGGAAATGGACGTTTTAGACATCAATGGAAAGAAACTATATATCGCTTACACTTACTTTTTCACAAAACGTATTCACTAATATACCCCTCCGAAATGAGAAATGAAATCTTTTCAGGTGGAGGAATAAAATGACAAAATAATTAACTTTAAATAGTTACCAATAATAAGGCTATAGAACTTAATCCAGCTGTTAAGTAAGTGTTCCTTCACCAAAAAATAAGGGTCCAAGAGGAAGAGAAGAACTCAAAACATAATAGAATTTTTGCCTTGTGATGGGAGCCTGGGGGGAGGCTCTGGTTAGCAATCCAGTCTCGATATTGTTGGAAATTCTAAGTTTCAACGCATTTACTTAAAAGTTAATGTGACAACTAACAGAACAAATATGTGGAGTCCAATCCATGAAAACAATAGTAAAAGGATCAATTTAATAAAACTCAGGTGAAAGAACAAGAATCCATTGTAACTTAATGAAAAATAAAGAACTTTGGTAAAGAGGAAACGTATCCTGCATCCAGAAATGTTGTTGATTATATTGGATGAAAGCACTCTCATCTAAAACCACCTGGAAATATCAGATAAAATGCAATAGAGATTCTTCTACTTGCCTAGCTGAAATCCAAAAAAGTCAGAGAAATCCTCATCGTCTAACATCTAAAAGGAAACCTGTAATAGGGATCATAAGCTACCAATGAAGACCTAGCTGTTCTAAGGGTATATTTCAGGAATAATAAGCCCGGGTTTGACCCTTAACCTCAGGAGAAAATGCCTTTGGTGAATATAGGTGAGGGTTAGACTGAATCCAGCATATAAATCCCTCAGAGGGTTACTCCTTCAGAGAAAGGTACGTGTTTTCTTTTTTTTTTTTTTTTT
>NW_024412404.1:24065959-24135266 GCF_014898765.1 Herpailurus yagouaroundi | reverse complement strand
AAATAAATAAATACCTGGTAAAACTGAGCTCCCACAAAGAAAGTCACTATGAACTAAAGTGAGCTGAAACAATAATCAAAAGCATTAAATCTCTAAATAGTTCAGATAGAGGAATTATTAGATACAGAACATAAAACCTTTACTTAAAATGTTTAAAGAAATAAGAGAATCTAAAATATGCAAAAGAAGATGCCATTTGTGAAGAACATGAGTATTTGAAAAGAAAGCCAAATCAAACTTCTGGAAATTAAAACTTATACTCACTTAAGTAAAAATTCAGTGAAAAGGTTAAAAAGCAGAATAGATAACTGGATAAAGAAATGATGCAATGAGAGATTGATCTCAAGAAATCAGCCAAGAGGCATCATAGAGATTAAATATATGAAAGACAGTTTGAGAGACAACAGTGGATAGACCAAAAAGGACCAACTACAGGCAACTGGGGTTCAAAAAGAAAAAAAAAAAAAAAGAATAGAGAAAATGAGGGAAAGACAATATATTAGGGGCGAATTCTACAATCAATCAAATACCTTGCTCTTCAAATCTTAGAAGTAAAACAAATTATCCTGATCAGGAAAAATAAAAAGAAAATGATATCTGAGTGTTAGCTACCGCAGTAAACCCTAAAATTTTTAATGACCCATACCTGATAAGAATTTATTTCTTGCTCATATAAAATCCCAAAAGAGAATGTTTATTATTAAGTGTCATCTATCATTTCTGCTCACATTCTTTCTGCTAGAAAACACACAACAAATTCCAAAGGAGGACGGGAAATGCAGTGTAGCTTGGAAGCCAGGAAAAATAAGAAAAGGACATTGATGAATGCATAGCATTTTATCTGATACATCTTACCTTTCTCATCATGAAATATTCATTTTATCCTTTCCCTGTGCAAGGAGATAACCCAAATGCCTATCCAGTCTTTGAATCTGGCTCAAAGTTGAGTATTTCCAGATGATTCTCATTCCTCCCATCAGGTTTGTTTGTAGCTCCCCACGCATGGGCCAGTGATCTATGAATAAAAATAATATGTTATCTGCTCTCTCCAATACTCAATGGTGGATAAGGCATAGAGTGTCCATAATAGACACTTTCATTGTTAAAAGACAAGTTGCTTGTTCATAGGACTAATAAAATCTGGCTGCACAGGCTTTGTGAGAACCACCTCCTTGTCCGTGGGGAAAGTTCCTTGGAGTGATTTTCATTCTTCTCTCTGAACCTATGTGAAGTGGGTGAAGGCACACATGTTCCAGCAGATATGAAGGGCTATTATAAAGTTATGTAGCAACCAAACTGGAGTATTAATACTGCAGGAGTAAAAATGCCAAAGTTTTGACAATGGTACTTGATGATGGAACAAAGCTTTTCATATTATTTAAGGTGCTTCACGGCATCAAAAAAAAAAAAAAAAATTCTAGGGGTGCCTAGGTGGCTCATTTGGTTAAGTGTCTGACTTCAGCTCAGGTCATGATCTCATGGTTGGTGAGTTCGAGCCCCGCATCGGGGTCTGTGCTGACAGCTCAGAGCCTGGAGCCTGCTTCAGATTCTGTGTCTCCCTGGCTTTCTGCCCCTCCCCCACTCGCACTCTGCCTCTTTCGCTCTCTCAAAAATAAATAAACATTAAAAAAAAGAATTCAAGGGGCGCCTGGGTGGCGCAGTCGGTTAAGCGTCCGACTTCAGCCAGGTCACGATCTCGCGGTCCGTGAGTTCGAGCCCCGTGTCGGGCTCTGGGCTGATGGCTCAGAGCCTGGAGCCTGTTTCCGATTCTGTGTCTCCCTCTCTCTCTGCCCCTCGCCCGTTCATGCTCTGTCTCTCTCTGTCCCAAAAATAAATAAACGTTGAAAAAAAAAAATTAAAAAAAAATAAAAATAAAAAAAAGAATTCTGAATTTGACAGTAACATAAAAGGTACAAAAATGTGTAGAAATAGATGAATAGGTCATTGAAACAGAAAAAGACACCCTAGGTATATATGCGGAAGGTGCTTTTTCAATTCAGTGAGAAAGGAATAGATCATTCAATTATTCAATAAATGGTATTGGAACAATTCACTATTCATTTGGCAACAAGATGTTAATACCTCACATCATACACAGAAACAGATTCTAGGTAGATAACTTTCCCTTTTTAATGCTATAAACTACACTGTAAAACATGTCAGAGAATATTCTTTATCCTTATATAAGGTAAGGTCTTTCCTAATCAATATAAAAATATTCCAGCAGATGCAAATAAATGATTGACAAATTTGATTATACACATTTTTAATAATTTTTTAACAAGATTTAATAAACAAAACCATCAGGCAAGGAAGCCTGGAAAATAGAGTTCTCTGATATATAGAGCAGGGGGAATAAGAGGAATGGATTTGAAACAGACAAATAGACTGGTACAGAGCTCATTTTAGACTTTAGAACAGGCTTCATTAAATGAGTGGGTCAATTCACACAAAAGACAATTCTTATTGACATTCCACAAAAGGGAAAAGCTAACCAGGCCACTCAATCTGTATCAATGCTATCAGTTATGGGAAAAGACAAGATTGAAAACAATGACCTAAGGTTTAGTGTTTGAAACCATCCACGTTTTATATGTGGAACATTTGGCCTCCATGAAAGACAATGGTTGTGTGTATTTCAGGCTGAGAAACACAGCACACCCTCTCGAAAACTGTGTAATCACAACGGGCCACTTAAATTTGAATGCTGCTTTGATATCTGCAGAGAGCCTTCAGTTGTGTTATCTCATTTAATCCTCTCAAAACTATTAGTCAGATCGTATCCACCTTCTTTATCTAAAAGAAATAAAAGCTCAGAGAAATGTAGAAGACTTCCAAAATGTCAGATAGTGAGCAGAGGAGTCAGGATTCAAATCCAGATCTTCCTCAGACATAAACACAGTGATATTTCTACAGGTCACAGTGACCTCTTCCTGTTAATCCAATGGAGTTTAAAAGAGACTATAAACAAATTTAAAAGACATCACAGTTTGAAGTAAATGATTTGCAACATATGCAATCCACAAAGCATTCCTGAGCCTATAATCCATAATGTGCTCCTTTGTAGCAAGATAAAAGGCAAACAAACTGACAGAAAAACAGGTAAATGACAGAAATGGACAACTTAAAGATAAAGTATATAAATTCCCAGAAATATATTAAACTCTGTGTTCTCATACTGATAATTTTTAAATGCAAGTTTGAAAAAATGCAAATTGAAAATATAAACTTCCATCATTTCTTGCCTATGCCTAAAGACCTGGAGTTTCAGTTATGTTCAGTGTTGGGTATTGTAAGGGTCAAATTGTAGTGTAGGGCTAACCTGTAGCCTTGGGAAATAATAGCTTTGTTTTGACACTGTAGGTTAAGAGATAAAAGCCTTGTCCTATCAATCAAGGGAACAAAAGTTCAAGGGAAATCAACTGGATTGGTGTTTGATTGGATTGGGGCAAAGGCATGTTGAGAACTTTGAAAATGTGGGCCAGAGGCAGGGTCAAGGAGGTCAACTGGTTGCGGCTTAACCGCAGAAGGTCTGAACAGTTTCCACTCCCCATCTGGGAACTATTTCTTTGTTCTATTCCCAGGTAATGATAAGATGATATGGTTGGCCATAAAAACTCTGTACCCCGGCTGTTTGAGGCCACACTGTGGTCAAGAGTGTCGGTCCCTTGGGGCGCCTGAGTGGCTCAGTCAGTTGAGCTTCCGACTTCAGCCCAGGTCATGATCTCGCGGTCCTTGGGTTCCAGCCCCGCATCGGGCTCTGTGCTGACAGCTCGGAGCCCGGAGCCTGTTTCAGATTCTGTGTCTCCCTCTCTCTCTGACCCTCCCCTGTTCATGCTCTGTCTCTCTCTGTCTCAAAAATAAATAATTAAAAAAAAAATTAAGAGTGTCAGTCCCGATCGGTCGGCCTTGCCTCTCATTGTAATAAACTTTGTTGTGACTGTCACTGGTGCCCGTAGCATTCTGTTTCAGGAGTCGTGTGGATGCAACAGTATTTATATATTTGAATTTTATCTGTTGTCTCATTTTGGTAATCAGAATACAAGAGAAATAATACTGATTGCTTAGCAATTGATTAGAAAGCAGCTTATGTGGTATTTTCTACTAAGACCAAGAACTTGTCAAAAAGAAAGTAAGGCTTTGGCTTCCATTCCCATTTCTACTAGAAAAGTTATGAGTATATGTTAAATCTCTGGATAAGGGGGGGGAAAAGTTACAGAGAGGGAAGGAGGCAAACCATGAGAGACTCTTAAAAACTGAGAATAAACTGAGGGTTGATGGGGGTGGAAGGGGAGAAAGTGGGTGAGGGGCATTGAGGAGAGCACCTTTTGCGATGAGCACTGGGTGTTGCATGGAAACCAATTTGACAATAAATTTCATATTAAAAAAATAAATAAACATAAAAACAAAAAAACCAAAGATTGTTCTGTCAAGGAGGAGAAGGAGAAGAAGGTGAAAGAGAAGGAAAAATAAGGAGGAGGAGGAGATAGGAGGAGGAAAGAAAAGAAAACAATGATCAAGGAAAATAGAGGTGCTGGGATATCCCCATTACACCCAAGGCAGGAGCAGTGTGTGAAGCAGCTTCAGTCTTAAATCTCTTCCACTGCCAATTATCTGTGTGGCCATGCATCATTTGCATAATGTATGTGGGCCCCAATCTATTCATCCACACTGATATTATGGAATTCCTGTGAAAGCTAAAAACAAGTCTGAGTGAGGCCCCTGTGTGGGAGAAATCTGCTCTTCTCATTATGTATTGTTCATTCTGCCTTTTCTGCAAGGAGTACCTTGACTTGCCTTTAAGAGTCTCCTCCCCAAGTCCTCAGGTAATATGGCTGCAGGGACCCTAAGCTCTACACACACACCCCCACCCTGCCCAAACACCAGCAGCCATTTTCTCTGTCTCTTCTCTCTCCTGTCCCTGAGGTCTGCTCTTTCACTGCTTTACTGAGGATGCATTTCTTCAGTGCCCAGGAGAAATGTGCTGTTAGTCCTTGCAATGTTTATCTGTCAAATCAGATATCGAATGAGAGAATTTTTATCGAAGCCACCTCCAACACTACTTCCCTGGGTGCCTGTGCTCTCTTTAACACAAAAGACAATGACTGCCCCACTCGGGTCAGGTATCAGACCCCCACCACTGGGCCAGCCAACTGGGGCTATGGCCACTCTTCAACATCACTGCTCCCACTGCAACTATACTGGTGGGGTTTGGAATGGAAGGTCTATTCCCAGGAAAAAAGGGTACTGGAAGAACATATCAAATAGGTGCCCACCACAGAGAGAAGCCTGGAAACAGAGTGCTGTGTAAGACAAAGGAAGGAAAACACCGGGATCATCTTACGAAGGATGGAATTTCTTAATGGTGACAAAGCCTGCAAGGTACGCGGGGTTGAAAGGAGTCCCTGGCTTTAGCAATGCGGTAGTCTCAAGTAACCTTGGCAAGAAGGCTGATGTGAAAAGGGGAAGAAGTCAGTATGCAGTGGGTTGAGCCAAGTGTGAGGGAGACGGAGCTGACCATATCCAAGGGGGCAAGAATGCTATTAACTCAGGTAAGAAGGAATATGTGAAGGGTTGACAAGAATGCTACTGAGTTAATTTTTTTTTCTTGCTGAAGAATGACCAAGGTCATAGGCTAATACTCTCTTGACTTTACAATCCCTCATTTTCTACAGTCTGCATCTGGAAACAGAATAGGCCCTGAACTGATATCTGGGAGAAGTCTACACTCCTTGTGTTTTGGTGATTCAAGAATCCCCACATGCTCTTAGACAGGCATGTCTCTTTGCAATCCAAAGAACATGTGCATTGACCCCAAGGAACGCTCACCGCAAAATTTCTTGCAATATCCATACCAGTAAGTTCTTTTATACTAACAATGCCATGTTTGTTCAATCCGACGAGCAAGTTATATTATTTTACAGCTATAAAACTTCTTCTCTCTCTCCATGCTCTCCTTCCTCATCAGTCTGATAAAAAAAAAAAAAGAAAAAAAGTTTCCTGTAACACTTTCCTTTGTGGAGGTTCCTCAGAGTTACCCAGGGTGTTAACACTTTTCTTTCATCCTAATTCTGCATCTCTGAATGCCCTGATATAACAGAGGCTCTATATTACGATGGTCCATGTACATGCCTGACTTATGCCCCAGCTGTTACACTGACCAGGTCAGGAACCAGCGCCACCATTACAGAATCTCAGGTGTGGGGTGGGGTGCAAGGCACTGAGCAGTGTTGAGGGACAGCACTGCACTTCTCTTCCCAAACCAGCTGCCATGCAGGATTGTTTGCACACCTACAGGAAACACCTGTGGCATGAATACACCTAAATAAGAGGCCTTGGTTCCAAGCACCTGCCAGGAACCATCTCATATTCTGTCTGCCGTGCTGAACTTCCCCTCAACATCAGTAACACTCCCTTAATCCTCTCGTGGCTTGGGTTACTGGATGAGATAGATCAGGATTCAGCCCCTCCCACTATGTTCCATTCCACTGAAGAAAGGTGAACGAGAACTACCAGAACAGATGGGATTTACCCAGCATTTTGGCTCAGTACAGGGGAGTGTTATACATGAAACCAGGACTCTTGAGGGGTAATGACTGAGCCTCCACTGGGAAGGTTGCAGTTCACATTTGGGCTTCAGCCCTGCAGAGGAGAGGGTGGGGCAGCTCTTTCTAGAAATGGTGGGATGGAAGAAAGGAAAACAAAAGGCAAGCCAGCAATAGTCTGTGCTCATACAGGACACAACACTGACTCTCTGGAGAGAAAGCTGGCATTTATCTAGGGATCAGTGACAATAGTACCAACTAGGAAGAGGTGAGATTGGCAAGCCAGGCAAAAAACGCCTTTGGTACTTCTGTTCAAGGGATTTGCACTGACACCTTAGATCTGTCAACAGAAGAAGCACAGGCTTAAAGGCACAGGTTATAGAGTTTAGTTCCACCTTTCACCACCTTGTGATCTTGAACAAGCTATTTAAATTATTAACATTTAGTTCTATCAAGTAAAATTTAAAAATTAAAAGTCCTAGCTGATAGAGTTACTGGAAGGATTATAGAACATATGAAGCATTGAACATTTGAAGTGCTTAACCAGTACCTAGTAGGTATTCAATGGACAATTATTATCTGCAGGGTTTGCAGACTTGAGGATTTCCAGAAATTTGTGTCTTTAATATTAGGTAATTTTTGTATTTGTTCGGTATGCCTTGTTTTCTTGTGTTATAAGCTCTGGTTTTGGTGGAAAGTTGGCAGAAGCTGAAGTAGAGAAAGCTATATACTATCTAGTAAGATGCTGTATTTAACTACGAGCCTCAGAGAAACTAAGTTTTACTATAGTTTTAATTTCTAAAGTATTTAATTATGTTTTAATTATTTGTAATTTGGTCATCCAAAACGGCGTAGCTCGTAACTAATATTCAATAATCTACAAATTACATTTCTTTTTGGTGTTCTGAGCGCACCATTCCAACATGGGGGAGAGGGTTCACACCACCAACAAGCAATTCTCAGGACATCAGCTGGGTCAGCTCAATTCTGACACTATCTACCCGGAGATGGCATCAGATTCCACAGGTCGAGGACTCAGTCATAGAAGACTGGGTGCATGTGTACACGTACACACACACACACACACACACACACACACACACACTTCAGATGGCAGTCGCAAGCCCAGACTGTTACCTGAGTTTCAGGCTCCTGACAACTGGCTATAAATCAGAGGGTCCCACAACCTCCTGAGGTTCAATTAATTTGCTAAAACAGTTCACAGAACTCAGAGAAACATGTTACATACTAGATCACTGGTTTACTGTAAAAGGATATAACTAAGGATAGGCCCAGATGCAAGAGCTGCATAAGGCAAGGTAGGTGGGGAAGGGTTGTGGAACCTCCATGCCCTCTCCAGGCCACCACTCTCTCCACATCTTCAGGTATTCACCAACCCAGAAGCTCTCCAAACATGTCCTTTCGGCTATTTATGGAGACTTCATTACAGAGGCACTTTTAGTTAGATCATTGGCCACTGGGAATTGATTCAACCTCCAGGACTTCTCCCCTCCCTGGAGGTCTGGGGAGGACTGAAAGTTCCAACCCTCCAATCACTCGGTTGAGTCTCCTGGTGACCAGCCTCATCCTTAGGTAATTTCCAAAAGTCACCACAGCTCTCAACGTAGGAAATTCCAAGTGTTTTGGGAGCCGTCAGCCAGCCAAGAGCTACGGTCAAAGACTAAATATATTTAAGAAACGTAGATATTTTGGTTATCTGACTGACCAATTATATATTTCTTACAAAACACAATATCACACATTTCTTAACTTAGTATTCTGGAAAATCTGCCTTAACTGACTTTCTGACTATTGGTGACATTGTGAGCACTTTATTCTCACTAAACATCCATATGAAAGGATAAGATGGACTGGTCCTATGAAAAATGCCTTGTCACCAAGAAGGCACTTTCAATGCTCATGTTTATAAAGTTGTTTAAAAAAACAAAAAAACAGAAACCTCAGCAGTTTTCAACCTTCCAGAATCTCTGACAATACACATGGTCTGGAACCTGTCTGAGCTTTTCTCCATCTGCATGGATGCTGGGCTCTTCATGAGTGCAACCTGCCAGCTTCATCAACTCCTCTCTTACCACTCCACCTGTCTCTGTACGGTCCAGTGACATTGGCCTCTCCATTCCTGGTTTCTGGATCCCTGCCTGGCACATTCTTTCCTCTTCTATTGAGACTCACATCTACCTAGCTTTAGGTCCCAACTTAAGTGCCTCCTTCTCAGGGACATCTCTGGTATTGTATCCCCCACCTAATTCTTTGTATAGCACCCTGTACTTGTAATCATAGCCCTTATCACAAAAGAATTTACAGTTGATCCTTGAACACCATGATGGGTAAGGGGAAGTGATCCCCTGCACAGTTGAAAACCCATGTATAACATTGACTCCCCAGAAACTTAACCGCTCCTGGTGCACTATTGATGGCTTACTAATAACACAAAAAGTCAATTAACCCTTATTTTGTAAGTGATATGTATAATATATGGTGTTCTTACAATAAAGTAAGCTAAATAAAAGACAATGTTATTAAGAAAATCATAAGGAAGATGGGTGCCTGGGTAGCTTAGTAGATTAATTGCCCAACTCTTGATTTTCGCTCAGGTCATGATCTCACAGGCATGAGACTGAGCCCCACTTTGGGCTCCATGTTGAGTGTGGAGCCTGCTTGGTATGATCTCTCTCTCCCTCTGCCTCTCCCTCTCTCTCTCTCCCTCTCTCTCTCTCCCTCTCTTTCCTTTCTCTCACTCACTCAAAATAAATTTTAAAAATTAAAAAAAGAAAATCATAAGGGAGAGAAAATACATTTACAGTATTGTACCATGAAAAATCCATATATAAGTGAACTGCATGGTTCAAACCCATGTTGTTCAAGGGTCAACTGTAAGTGGTTATTTATGTAATTTGAACTTAATTGCAGTCATCTCTATTAACATGTAATTTTCATACTGAGAGATACCATGTCTTTTGGATTACTGCTATATTCTCAGCATTTAGCCCAATACATGTTCAATAAATATTTAGGAATTGGGTAAGTAAGTGAGGAAGCATGTATAAGAAGCCAAAGCTGATTCACCTTGAGGCTGGTGCTCAAGTTTGGGATAGAAACACAGATTTGCTATTTAATTGTCCTGTGACTGTGAACAAGAAACTGAACATCTCTAAGCCTTGGTGTATTCTCTCTGTAATAAGGAAATATTATATTATCCTCTCACAAGTTAATTGTAAGATATAAATTATTCTGTGCTGTGTTCACAAATACCGATCATAGTGCCTGGCACATAGTAAGCCCTTGAAAATTTGTCAATGCTCAAGGATTACTACTATTAAAAGTGAAGTAAAATAGAAATCGAAATATGTCCATGATATATGCCTTGGATGTATCACCAAAACCCAAACAGCTGATAATATGGCAGAGTCAACAGTAATGGCAGCTCAAATCTTTCTCAAAGCTGATCAAGAGTATGCTGATCCCAATAGGGCACAGGAAGACCTTATGCTGCCTCTTTACACTTAGTCTGAGAGACAATTTGTCACTCGAGTTGTGGCATCCCACAGCTTCTCCCAAGAGAGCTGCTGGCTGCCCAAATAGAGCCAAAATCTGATCCTCAACTACATTGTTTAAAATAATGTATGGTGTCTCTCCTTCTGGGAGGGCTCAGTAGGATCTTATAATCATCGCCTTAGCAACTTCTAGTTACTAGCCAACATTATGAAAGACAGAATATTCCACTAACATGCCGTCTGGACATACAATTAGACTTCACATCTAAATTTAAAACATGTAGCAACTCTGCCACCCCCAGGAGTCCATACAGTCTTAGTAGAACACATGAATACCTCCTTAGAACCCAGCCTCTCCAACATTTCCATCCCTCCATTTGCAAAACAAAATCTTTTTTAAAAGTCTATTTAATAACTTTTCACTTCTGATTAAACCTTGTTGAAGATTATGTTGTACCAGGAAGAGCACTGTTCCCCTTAAAATACAATCTCTGAAAAACTTTGTAGGAAAAGCAAGTTAAAAATTAAATGTTCGTGGAGTCAACTATTATTACCAGGTGAATTCATTTTATAATAAAATTTCTAGCAGTGCATCTGAGAGAAAACTATAGCTAAGCGGCTCCTAAGACAAGGCAGGGTTTAGTCAGTCAGAGATGGTTTGGGAGAAAGAACTTGGCCAATTTCCATCATTATTGAGAACAAATACACTATATGCATATAAAAAGGAATTTCACATTGAAGATAGTCTCAAGATTTGGACCTATCTGACAAGGAGTAAAAACCCAGCTTTGCCATAGAGTTGATGCTGGAAAGTCTATCTCCAATCAGGAATTATAACTGCTAACTCTCTGACCTCTTGAATCTAGAGGAGGCCATGTAACAACCAAGCCTCACCAAAGATAAGTGAGTAGGATTGCTCCTTGTTACTTTGGAGCAAAAACATTTAAGACGTAGGTATGCTCTTTTCATCCTCCATTTCCCCATCTTTTGGCTGCTTACTGAGGGACCTGAGGGACTGGGGAAACCACAAATTGGAAGGAGTCTGGATTCCATAATCAGTGTCTGGAAAAAACCACTTGTTGACCAGGAACAACCACACTATACTGTTTCATTGTAAGAAGTACATTTCTATTGTATTAAGGCTTTGAAATTTTATGAGTAATTATTACAGCAGTTAACATTGTCAAAATTAATATATTCTTTTAAAAGGAAAGAAAGCCATACATTCTTTTAGAATGTTCTTGAGATCTTGAAGTCATCCAAGAAGTAGAAATACCTGACAGGGTGAATGGGATCCAAATCCTCTAAAGTGGCAACCCTGTGTCTAGTAGATGACAAGATTTATCACAGGCACATGTGTGTTCTACTCACTTAAGTCATTTCTCTGGTATGAGACTATGTTTTTGACTTTGCCACACTCTGGAATTCTGATAACTATTTCTGTAATACTACCAATTACTAGTTTGTTACACTTTTATATTTTTGACAGTTGGCTCCTTGACTCCAGGCCCCTGTACTGGACATTAGGGACCAGAGAGTCACCATGTGTGGGCTCATTATGTCTTCCCCAGTGCATGGAAGGCATGATATATGCAATAGTCAGTGCTTTCGCTGAGAGGCAGGCCAGAAAGTGATACCTCTAATCATCCAAAATGCATGAAGCAGATGCTGTAGGCAGACAAAGGCCTTACCAACTCTCGGAAGCAGCAAGAATTTGGAGAACCAGATACTATTCGACTCATAGGATGCATTTGGTTCCAAGACTGGAGTTAGGGTAAATTTTAAAGAAGAGTTCAAGTTGATTAAGACAACGATGGTCATCAGAATTATTGTTATTTTGTTTTACATTACCTAGAGATTCTGTTTGAGTAAGTTTGGAGCTGGGCTTGGGTGATTAGCACTTTAAATCAAGTCTCTGTGTGCTTCTGATATACATTAACACTTGAAAACTGCTGTATTAAGCCGTAAATTGTAAATGCATAAGCAGCCATGAAAAGGTAAGTATAAAGGCTGATACAAAAAAAAATGTAAATGGATAAAAAATGTAAATGGAAGCATTTTGTTCTCATTTTAAATAGGAAATAGAAGGAAATAGAAGCTTTGTAAAGAGGAAAAACACATATATCATCTGCCAGAAGCTACCTGAATTATAGGTCCTGTCCTTACACCATAGACTCCTGCCCAGGTACCTCAGCCCCATGGAGACGGCTCACTCCACTGTAGGTTCTTAAATGGGTGAATAAACTTCCATAAGGGAGAAGCTACATTTCTAAAGCAATATCAAGATCCCTGCTGGTGCTGGCATAAGGAAAGAATATATCCAGGGAAGAATGGAATGCCATAGGCTTTGTGTTAGCAACTTAACATGGCGCTAAGTTGGTTCCATAGACTCTACTTAAAAATCCTAGTGCTGGTGACACAGTAGAGTCATTATTGGAACTTCAGGTCTAAAATGTAAGCATCCATACTCTCTGCAGAGAGTTGGTCTAAAGGAAAAAGTAGGGTAATAATTACTGTGTTCTATGCATTATGCTAAATACTTTAGCCACAAGGCAAGACTTTGCCTTCCAAAAGGTTACTACTCTACTATATGTAATTTAACATATATGCTTATACCATATATGTTTATATATATTCTGAATATTTGGGATGTAAGCCCTATCCTTCCATAGACAAATTAAATAAATATTTGATAAAAAGTACTTTCCTAGTCCCACAAGTTCATTGACATGCAGCATCCTCTCTCCATTCTTCTCACCAACACCCTAAAAGCAACATAATATCAAGAGGGCATATGTAATAGAGACTAAACAACACATTTCAAATATGCAGAATACATATCTGGACCCGAAGCCTCATTATTTCCTTTTATGGCTCCTGGTAGGCTCGCAAAACCACTGCCTTTGAACGTGAGATTCCACTTCTAACACTCATAGGTGATGTCAGGATTCCTTAGCTATGTGGATAAGTGGCTTTTGGATTCTAAAATCTAGAAATCAGGGCCTTCCTCTGTTGCAGGGACACCCAATGGTAAATATTTATTCCTTAGGAGTCAATATTTTGTGGACAGTTTCAGCAGATTATTTATCATTTTCTCCTGGTCTACTACTCCCTTTTTCTACCCTCTCTTTCCAACTCAACTTCTCTCTGGAAATCGCAGACCCACAGCAATAACATCGTCTCCAAGTTGCCATCACTTATTCCACTGAATACCCTGATACCTCTAGCCCCTTCCTGCATGCACACCCCATTATTACCTGAGCTTGTTTATAAGCATAGCTATGTATTTTCAACAACCTTGCCAAGACTTGGAAACGCTCTGTTAGGTGATGAAATATTCAGAGCAACAGTGACTTTTCTGGTGGTCAGGCTCAGGGTGAATGCCACTTGGAAGAACACTGCATTCTTTCTGGGTGAACTGCTGTGTCAAAGAGCCGTGAATGTGGCTGAAGGTTGCTCACCAGGGCCAGTGAAAGGCAGCATCAAAGGAATGATCTGAAATGTGAGAAAGAATCAATAATCATTCTTCAAAATAAGGCCTTTTCAAACATGGCAAATGTCACTGGCTCTTGGCAACACTACTTGGGATTTATTCTCTCAAAAAGGGCACCACCACAGGGCTGGAGTGAAAAGCCGTGGTATGTTATTCTTTGAAATGGCAAAATGACAGAAATGCAGGCACGGGAATTCAGACCCAGATGTAAATGAAATGTGCATAATTCCTTGGGGTGTTTTGATCCATTTCTTCTTAAGGGCTGTGTTGCTAAGGTTAAGTGTGGGTCAGGGGAGGCGCTGCTGGGGTGCAGAGAGAGTAAGGACAGAGGTGTCTTAGCAGAACCCGGATGCCCTCGCTCACATCCCAGTTTCAAATGAACGTCAGAAGTGGGAATTAATTTCGTGCTTCCTCTGCTGCTTCTGTCTTACACACTGCGGCTCAGCATTTGACTCCTCCCTGCCCACCTCTGATTGTCTCGATCTCCCTCTGATTATTCCACTTTTCTCCCATTCTTGACCTCAAACCAAGCCCCCTGGGTTACTCTGATGGCCTATCTTCTAGTTCCCTAATACTGGTTTCTCGTTGCTTCCACACACTCAGCGTGTTTACATCAGAATAATGGGCCCAACACAAGTCTGATCATACCATGCCTCCTGCTTACCTCTGAATCTGTTGGGGGGTAGTCTACAAAACTAGTACATTCTGCATCTTTCCCAGTGTAGCTCTGGCCTTTGTTTTTAGCACAATCTCCTCTATGAACCCCCAAATCCCTATAATGTCACTACAGTTACCCTCCAAATATACCGTGCTTAAATGTATGCCGTGACTCCTCCTGGCTGTCCACCAGGGAGCAACTTGTATTCACTCTTAAAATACCAATGTTTATAGTGGAAGATTTTGTAATGATAAAAAGAGCTACAGGTACACACTGTACACGGAGGGATCTTGCGAACAAATGTGAAGCTAAAGAAAAATGTTACAGAGAGAACCTATCACATAAAATCCACTTATATGAAACTCAAAACCAGGCAAAATCAATCCATAGTGATTGATACCTCTTGGTAGTTACCTCTTGGAGGTACAGAGAGTTGACTAGGAAGGGGCATGAAGAAACCGTCTTGGAAGATAGAAAAACTCCATTCAAGAGCTTGATTTGGGTGGTAATTACATGGGCACAGACATACATAAATCTGGGTGGTAATTACACGTACATAAAAATTCACTGAGCTGGGCAATGAAGATGGGTATGTCATTCCTCGCTTAAAAAGGAAACAAACACCAACAGATAAGTGACATTTGGGGGAAGCATTTCTTACATTCAGCTGGTCACCATATCCCAACCTCTGCCCATAAAATAAATAATTCTTTCTTTCATGTTTCTACCACCTATTGCACCTATAATTATAACAGATGGTCCTTATTTGTGTCTCTTTTGTTCTTAGCCTGTGGCATCTTTATAGAAAAGAGATTGAACACCACCTTCTTTTCATCTCCAGCACTTAACAGAGTTTGGTCAAATGTTGCTGAGTGAATGTGATAAAAATCACAAATAGAAATGAGTGAGCCTCCTGTGTGTTTGGGGCCATTCCTGCCATAAATGTCCCCTAGCATGGCTGTGTACTTCTCAACAGGCAGAATGCTGAACCATTCATTATCCTCTATCGCCTTGGTGTCTGTTAACAAACTGCACCATCTTCCCCATTAAGAAGCCGAATGAAGGCAAAATAATTTGCACCCCATGTTGACATTCAGGCCACACTGTGCTGGGCCAAGAGAGCACACACCGTGGGCTCACACACAGCTGCACAAACATTACGCTGGCTCACTGTTTAAAGAAAGCAAAATTAATTTGTAGCTGTCAGTCAGTTCAGCGAGATTTGCTTCACTTCCGAAATTTATTGACAGGCTCTAATAACTGGCACTTAAATTGTCTTTTCTGGAAGCAAACGATGAAAGGCAAGAACTGGAGATATGATGTTCACCTCTGGTTCCCAAGCAAAACAGAAAGAGGCCATTGTGGTCATATAGTTTTTATGCCACTTTCAAATCTTAATAGACATTTTTGCTATGGGAAGTTTCCCAAATTAGCTTGCTGTTTTTCTTTATTACTGCAGGGTTAATATAATCTGAGTGTTTTGGCAAGGTTTACAGCACAGAGAGTGAGGGGGAAAAAGGATCATGATTGCCTGTAATAAAGACTCAGATTCAACAAGCATTTTATTGAGGGACTTCTGACAATCGGCCATTTGACATATTTTAATTCAAATACTCTTCACAATAATGTCGTGAAGAGGGATTTTTGAGACCAAATTTACAGATGAGGCAATTGAGAGTGGAGAGGTAAAATAATTGCCCAGTACCACATTGTAATGCCAAAGTCAAAATTTAAATTCATATATCTCATGCTAACTCCTATGAAGTCTGAGGAGGTAATAACTTGCAATTTTATAGATGCAGCTTTTAGGCAGGAAAAGGTCCTTCACGGCTTCCCTCAAAACTCATCACCTATGTTTACTTTACTTCAATAAGCCAGCCTCCAAGACCAAGATGCCTTCTATCATATCTGTCAACTCAAGGCCATATTTATAGACAGCTACTAAGAAATAAACAACCGTACATCTGCTTATGTTCATACACACTAGGGAGCCAAAACAGGAAGAGAGACTAGCCCCCTCAAGGAGCACCCAGTCTAAAATTAAGAGACTTGGCCACCTCTCCAATATGTACAGAAAGTCAGGAATGTTGTTAGTGCGGTGATCTCTGCACTTGTTCTTTAGGACAGCAAACAGCAGCAGCCTCCTCCGAAATCACTCCTGCCTGTGCTCAACACTAGTTGTTGCTATTGTAGATCATGAGTCCTTGAGGGATGGCAATGGGCTGCATGATCTTGGCTCCCCGAGGCAGCCATCTTTGTCTCCTGGACTTCATGCCAGAGGTTAGGACAACACTCCAAATGCAGAAGGAGTTGATGAGGTAATAATACTTGAATATCAGGGACTCAGTGGGGAGGGTGCAGGATTTGATTTCCTGTTGAGAATTGATTATATCTACTGCATACCGGAAGGATTTAATGAGGAGAAGTTGGTTGTACGTGAAAGATATTCCATCCCACAAAGATTAGCTGAGGATCCACTGGGTGCTAGGGTTGTGAGCTCCAGTGAATAGGCAGATATAAATAATTATCACTCAGTGTGGGAACTGCCCAAATAAAACAGGGACCAAGTGTTATGAGAGCACTGAGGTCACATTTGAATCTACCCAGAGCACACTTTACACATTGTATGTTAGCCAATTTGACAATAAATTATATTAAAATAAAAAGATACTTAACATTAACTCTAAAAAAAATAAACAATGAATCTTTTCTTGACTTGGTTTCATAAATAAATAAATAAATAAATAAATAAAATCTACCCAGAGTAACTGAGAAAAGTCAGGCAAAGACAAATGGAAGAGGTTTCCAAGGTGAGATACCAACATGTATTCTGGCACAAAGGTGTTAAAACATATCTCATGTATCCAGAATGATGGGAGTTTTGACATGGTTATACCATAGGTTTGTGCCGGTGGTGGTTTTGAATTGTTTTTCTACTTGTTGGTTTTTCTACTTGTTGGTTATTTTTATTTGATTCTTTATCTTATTGCTTTTTCCTTTCTTAAATAAATATTCAAATGTGAATTAACTCATTTACAGGTAGAGAATCAGATTCTTTTTTTTTTTTAATTTTTTTTTAACATTTATTTATTTTTGGGACAGAGAGAGACAGAGCATGAACGGGGGAGGGGCAGAGAGAGAGAGGGAGACACAGAATCGGAAGCAGGCTCCAGGCTCTGAGCCATCAGCCCAGAGCCCGACGCGGGGCTCGAACTCACAAACCGCGAGATCGTGACCTGAGCTGAAGTCGGACGCTTAACCGACTGAGCCACCCAGGTGCCCCAAGAATCAGATTCTTTATTAGGGTTCTCCAGAGAAACAGAACTAACAGAGAGAGAGAGAGAGAGAGAGAGAGATAAGGACAGGGAGGGAGGGAGAGATGAATATTTATTTTAAGGAAATGTCTAATGTAGTTATGGGGGTTTGGTAAATCCAAAATCTCCAGGGTGAGCTGGCAGGCTGGAGATGCTGAGAAAACTCCATGCTGTAATTCAAGACCCAAAGCTGTCTACTGGCAGAATTCCTTCTTGCTCAGGGGAGGTCAGTCTTTATTCTAATCAGGCCTTCAATTTATTAGATGATGCCCACCCACACTATAGAGGATAATCTGCTTTACTCAAATTCCATAAATTTCCATGTCAATCTCATGCAAAAAACACCTTCACAGAAATATCCAGAATAGTGTTCCACCAAATGTCTGAGTACTGTGGCTAGCCGAGTTGATATATAAAATTAACCATCACAGGACCATAAAATAAAGACATGTTTGGAGTTTCAAGGATTTTGTTTTTATCTTGTGGGTAACACGGAACCCTTGAAAAGTTGTAATCAAATAATGATAAAACCTCTGATACATAAGATAGGAAAAGTTGCATTGCAGATGATGCCAAAATTTTTAATTGAACAGATGCTAATGATATTAACTGAGACAAAAATGGAAAGAAAAATGGGATTGGGTCTTGTTGCATTTGAAATAGCAGCATGACAGCCGGGTATAAATATGCACGAGGCACTGGAAACACAGGTATGTGTGTGTGCGGCTTAAGTTAGGAGATATAAATTTTGAAATTGTTATTACATAGTGATGGCTAAAATCAGGCATTTACAGGGGATAGAGAATGAGAAAGAGCTGAGGGTGGTGCTCTGGAGAATACCAACATTTTATACAGTGAGAGGGAGCAGGGAGAGTGTAGAGGAAGAAGAATTACAACAAAATACTTAAAATAAATTGTGAATAAACAATAAAGAAAAGGTCCCTTAGAATGTGGAGGGAGGAATAGGCATGGACTCAAAGGAAGTAGAGTAAATTAGGAGCAAAAGGAAGTCATAAGGGTCTTCTTAGTAAGCTCTCCTAAATGCCTGTGGGTATCTCAGCTGGAAAGCTGAAGGAGGAAGACAGAGGTAATAGGGGAAGCCACATATGGAAATGTGAGAACTTTGAACATGAAAAAAGCTGCAGCCGCATCAATGTCAATGATCAGTGCAAAGGGGAGGAAGAGAGCATATGTGATACACTGAACGGCAGAGGTAATAAGAAAAGTTGACACACTGTCGGACGAATCATTTGAAAACAAAATGGTGGAGGAAGTAAAGGTGCAACATTTTAAGTGTCTTAGGGGAGTTTTCTATAACAGAGAGGTAGACAGCATTTATTCCCCATTCCTTTTTTTCCTTCCCCATGGAAGGTCATCATTAACAGAACATGCCTGGCCTCTCTCTGCCCCTCACTTACTCTTCCCCCATGGTGTAGGGAGTAATTTATCTTTATTGGTAGAGATGAAAAGAATAAAGTCAGCGCTTGTGATTCAGAGCTTCCCACTTCCTCTTAAGAGTTGGCCCTGCCAGCACAGGGCACAGGCTCACCACTGCTCTCTGTCACATGGCCAGCCTCAAAAGAACAGGCAGGTCTATCTTATCTAATCCCGAGGTCAGTATTAGGGTCCTGATCTGCAAATAGCTGTCTCCCTCTCCAGTGCCATTATTATAGGCAAAAGAAGAGCAGTTTTGATATCCCTTCTGCTAATTGTTTGTCTTAATGTTCATTAGATTCAGCTAATTGTGCTTGAAGGTGAGATGCTATTATTAGGCACTTAATTCCTAATCAGGATTAAAGTAAAGGTAATATGGGCATGTTTTGTCATCCACATCCCAGACTGAGCCACCTGAGGACAGGAGTGGGCCCTCCTCCCACTTCGTTTCCCACAGTATCTGCATGAGCCATAGGAGGCACCCAGATAAATCAGATTTAATTAATGACGAATGAAATGTTTCCTAACGTCTACAACCTTCATTTTTCTGTCTCTTCCTTAAATGTTTAGGTATCGAGAAAAGGTAGGCAAAATGTGGCTCTCACATATTCAATACAAAAAGAAAATTCAAAACACGAGAGGACTTCCTACATCAATAAGGGAAAAAAGCAAGAATGAGAAAGAAGATAGAATAACAATATGGATGAAACATTTCACATGAAAGGAAATAAAGTGGCCCGTTAACACTCAAAATAATGCTCAACCTTATTGCTATCAGAGAACGCAAATTAAGCACCAATAATTTCATTGGTTCATAAAGATTAAAAAGACTGATGACATCTAATGTTCATGAAGGTTCAGGGAAACAATGACCGTTACACTTTCAATGGGTGTGTAAATTAAGGAAGCCTTTTGTGGTAGGTGAGTAGCAGCATCTAAACATTAACTGTGCATATTCTTTATTTAAGCAATTCTATGCATAAATTTTTATTTTTAAAAATATATTCATACTCTCTAGCTCCATCCACATTGTTGCAAATGGCAGGATTTCATTCTTTTTGATGGCTCAGTAATATTCCACTATATATATATATATATATATATATATATACACACGTTTATACACGTAGACACACACACACACACACACACACACCCCACATCCTCTTTATCCATTCATCAGTGTATGGACATTTGGGAGCTGGAGTATATTATGCCAAGTGAAATAATTCAGTCAGAGAAAGACAAATACTGTATGATTTCACTCATATGTGTAATTTAAGAAACAAAACAGATTTACATATGGGGGGGTGGAGAGAGAAGGAAACAAACCACAAGAGACTCTTAATGATAGAGAACAAATAGGATTGTTGGAGGGAGGTGGTTGGGGGACGGGCTAGATGGGTGATGGATATTAAGGAGAGCACTTGTTACGATGAACACTGGGTGTTGTAAGTGATGAATCACTGAATTCTACACCTGAAACCAATATTGCACTGCATGTTAACTGACTAGAATTTAAATAAAAATTGAAAAGAAAAATAATCCATAATCTCAACTATATACAGGCAATAGTATTCTTTTCAGCATTGTTGGAAACAATCATAGTGTTTCTTAATTTTTTTTAACGTTCATTTAATTTTGAGAGAGAGAGAGAGACAGTGCGAGCAGGGAAGGGGCAGAGAGAGAGGGAGACACAGAATCCCAAAGCAGGCTCCAAGCTCTGAGCTGTCAGCACAAAGCCCAACGCAGGGCTTGAACTCATGAACTGCGAGATCATGTTCTGAGCCGAAGTCAGATGCTTAACTGACTGAGCCCTCCAGGCACTCCAAAACAATCTTACTTTTAGGGGCTGTTTAAACAAAAGATGGTACAAGTATATTATGGAATACTCCTTAGCAAGGACTCTGGATCTCAGCATTGACATTTTGGTCTGAACCTGGATATTCTGGGCTGGGTAATTCTTTGTTGTAGGAGGCTGCCTTCTGCATTGTAGGACATTTAGCAACATCTCTGGCTTCTATCCTTCCTGGCTCTCCTTCCCCACAGTTGTGACAACCAAACATGCTTCCTGACATTGCCAAATCACAGCATGTTTCCAGACACTGCCAAATCACAACATGCTTCTAGAAATGGAAGCCAAAAGACATCCTGTGGGGCTGGGGCAAAATTATCCCTATTTAACAATCACTATTCCACAATATACAAAGGAGAGTGCCTAGTAAATACCAAAATGTTTTAAATAATAGGGTTCCAAATCATAGTTTCACACAAGTAAAAACAGCAGGTTACAGAAAATTAGCGCACATCATTAATGTACTGAAAAGATATAGATGGGGGTGCCTGGGTGGCTCAGTCCAGTTGAGCGTCCGACTTCGGCTCAGGTCATGATCTCACAGTCTGTGAGTTCAAGCCCCGCGTCGGGCTCTGTGCTCACAGCCTGGAGCCTGTTTCATATTCTGTGTCTCCCTCTCTCTCTGCCCCTCCCCTGCTCATGTTCTGTCTCTCTCTCTCTGTCAAAAATAAATAAACATTAAAAAAAATTTTTTTTAAAGATATAGATGAATATATATAGGAAGAGTTATACAAATTTCCTGTGGCCAATGGTTTCCTCTGAGCGGAGAATGGGAGTTTGGTAGCTTTTTCTTTTTCTTTTTTTTTTTTTTAATGCTTTGATGCATCTACCTAAAGGAAGTTAGAAATTGCATTCTATTACAAGTAACAGAGCCCTGAAAATAGTGATTTGACCAAGTCCAAAGAAAGACGGTCTAGGGCTAGGATGGCAGGCCCACTATGTCTCCCAAGAGCAAGGTCCCGTATTTGATCTCAGGTGGCCTTTTGTGTCTATCACCTAGAGCTCATGGGATGGCTTCTCCACTTTGAGCATCAAGTCCTCCTTCCAGGAAGGGGAAGGACAGCCAGGGGACAGGTAAACTGAGCTCATCCTCTCCAATTACATGTCAGTGACTGAAACTATGTCACAAAGCCACGTCCATCTACAAGGAATCTATTTTTATAAGCTGACACATTACCAGCTTGAATACAGTCAACGGTAGGCAGCTAACAATACTGCCATACGTAAAATGCTTTCAAAATAAAGACAAAGGGAAGGTAAAAAGGAGGGAGATAGAAAGAAGGGAGGAAAGAGGGGATGAGTATAGAAAGAAGGACAGAATGGACACAAAGCTTGAAAACAACAGGCTTGAATCTGAATCCTGCTGTTATTACTTCCATGCTTTTTGATGGAAAGCAAATTAATTTCTTTGGGGCTGCTTTCCCAATTATAAAATGCCTAATTTACAAAATGGCTAGGATTAAATGAGATCATTTAGGTCATATGCTTAGGTGAGTGCATACAGTAGGTGCTAGCAGTAGTAAAGTGGATTTTCTTCTTAGAATGCCTACAGCCTACTAAATACGAAAACATTCAAGTGCGGATATACGGTTCTTTAATTGTTCTGTGGACATCATGTTGTATCCTAAGGAGCGTTTCTTCTCTTCAAGGGCATGGACTTTGGGATCCTGTGGGATTTCATAAAAGGTATGGGTATCTTTTAGACCGCATCCACCCTCACTGGACACCATGTATCTTCTGCCTTGGACACTGGGAAAGGCTGATGATACAGTGACTCTACACAGACATAAGGATGGATGGATCTTCGAAGTGAGGTCCAAGAATTAATATTGTGGAAGTAAGTCCCCCACAACATAAACAGGCCAAATCTGCAGTACTTGGATTGGTTATGAGGCACTCAACATGGTAAATAAAGGACAAAGGGGGGCTCAGAAAGGAACAGAGAGAACCATGTATCTTGCATGGTAGAAATTTTGCTGAGTGGAGATTGTGTGTGTGTGTCATGGGTAATTATGGAGGGGACCGGAAACCGTTTCTGCACACATAGCACACACACACACACACACACACACACACACCTGTACAAATACCAAGGCCGGAAGAATTCCACTGATTGCTTCCTCCTCTTAGACTGTCCACTTCAATTCCCACCCTGAACACAGCCCACGTCTTCACCCCCTCCCTTCACAAAGCATGCTCTCCTTCTGGACTTCCCAGTCTCTGAGAAGGCTGTCTCCATTTTCCCTGCTCTTGGGTTCACAAGCTCTTGAATCTCCTTTAACTCTCCAATCATAAAATCACCTGCCAGTCTTGCTTTTCACAGGTGATTCTTCTTTGCATTTTCAGTGCCATCACCTTAAGTTCTGTGGGGTACTTACCCAATCTCCTTACAGTTCACATTCCATCTCTACCTCCATGTCACCATGCAAAACTTTGTCCATTAACTTCTGCATCGCAGTTCTCTTATCACATAGCGCAGCATTACCCTGGTTTCCTAGGCAAATAAACTGAGGTACAGAGAAGTGAAAGACTTTGACCAAGATCACATGGCTTGTAAATTTCAGAGAGAGAACTTGGTCTCTCTAGCTCCAAAGCCACTTTTTCTCACAGTATCACACTATCTCTCAGGCATCAGGGAAATCTCCCCGTGCTCCTGGAAGGTGGTTGACTTTCTGCCTTTCTCAGCAGCCTGTGTCCAAGCTGCTGACAACCAAGCCCTGTACTGCGATCCCTGCTGGAAGTTGTAGTGAAGCCAACTTCAGGTCAGAATGCTATTTACTGGGCAATGGAGTCAAGGGGGGATGAGTGCCAGGGCCTGTGACTTCTGTGTTTTAATATTCACTTAACTTTGTGGAGAGTAATTATATTCCACTCATTCTACACCAGCTGGTATTTACTTCATCCTCCATCAGGCATCAACAGACCATGGGGCTGCAAGACAGAAATATTACTCTGGTGAGCATAAATATTTCATTTTTCACACCACAAATGCGTTGATGATTTATTAATTAGCCTAAAGGCTGCTGCCTCTGCAGAGCTGAAAACGAAGACTTTCTGCTCTGTGGATTGGGCCTGTCTGGGGCACAGTGCCCGTGGGTGATGCTCAGCCGGGAACATGGCCCAAGTTTGGCAAACAGCCTCTGGAATGTCCAATCCAAACTTCATAGGCCCAGCCGTGGCTTGTGACTGCTCACAGAAGCCTTACAGAGAACTTCTTCAGCCTCAAAAAAACATTTTATCTCTGCTTTTCCAGAAAATGTAGCTGGGACCAGAGCCAACTGGTCTACCTACCAGCTGGCTACTGAGATGAGGCTGCTAGCCTGCTCAGGGGTCGGTAACTGCCTTTGACCCAGCTTTTGAAGCTACTTGACCTATGAGAGTTGGATATTCAGGAGAACCAATGGCACCTCCACTTGAAATTGATCCAAGAATGTTGGGTCAATGGCAGGGCTCAGGGCCCTCTCTATTTATTACTGGCCAAACACTGTGAGAGGAATAATTATCTTAGGGGTGAAGCACTCATGTGACCCTAAGCAACTCCCTGAGCTCTCTGAAGAGACCCTCATCTTGGTTCTGATTAAGATATAAATTGTTTAAAGGAAGAGTAAAAATGGAGACCAAAATATCAGCTTTGTTGTTGATGAAGCTAAACTAGAGGACACAACTGGATATTGGGTCAAGTGGTCTGCCAACTCCATACATTTTCCTAGAGCTGGGACTCAGAAGGAGGGGAGGATGAAATTTTGCAATGTCTGGAGACATTTTAGGTGAGTACAACTGTGGGGATGCTACAAGCATCTAGTGGGTACAGCTAAGGGATGCTGTTAAATGTCCTACAATATGCAGTAGAGCTCTTAAACCATACTCTGCCATAAACAGAGAATCATCTGGCCCAAAACATCAATAGTGCCAAGTCTGAGAAACCTTGGTCTACACTTGGGAGCAGCATATCTTAGGTAAACATGAATTTGTAAAGTAGACACACTTGAACATGTCGCTGACGCTGTCTCCCTCTGTTCCTGGGTAAGAAAGAAGAACAAAAACCCATACCTCGTGCTTAGAATATTTGATAGATTGTATATTGAGTAGATTATCAATTGAGAAATGTGGACTGGTGATTGTTATCCCCTTCCCAAATAACTCATTCCACCTTAATAGGTATGAGTAAAAGGTGGGATAGTAGACCAAGAGCATCCTTGGGGAAAATTCCTTCAAAGACACCATGAGTGAAAGACAGACTCTCCCTTCTAACAGTATACATTCTCAGACTTAGCCAGACATGCAGATGAACGTCAAACACTAGCAAGTGATCAAGGTAACAATTAGGAATACATCCTGCCCCATCCCTTAATTTAATCTCAACATGATGTCATTTGGTGCCCAGCCTCAAATCCCTGGCTTCCTGACCTGACTTGGATATCTGTCCTTGGCTCCACGGACTTGTCCAAAACTTTGATCCACTCATTACTCCCTCTAGGGTTTATTATCACTTTTCTGACTCCTCCTGTCTGACTGAGCCCATACTCTGGCCCCTGGCTAGTGACAGCTAGGTAAAAGGTAAGAAAGTCATACATAGAAGGTCCCTGGGTTGCACCTTTCCATGTTTCCTACTGACCTTTCTCAAATATCTTTCAAGATAGGAACTACCATGACAATTTTACTTAAGAGCAAGTTGAAGTCAGAAGGAAATAGCAGTTCTTGGAACACACCAGGAATACAACAAACATCGTACAGATGTGGATAAACTATTGACTGAATGAGTCAGCAAACAGTTGGCAGGAGCAGAATGAGGAAGATGATCTGCGTTATCTCTAGGTCTGGCTTCCCTACACAATGCGTGCGGCCTCCTGACTCTCCCCCTTAGCACTTCTCTGTCTCTTGTCCTAGGGCATATGACCCTTCTCCAGAAACTTTACTTTATAATGCATGTCTTTCTATCTATGGTGTCTCTAAGCGATCATTCTGTGTCCATGACTATGAAGTTTTCCAAACCCAAAATGATGAATTTCAGAAATGCAAAATTCTAATATTTTGAGCCAGGAAATTCCTGTAATCTCTCACATCTTACATATCTAGCACTATATACATATAATCTATAGAGAGGCAATGTACATACCATTTTTAAAATTCATTAATTCAAGAAACAGACGTTGGGGAAACAACATAGGGTTTTGGGGGAGTTTGGAATAGTGATTATGAGTGAAAGGTCTAGAGGTACCTGGGTGGCTCAGTCGGTTAAGTGCCTGACTCTTAATTTTGGCTCAGGTCATGATCTCATGGTTCATGAGATCAAGCCCCACATTGGGTTCCGTGCTGACAGAGAATCCCTGCTTGGGATTCTCTTTCTCTCTCTTTATGTCTCCTCTCTCTCTCTCTCTCTCTGCCTATCCCCCACTTTAAATAAACGTTAAAAAAAAAATGAAAGCTCCAGAGTCAAACTGCTTGGGATCAAATCCCACTTCACCATGCATTATTTTATGACTTGGAACATTTTTATCAACTTCTCTAGGCCTTACCTCGTCATATGTAAATGGAATAATAATAGCACTTACCTCACAATTATGCTGTGGAAATTAACTGGATAAATTGTTATACTCTCTGCCACATTGGCATTGTTCAGTCATATACTAGCCATTTGCATTGTCTTACACAGAATGCGTGTCTAATTTATTCAACAACGTTCCTGATATTAACATAAAATAGCAAGTATTGGGTGTTTACTCTGTTTCAAGACTTTCCAGGGGCACCTGGGTGACTCAGTTGGTTAAGCATCTGACTTCGGCTCAGGTCATGATCTCATAGTTTGCAAGTTTGTGCCCTGCATCAGGCTATCTGCTGTCAGCACAGAGCCCGTTTCCAATCTTCTGTCACCCTCTCACTCTTCCTTGCTTGCACGCATATTCTCTCTCTCTTTCTTTCAAAAAAAAAAAATTGGACAAAAAGCCTCTCCAAGTATTATACTAAGTGAAATAAGTCAGGCAGAAAAAGACAGATACCATATGTTTTCACTTATATGTGGATCCTGAGAAACTTAACAGAAGACCAGGGGAGAGAGGAAGGGGGGAACTTACAGAGAGGGAAGGAGGCAAACCATAAGAGACTCTTAAATACTGAGAACAAACTGAGGGCTGATGGGGGGTGGGGGAGAGGGGAAAGTGGGTGATGGGCATTGAAGAGGGCACCTGTTGGGATGAGCACTGGGTGTTGTATGGAAACCAATTTGACAATAAATTATGTATATATATATATATATATATAGAGAGAGAGAGAGAGAGAGAGAGAGACAGAGAGACAGAGACTCCAGTACTTTATCTGTTTTCTAATTAATGAGCATGTCACACTCAGGAGTCGCATTCATCAGTATCCCTGTTGTACAGATGAAGAAGGCAAGGCAGAGGCTGAGAATGCACAATTTCCTCAAGACGGCATGGTCAGTACATAGCACAGAGAGGATAAGACTTCAGGTTGGCTCTAAATCTGCCTTTGCTAACCACTACCCTACACCATGCCAGGGGATGGGCACGAGACAATGAAGGACAACACTGGGTGGTGTGTGACTAAGACACTCACGGGTCACTGAATAGAGACAACGGCCACCTTGGGCAAAAGGGGAGATGTCCCAAAAGATGCAATGTTCAGTTAAGGTTTGATAAATGAGAGCCACTGGAGAGGGGCCCTCGTGGGTTTCCTTTCACAAAAGTACGAGAACATCAGAGACACAGGGACAGTTTGGTCTTGCTAGCTGGAGCATGGATTGTGAAAATCAGCAAGAACAAAGAGGGGCTGGTAAGGTAGGCACAGTCCAAGTCATAAGAGACCTAGACATTGTGTAAGCATCTTACTTTTTCCAGAAGGTAGTAGCAGAAGGCCATATGCACATTTGTGACTTAGGGGGACTCATCCAAGCCTTAGTTGTGAAAACAGGTCATGGGGTGAGACTGAAAGAAGTTCCTGCGATAAGGCCTGAACCAAGACAGAAGTGATGGGCAGTGGACAGACAAGACAGATATATAGGGGGTGAAAACCCCTTCATGTTTGAGTAAAGATAATTTGAAAAACAAAATCTCTGTATAGAAAAAGGGGGCAATTCTTAATGAACCTAGAGCCCGGTAATAGCAAAGTCCCAGCACAAGGGCCCAGCCACCAATGGGCCAGGTCGCATGAAGCTGGAAGAAAAGATGTCCCCACTGGTGGCAGCAGCATCCATTCACCAGGCATCAGAAAGCCTCTCTTGCTACCAGTGGCCCTGTCCAAAGAGTTCTCAGGCTAGAGCCACAGCCCTCAAGGCTAATAACCAGAGCCTTTGCATTAGCCTATGTAGCATGAGAGGCATGGACTGAATTAAACTAAATGAGCAATTCCTAATTCTCATTTTAGTAAATAAAGAAAACCATATAATAAAATCGGCATTATTCAAAATGATTAACACTAGCAACTTCCCATGAAATAATTTAACCCACTTTGATTTAGGGCATCTGTAAACCTTCCATAAAACTAGTATCAACATATGGATAGTTTTCATTATTATTAATAAGAATCTATTAGGCAACTTGTATTGAAAAATGCTTCATGCATCAGATATTGAAATAGTATTCTCAGAGATGGCCACCAAAGCCTGTACAAACAGGTGCAGCATCGATGCAGACTGTGGGACGACCAGTTTCCTACTACACAGGAAAAAGACTTTGCAGGCCACAGGTATTTTAAAGGGAGATTCATGGAGATCAGACTTAGCGAAACCATTTCCTGAGGGAAAAGTCAAAGGGTGTTTGTGGACCCTGGGAGTAGCTGAGAATTCACTCTCCAGGTCAATTTACTTATATTGGTTCTTCTAAATTCTAATAATAATTTGTTAAATGAGACATTCATTTGAAATATCTGTGCATCAAATCTATTTCTTATGTGATAGGCTGATTTTAAAACAGTTAATGAGAATTTCCTTTCTTGTAGTCCCTTAGATGTAGTTTTTTTCATCTAGCCCATTTCTAAACATTTCAAACCAAAAGCAAATTTCAATGTAATAATCAAAAGTGCAGATATTTAGAGAAAGTAAAATAAACATACGAGACATGGCATTATCTTTCAATGATGAGGAAAACAACAATTATCTCAGAGCACACATTTGTCTTACTTTCTGTTGAACCTTGAGGAGAATGAATAATCAGGACATGAAGAGGAAAGAAATGGGCTGAATCACTATGCTTCCTTCCTTAGGAAGGCTGTAAACAAGGATTTGCTCAGAGGTTCACATAACCCAAAAAGATGAATTCCTGATAGCTGAGCACTTGAATATTTTAAAAATAAAACAATAGATCTCTAAAATATAGAAAGGTGTACTTCTTCAACTTCTGTATGGAGGATCTTTGAAGCCACAATTCAACAGAAGAGATGACAAAGAGAAAGAAAGCAATTTTGACTACTTCGAAATAAATATCACATGTAAAATAAAAACTTGAAACGCCAATAATAACCTGGAAAATATTAATATTAAATTAAAATTAAAATTTAAAATTAAATTTCACAATATATTTCTCATGAAAAAAATCCCAAAGTTGATTTTGCAGGGTATCCAGCAATATCAGTGATGAGCATAAGATAGCATTAAGTGAAGAGAGAGGCTTAAATACGTATGTATTCAGGGAGGTCTTAAGTACATACTAACATTCTTGGCACATGAGTTATCAGGCAAATTGCTGCATAAAAAACAAAAGCTTAGATATTTATATTTTGGATAGTCTAAGAAGTAGATGGCCTGATGAATCTAACTGCTGAAAACTAGCCAAAGTTCTTGGTGAATATAGCAAAAATTCTTTTTACATTTATCAATGATATTGGCTTACAAATTTAAAAAAAACTCAAGTTTGATAGAAAAAAATGGCAAATCTGCTCTGAAACAAAGAAAATGCAAAGTAAACATAAAAGAATTTCATTATATAAAGTTCCAGGGTGGCTCCTGGGTGGCTCAGTCGGTAAAGCATCCAACTTCGGTTCAGGTCATGATCTCATAGTTCGTGAATTAGAATCCCGTGTGGGACTCTGTGCTGACAGCTCAGAGCCTGAAGCCTGCTTCAGATTCTGTGTGTCTCTCTCTCTCTGCCCCTCCCCCACTCACACTCGGTCTCTCTGGAAAATAAAATAAAACATTAAAAAAAAATTAAAGTTTCAGGGAATGAGGTTTCTTGATTAAAGTTGAAAACAAAAGACATCTTACCATTTGTGACAACATGGATGGACCTAGAGGGTGTTATGCTAATTGAAATAAATCAGACTGAGAAAGACAAATACCATATGATTTCAATCATATGTGGAATCTAAAAAGCAAAACAAATGAAAAAACAAATAAACAAAAAGCAGAATCAGACCCATAAATACAGAGAACAAACTGATGTTTGCCAGAGGGAAGGAGGGTGTGGTGATGGGCAAACTGGGGGTGGAGGGGAGTGAGAGATACAAGCTTCCAGTTATGGAATGAATAATTCATGGGAATAAAAGGCACAGCATAGGGAATATAGTCAATGATATTGTAATAAGGTTGTATGATGACAGATGGTAGATACACTCATGATGAATGTAGCATAACATATAGAGATGTTAAATCACTATGTTGCACACCCAAAACTAATAGAACACTGTGTGTCAACTATACTCAAATTTTAAAAACTGAAAAAACACTGATAGCTAATCTTTTAAAACATGGTAAAGTAAAAGCAAAGATACCATGAGTGAGGAGGAAAAGAAACAACATAGCCAAATCAGATCTGCAAAATGTCCACTATTGGGATTATCAATTAAAAATATAAGCTCAAAAAGGGAGAAAAAAATGAAACCATGATTAAAGAACAAGAAAATATAACTAAAATAGATTTCTCAAATGATCAAATTGAAATTCTAGAAGTGGAACACTATTAGTAATTAAAATTAAAAATGTAATATCTCAGTTCTACAGCTAATTCAACAAAGCTGAAGAGTCAAATAATTAAAGGGCAGGTTCAAACAAAATTATAAGGAATGCAGAGCAATAACAAAGACACAGAAATTTGGGGAGAAATTGAATCCACATACAAAATTAAAGGGTCTAACATAAGATCCATTGGAGTTCTAGAGAAAATGAGAGAATTTATTTGAAAGGATAGCCACAGTAGTCAAGACAGTGTGATATTGGTGTAAAGATAGACAAAGAGTCAAGGAATAGACCCACACAAATATGGACAAGTGATTTTTTAAATTTAAATTTTAGTTAACATGCTGTGCAATATTGGTTTCGAGGGTAGAATTCAGTGATTCTGAATTCTGATTCATGAATTCTGATTCTGATTCATACACCACCCAGTGCTCATCACAACAGGTGTCCTCCTTAATCCCCATCACCTATCTAGCCCACCTTCCACCCACCGCCCTCCATCAACCCACAGTGTGGTCTCTATCATCAAAAGTCTCTCATGGTTTGTTTCCCTCTCTTCTCTCCCCCACCTTCTCATATGTTCATCTGTTTCTGGACAATTGATTTTTGATAATGATGCAAAGGCAATTTAATGGAGAAAGGATAGTCTTTTTGAAAAATAGTGGTGGACCAACTGGATAATCATATGCAAGAAAAAGAAGAATAAGAATAAAGAACTTTGGTCCATACCTCCCACTGCATACAAAAATAAAATGGATCATAGATGTATAATTTAAAACATGAAACTGTAAAATTTCTAGAAAGAAAATACTGGAACTAATCTTTGTGACTTAGGTTAGATGAAAATATCTTAAATAGAATACTGTTATGGATTTAATTGTGCTTCCTCCACCATCAAAAAAAGATATGTTGAAATCCTGATCCCTAATACAGGACATTTGTCTAATAGTGTCTTTACAGTGTTAATTGAGCTAAAGTGAGATCATTAAGGTGGGCCCTACTACAATATGACTGGTGTCTTTACACAAAGGAGAAATGTGGCAGGGTGCCTGGGTGGTTTAGTCGGTTACGTGTCTGACTTCAGCTCAGATCATGATCTCACCATTCTGGGTCGAACCCTGCATCAGGCTCTGGGCTGGCAATGTGGAGCCTGCTTAGGATTCTCTCTCTCTCTCAATCTCTCTCTCTCTCTCTCTCTGCCCCTCCCCTGCTCATGCTCACTCTCTCTCTCTCTCCCTCTCAAAAACAAATAAATAAACATTAAAAAAAAAAAAAGAGGAGAAATGTGGCCACATAGACATGCAAAGAGGGAAGCCTTGGAGAGGAGACACAGAGAATGTCCTGTAAAAGCAGAGGACTGGAGTGATAGAGCTATGAGCTAAGGAGTGCCAAAACCTGCCCCAGCAAACCACCAGAACCCAAGAGAGAGGCATGGAAGTGATTCTCCTTCATATCTGTCCAAGGGAACCAGCCCCACTGACACTTGATTGCAACCTCAAGAGTCCAGAATGATGAGACAATAAATTTCTATTATTCTCAGTCACCCAGTTTGTGGTACTTTGTTATAGAAGCCTTAGGAAACTAATACAAACACTATAAATAGGACCCATAAAATGTCTCAAAACCATGGTAAGTTGGCTGTCATCAAAATTAAGAACTTCGGCCCTTCAAAAGTATTCAACAGAATGAAGTAACAAGCACAGACTGGGAGAAAATGTATGTGATAAGTGAATCATGTTCAGAATATATAAAGAAGTTTCAAAATTCAAAGATAAGAAAACAAACAGCCCAATAAGAAAAACTGTGAAATGTTTCAGGGGAAAGAAAAATGAATGATGGCACGTAAGCACAATGAAAAGACGCTCAGCATCATTGGTCTGTAGGAACTGCGAATTACAACTACGATGGAATACCACTTCACAGCTACCAGAATGGGTAAAATTGAAGACTGGTCATACCACATGTTGGCGGGGATGTGGAGCAACGGTAAGTCTTATACACAGCTGGTGGGCATGTAGAAATGGCATATTTTGGAAAACACTTTTGCATTTTCCCAAGAAGTTAACACACACCTATTTATAATTCAGTCATCCCATCTCTAGGTATTTATCCAAGATAAATGAAAGCATATAAACAAACAAGAATTTGTATCAGAATGTTCATACAATTACTTGAAATAGCCAAAAACTGTAAAGAATCTAAATGTACACCAACAGATCAATGGATTATATATATATATACATACATATATTTATAATATATAATATAATATATAAAAATAAATACATATTATAAATACATATTTACATATAAATATATATGTATATGTAAATTTTAAATATATATATTTTATGTATAAATTTTAAATAATTGTGCTGAAAGAAGCTTGATATAAAAATTATATACTGTATGATTCCATTTATGTATGGTTCTAGAAAATACACACCAGTATATAATGACAGAAACTCGATCAGTGGTTGCCTGGGGATGGGTAGGAAAGGCTGGGGGGGGAAGGAGTATCAGAGAGCATGGGAAAATGTTTTTTAGGGGGCAATGATGGATGATATCTGTTGATAGTTTTGATAAACTCATGGGTGTATATACATCTCTGAAACTTATCAAATTATATACTAATGTGAAATTTATTATATGCCAATTATACAAAAATATAATATACCAGGTACATAATAAATTATATAGTTTATGTGTAGTTTCTTGTATGTCAGTTGTATAAAATATCATGTCAATTATACAAAATCATAATTAAATTGGACTTAACTCAAAAAAGTATGAATGTTGAAAAAGTTGCAGAAACAGTGTGTTGATATACTTGTGGAATGTTATATTATTTAGAAAAAAAAATCTTACATCAACTGACAAAGTTGGAAAAAAACATACCTTCTGACCCATGCATTTGCAAAGAAGTCTACCTTCTGACCCTTCTCGTTATATGTGTATATATACTGATGATACTTATTATCAATATAATATATGGATAACATATATTAGATATACATTACATTTGTATAGCTAATATATAATTAAGTAATACCCACACATTAAATAAACATTAATATTACTAGAATAAAATTTTCTTGTAGAGAATAATAATATTAATCAATAATAGAACAGACAACCAGATTCCTTTAGTTACAAAATGGAATACTTTTGGGCCACCTGGGTGGCTCAATTGGTTAAGTGTCTGGCTCTTGATTTCAGCTCAGGTCATGATCTCACAGTTCCTGAGTTTGAGCCTCATGTTCGGTTCTGCGCTGATGGCATGGAGTCTGCTTGGGATTCTGTCTCCCCCTCTCTCTGCCCCTTCCCCGCCCCTTCCCTCTCTCTCTGTCTCTGTCTCTGTCTCTCTCTTCAAATAATTAATAAACTTTAAAATAAATTATTAAAAAACAACAAAAAAACTCAAAATGGAATATTTTTCATCAGTGAGTGTGATAAACCAAAATTACATAGTGAACTTCAGAGGGAAATAAACATATCACATATTTTATAAATGCTTGTATCAATATAATTTTAAATAAATCCAATTTCCATATAAAATAAAAAATGATATTAAATAATATAACAAATACTAAACGATAAAATATTAAATAAAATTTGTAACAATGATCCTAAAAAGAGTGGAAGAAAATCTTGAATCTTGATAGTATGGGTTTTTTTAAATGATCACTAAAGGAAGTTTTATTTTTATTACTTCTGTCATGCTTTCCAACTTTTATTTACTGAATGTATACTATGTTGATAGTGAAAGCAGTAACCTACAAATTTCTAGGTATTAGGTTTTTGTAGTGTGTCACTGTTTGTTGACCAAGTGTTACTTCATGAGGGATTTTTTTAAATTTAAATTCAAATTAGTTAATATACAGTGTAGTCTTAGCTTTAGGACTAGAACCCAGTGACTTACCTCTTACATATGACACCCAATACTTATCTACAAAAGTACCCTGCTTAATGCCTGTCAACCATTTAACCCATCTCCCCACCCACCTCCCTTCCAGCAACCCTCAGCTTGTTCTCTATATTTAAGAGTCCCTTATGATTTCCCTTTCTCTCTTTTTAACTTATCTTTCCTTCCTTCCCCTAAATTCACCTGTTGTGTTTCTCAAATTCCACATATTAGTGAAATCATCTGATATCTGTCTTTTTCTGACCGACTTATTTCACTTAGCATTATACACTCTAGTTCCATCCACATTGTTGCAAATGGCAAGATTTCATTCTTTTTCATCACCAAGTAGTATTCCAGTGTGTGTGTGTGTGTGTGTGTGTGTGTGTGTGTGTGTGTATACGATATCTTCTTTATCCATTCATCCATCGATGGACATTTGGGCTGTTTCCATAATTTGGCTATTGTTGATAGTGCTGCTATAAACATTGGGGTACATGGGCCTCTTCAAATCAGCATGTTTATATCTTTTGGATAAATACCTAGTAGTGCAATTTGTGGGTTGTAGGGTAACTCTGCTTTTAATTTTTTGAGGAACCTCCATACTGTTTTCCAGAGTGGCTGCACTAGTTTGCATTCCCACCACCAGTGCAAAAGAAGTCCCCTTCCTCTGCATCCTCACCAACATCTATTGTTTCCTGAGTTGTTAATTTTAGCCATTTCTGACAGGTGTGAGGTAGTATTTCATTATGATGTAGATTGTTGAGTAAAATAGAGGAATGGAGCCAAACAATCTTCAGTCTTAGAGTCAAAGTACGATGCTTCATTAACATGGCCAATGGATTTAAGCTGATTTGCTTCATAGGTCCACATGGTACACAAAGTCTCTTAAAATAGTCCCTAAACAGCAAGATTTAGGCCAGGACACTGAAAGGGATGTGTTTGATGAATTGCATATGACACAATGTAAAATTCATAAATGGAAGATTTCTGAATGTAAAAATACTCAAAATTTAGCAAAATGGATCAAAATATTTCTAAAAGAATGCAAGCACTCGTTCTAACAAGTGTGAAACTGTGCACATTCCATAAAATGCTTTGTGTAAATATGGATTTAAGGTAAATGCCAGCAGGAACATTTCCATTAACCAAATTAATTTTACTCAGATGAGTTGTAGGCAAATTTGCCTGCCCAGACAAGTGCCCGTCATGGTGACAACGACAGTAGGCTGATAGGACCCACTGCCAGCACACAGACACTTGGCAGAAAACAAGCAAATGCCTGAGTAGAAAAGGAGACGTCACCGGACCTGGTTGTCGTGAAAGGGAGGCTAACAAGAGGAAATATTCTCAGAAAAATGCAATCAGGGGGCGCCTGGGTGGCTCAGTTGGCTAAGCGTCCGACTTCGGCTCAGGTCACGATCTCACAGCCCGTGAGTTCGAGCCCCGCGTCAGGCTCTGGGCTGATGGCTCAGAGCCTGGAGCCTGTTTCCGATTCTGTGTCTCCCTCTCTCTCTGCCCCTCCCCCGTTCATGCTCTGTCTCTCTCTGTCTCAAAAATAAATAAACGTTAAAAAAAAAAATTTAAAAAAACAAAAATGCAATCAGTAGATATTCAGTTAGTGGTAGTATGTGCCAGAGGTCATGTCAGATGCAGGGGATAAGAGATCACTGAGAACCCACAGCTAAGAGAGACCAACAGAAGAAAATAATACTGTACTATTACAAGTTCAGTATCCAGGTCCATACAAAGAGCAGACAGAGCTTAGAAGAAGGAATGGGGTATCTCCCTTGGGCATTGGGAGATGGAGTTGGCAAAGAAGCTGCCCAGAAAGCGGTATATTTTTTCTGGACCTTCAATCCGAGTAAGATTTTTGTCAGAGAAAAAGGGAAAAACAATAATAAAGAGAGCTGAAAGGGCATGACTTGTCTGTAAATCACAAATCCTTTTTTTTTTTTTTTTTTGCTTTGCTTTGCATTTTTGGGTTTTTTTTTTTTTTTTCCTTTGGCCAGTACGTGAGATTTAGATACTTTAGGTGAAAACTGGTAAATGTGAGTTAAAGGAGTTAGGGGCAGTTTGGGGGCTGAGAAAATGAGGCTGTAAAGCTGTCCCTGCCTCCTTTAGGTACTGGAGACACAAGGAAGTTACTTTTGTTGTTGTTGTTGCTTTATTTGTTTATTTTCTTTTTAAAGAACTGACATGAAACATGATCATTGTTAAAAAAAAAAAAAGATTTTAAGAATGGAGTAAAAATAGAGAAAGAAAATTATTGTAATAGTCCAAATAAGCAATGATAAGGGACTGAACTGAAGCTTTGACGCTTCAGGCAGGATTATGAAGAGACTTAAGAAATCTTTTGAAAGATGAACAGTCAGGGCTTGGTTCAAAATTGACTAGGGATGGTGAGAGAGAAGAAGTAATAGATAAGGATTCCAACAATTCTAATTATGACAACCCAGTGGACAGCAGTATCGTTAACCCAGATATGGAATGCAGGGGAAGAGCTGGTTTTAGGAAGTAGATAATGAGTTTCACTTTGGACATGCTGATTTGTATGTTCCTCTGGTATATCCGGGAATGCAGAAAATGGAAATAGAGATCCAGGGCTTAGAGGTGAGTTTTAAGTTACTGAAATAGATTTGAGACTCAGGAGTATGGAGCTGGTAGTTCAAGCTCTTAGAGAGGAGGAAAGATTAATGATCAAAACAGGGTACATGTACTAGGTGCTCATTGTGTGACCACTTTACATATATCCATTCATTTGTTTAATTCCTACAACAGTCCTATAAGTTAGGTGCTGTGGTTGTTTCTCCACTATGCAGGAAACTGACTTAAAAAGAGTTTAAAAGCTTGACCAGGAATAGAGGGTGCCTGAGTGGCTCAGTCAGTTAAGCATCTGATGTCTTGATTTGGGCTCAGGTCATGATCTCACAGTTGGTGAGTTTGAGCTCTGCATCAGGCTCCGCACTGGCGGTGTGTAGCCTGCATGGGATTCTCTCTCTCTCTCTCTCTCTCTCTCTCTCTCTCTCTCTCTCTCTTCCCTCAAAAATAAATAAGAAAACATAAAAAAGAGTAGTCAGAGCAGATAACTCTTCTAGAAAGGAGACACAGAAGCAACAAATTGATTGGTAAATTTTGAGGAGTTACGGTATTTTCTTTAAAAGTGTGGGTTTTTTCTGTCCCAGATGTCTGTCTAGGCTCCCATGAAAATGCTGAAGTCTGTGAAAAGGATCACAGCCTTACCACCAAGCTTGGCTGCATACACTTCAGTTGAACACAGTGGGTCACAGGGAAAGGGCTAGTATTTAGGTTGAGGGTCACAGTCAGGCACAAGAATTCCAAAAGGTTGAAAGAAGTCTGAAGTCTCCATCAGAGACAGTGCCTGCCAGATTGAAGATCCTGAGTGTCATAACTAGAAAGAAGCATGGATGTGAACACAGGACCCCAGAAACCTTGAAACAGTGCTTACCTAGAGCTGCCTAAATGGTGGGGTCTGAGAATCCAGGTTGGGGAATGGTCTGAGGACCACATGGTTTGGGGTGTACTAGGATCCTCCAGGATAGAACACTTTTCTTACCATGAATAACATATTATTTTAAGCCTCATTATCTTAGCAGTCTTCGGAGTTTTTGTGCTTGTTTCCTCTTCACTGAATTAATATCCAGACGAATCTGTCTGTGCTAGACCATGAGAACACTGGAGATTACGGGTTCTCAGGCAGGATTATGACAGGGGGTAGCAGCCAGGCCATGTGCACGTGTAGACAGACAAACACACAACTCATATCTCTAAAAATAGATTATTGGGAGGTCAGAGGTTGTCAAAGACTCATAAAGCCTTTATTCTCTTTTTCAGTGAACTTGAGTTTTGTGTGTAATTATTATATTTCCTGCCACCAGCCTTAACTTCATCCTGGAAAATGACAGCTGAAATCTCCATTTGACACCATGGGGCAAAGAAGACATGGACCTTTAATAGTGGGAAGGAAGGAACTCTCTGGCCCAATCCTTTGAATCAACCAACTAAACTCTTACAAACCCCCACCATCACAAATCAACCAGGTACAAGGGACATTAGACAAAGGAATTCCATGACCACCTTTTATTTGCTGACCCTAAATCCATTTCTCTTACTGTTAACATTCTTGGTTCTCTAAGATCCCCTTACCCGCACTAGGTTTCCAATATTTTTCCAAGAACACCACTTTCATGCTATCCCCACCCCTTTGCCATGGTTACAATTGCCTGTGTGGATTAAACTCCATGATCTTCAGACAACATTAACTTACTATCTGCTTTCTGGTCCTTGAAAAGTTTGCCATTTTCTATCTGACTCCAGGGTCCAACTGGCCTAGCCCACCTCATGTCTGGCTTTCCACCGAGGAGATGGTGGACAGACAAGAAAATGAGTGGCAGAAGCTTGGGAATGGGGTTTGTATCACTCCCTGTCAGCTGTCCTAAATGATTCTCTTTTCTCTTCCCCAGCAGAACCACAGGGAAGCCTTCTGTTGTCACTCATCATCTTTGGTTTGGAAAAAAAAAAACAGAACCATTTTGCATAATACATGGATGTCCCTGAATTATAAATATGCTGTGACTGCAGGTTTTCCTACTGCCTTTGTCTATACCTTAATATCAGCTTAAAAATTGTCTCCCCAGAATCAGGAGGATGAAAGACAAATTAGATGTGGCAAGATCAGAAGTCAGACCAAAGGAAGTAGCTATGTGTCCTGGACAGCTTCCATGATGTAGCAAAATACTCTACCCAGCTAGATTCTCCCACAGCTCATATGGGTCTATGTCTCCCTTTTGTGTGCTGTCTCCCAGCTTCCTGCCTAGACCATCATGAATCTTGAGCCATGAACTTAACCTGGCGAAATGTTTAAAAAGGATTCTTATTTGTCTTCAGTGGCTTTCTTTCCTAGAAGCCATATTTTTATATGGCTATTTGATGGGTATGGATATTTGTTTGAAGTAAAAAATCTCATAGTATCGGATCATATTTGGGTTCAAAAAGAAAGCCACATTCTTAATACTCTTTGCCTTTAGTATTAGGTCAGAACAAACTAAAGCAAGGATAGATTTAGGAAAAAGACTAGAGAGCTCATGGTAAGCGCTGGAAAATATAACTGTAGTTCTGACCTTCTTTAGTCCAGCAGTTTCCCCAAAGTTCCTGACATCCTCTTCTGTTCAATGCACTGATGCGGGCAAAGCCTCTGCTCATGAGTTTTCTCACCTCACATGTTGCATATCTCCTACCCTTGCTGATAAGTCAGGCTATAATTCTGCTGCCCCTGAATCTCTGGATTTTTTTTTGGTTCAGGTCACAAAGAGACCCCAAAATTAGTCCCCAAAATTAGACCAATATTACGCAGTATCCAGACTCTGCCCACCGCCCCCACCCCCCGCCACCGCTCATCACTGCTGTTACCTCTAAGGAATTAACATTACAAGCTCTTCTACAGTATCCCAACAGCTCACTCTTGGCAGTGACGTGGTGCTTACATGCCCCCTGGCTCACTTTGTCAGTGAAAGTGATTATTCCAGCCAAGGAAACTGAGGCATACAGAGTTTAAAAATGTGTTTTGGAACACTTATCCTCCCTAACTCCCATGAGAGAGTCCCATTCTGTTTTAAGATCATGTTCCCTCTTTTCTGAAGGGGCTTATTATGTTCATGAACTTCCTAGGCATATATTGTTTGTGTACACATTTTGCAATTTAATGTTAAACTTCCAGGGTACAGGGATTTGTTTTCTTTATTTTATATTCTACAGTACTTTGCAGACATTATGCACTAAAACTTGGTTCTCAAGTTCAGTTGAATTGAAACTAGCACCATATCTTACATGTGTTTTAATGTAATATTCCAATTGTAATGTGTAAGCCTCCACTCATCAGTCAGTTCCCAGTTTTCCCAAGGCAGAAAATCTAACTTTTCCTTTATCCTGTGAATTTCTAGGCATATAGTGGGTATGTAAGAATTTCTGGGTGAATCAAAATAAACAGAATATTTATGAATATATTTGATGTCTTCCACAGAAGTTTGGCGGTAGTGGTGTGTGTGTGTGTGTGTGTGTGTTCTTTTCTTTTTCTTTTCTTTCTTTTTTTCTCTCTCTTTCTTTCTGTCTCTCCTTCTTTCTTTCTTTTGCATTAATAGGGAAAAATATATACTGATATTCCAACCATTTTCACTTAACTGTGATTCCCCACCCTCAACCCTTTGAGAATGAATGCAGCATATGTGATATGAAGAAAACGATCAGAATATTTTCCTCTTTAACAAGCCTTCTGCTCTAAAGATATGTATCCCTAGAAATTCATTTGTGTTTTTTCCTCCTGTCTCATAGGACCCATATAGGTCATGTGTTCTGCACAGTATTTGGGGTGGAGGAGATAAAGCTTGCGCTCATCTGTTCTGAGTCCTCCAGCACGGGAACTAACACTAGGGAGATTCAGTGTCCTACTCCATGCTTAATAAATGATAGCACAGGTATGCTGTTTAATTTCAAGTCTGGAAGTTTCCATAGTTCTCTCTCCCTCTCTCTCTCTCTCTGTCAGTGCCAAAATGTTCCATGTCTTTGGACAAAAGATGTTAATTCTGGCTTTTCCTAGGAATGTTAGAATGAGCCTAAGATTGTCTTTTGTTTGAGTTTTTCCACTGAAGAAGATGTAGTTTGATATTTGTATTATGGTCTTTCTTAGTGGTTTGGGTGGGGAACACAGGAGAATTATCATATCTATGTTGTAATTACCATATTTTATTGAGGTTAAAACAACTTTTGAAAAATTTTCCCTCTGTTTGAAGGGGATGTCTCACTTGAATGAGCCAACATACAAATAATTACCCGAGGCCAGAGATGATAAGCTAGGCCCCCAAGACACAACACTGAATATTATTTAATGATCAAATCATTGCTAACAGAACAAAGCTGACATGTGCAAGTAAGTGTGCATTCCATCACTGGAGATCATTCCTTGGGCAGTCATTATTTCCTCCCAGTAAGCTGCAGGGGAGAAGTTGTCAATGGATGATCCAAGAGGCACACACACAGAAGATTGGAGTTTTACCAAGGAAGAATTGCCTTGGTATAAGGATGCAAAAAGATCTATTCATGGGGCTCAGGTGGACAAGGAGGTTGATAGTAGTCAATAAGTCAATGCCAAAAAAGGCTGCAATTTAAGCAGGGTCATTGCATTCATAACCTCTAAGGTGTGGTGCATCTATCCATTCCTTGAACCCATTTGTTTTTTGAGTGCTCACTCTGGGCCACTGTGTGAACTGATAGAAAAACTATCCTGGGAAAAATAACATGAATTTTGTCATAGAAAAATGTTGCCATACGAATAACAGACATAAATTCCTTGCATATTATGGAATATGCAAAACGTTATTGCAAATTAAAAAAGCACCAGTACCAATTTGATAAGAAAAAAGAATAAGCAATTTTACTAAAAGTTCTGTAAAAAGACATATCAAGAACTAACAAATTATGAAAAAATACTGCACTTTGTTTATAGAAAAATAAACACAAAATGATTAGATATTTATTGTCACATATCAGATAAAAGTATGAAAGAATTATAATGCCTACTGTTGCTAATGTCTTTCATTTACTGACTGAGGAGAGTTTAAATTCCTGTAAAATTTCCAGGTTGTAACTTTGCAATATCTACCTTAATTAAAAGTGCCTACATTGATGACCTGATGATTCAAATTTTAGAAATCTATCCTAAGAAATAGTGGTACAAGTTGTAATATTAGATGCATATGCTAGCACTGTTTGTAACACCAACAACAAAGGATAAGAGTCTAAATATCCATTAATAAGGAATGTGCATAGTAAAGCAAAGTATAATCACATGATGGAATATTACACGTATGTTTAAAATAGTAAGAACTGTTAAGTTTCTCAGGATCCACCTAACCCATGGGGGAGGGGAAGGAAAAAAAAAAAAGGAGGTTAGAGTGGAAGAGAGCCAAAGCATAAGAGACTCTTAAAAACTGAGAACAAACTGAGGGTTGATGGGGGGTGGGAGGGAGGGGAGGGTGGGTGATGGGTATTGAGGAGGGCACTTTTGGGATGAGCACTGGGTGTTGTATGGAAACCAATTTGACAATAAACTTCATACATTGAAAAAAATAAAAATAAAAAATAAATGAAAAAATAAAAATTAAAAAAAAATATATTAAGAACCGTATAGGGCAAATCATGTAAGCTATGCTCCATAAAAACAGACCAGAGTGACCAGCCGAATTGGTTGAACAGTTTGGTCTTTGTATTCCTGATACTCTACAATCCTGTGGGTTTGGGTTACACCCCTCAGGCACATGCTTTGAAACTCCCAGGAAAGCTTCTCCATGCCTACTGGTGAATATGTCTTGCCATCCATTCCACTTTCCATCAAAACTGCCTCTCACACATGGAAGTAGCTATGCTACCTGTTCCTGAAAAATATCTTGCCCTCTCTTGCCTTGGCTACTGCCCTATCCCAGTCCACATTATACCAATAAATAAAGTGAGGACCAGCTTTGGAGGCCTGGTGAATGGTTATCAAAGGAAGGCAAGGTCAAAGATCTAGGACAGTCATTCTTTACCTTGGACACTGAGATCTTTAAGACCCCCTTTTTTTGTGGACACTTTTTCACTGTTACCATTTTTATACTTCTTGCTCAAACTATTGTTGAGGGAAAAGAGGGATGAAGGTGGAAATATGTGGGTCATGAGCTAACTCTTGCTTTCAGCCTATCTTTCATTGGGTCAGGGTATGGTCCAAATCCAAGCCTCCCAGGAGGTGTGACAAGCTCAGATTCAGTTCTGGAATTCGGTCATCTGTGGGCATCTAATATCGTGGGGAAAGCACAGCCAGGGAGCGTGCAAGTGTTCATTCAAACAGATGGGACTATAGTGACCCTGATGATTCTCTCTGCTTTTATCAATTCAACACACCTAACTCTGGCAGGATCATTTATGAAGGTACAGAAGTGACCATAACAAACATGACGCCTGTCATCACAGAGCTTGCTGTCTTATAAGGGCGATGCATAATTCTGCTTCAGAACAGGACACTGGAAAGGATCAGGGCACATAACAGAATAAATACACACACACGTCACACACACACACACACACACACACGCATGCACAAACATGCTTGCCTCTTCTGACCACTCATTTTGAAACATTTTGTATTTTTTCTTAGAAAATGGGCCTCTGTAACCATGGAAATGGTTGTTGTTTTCAGCCCAAGGGGATACAGGATTGTGTGTTTAAGGAGATACAAATAAGCTTTGATTGCTACTTGTATAGAACTTCCAGCTCCAGGTCTTTACTACCGTCAATGCTGCCATAGGGCACGAGAGTGGCTAACAGGTGCCCTGCAGACCCTGGTCCTGCAAGTCCTTAAGTGCAGGTTAAAGCTGACTTCACCCTCTGTGCCCTGGTGGCTGATGCAGGTGTGGGGGTACCCAGTCCCCCCCCACCTGTGAACAGACCATGCATGACACAGGTGGGAAAAGGCAGCAGCCATTTCAAATCACAGCCCGCCGTCTCACTGCAGCTTGGAAGTTCACTTTGGCCCACAGAACAAGGGGAGCCCCCCCACAGGCTGGAGCTCTGGCTTCTCAGGAGCCAGGGATTCCTTTTCCTGGATGCTCTCTGGGGTCGATGCTGTGCCCTGCAAGATTGCCACAGGGCCCAAGAGATGATTGTCTGGGGAGGCCTGACTGGACAGGAGTTGAGACCGCTTGACCTGAAGTTAACCTTGTGTTTTTATCTTTCTCTCACTCTGTACTTTCTGATAAATCTAATAAATCTCCTCTTGTTTAAGTGACAGGCAGTTGAGATTGTTATTTTTGCTTCTGGCAAATCCTCAAAGGGGAAAAGCAACCGACTTGTCCCAGAAGGCAGGAGAAATAGGTTAAAAGAGAAGCAAAGCCTAATTCCTTAGCAGTGGACAGGGCTTAAGCGGGAGGGTCCATCCTTCCGACTAGAGACCCCTCTATGGGCCCAGGCAGACATGAGGACTCAAAAGGGGTATGTGGGCTCCTGGGTGGCTCCCGGTGCAGGAAGAGAGTTGAGGGCACACACAAATTTAAGCAGTCAGCAGCCATATGCAGTGGGTCACCGTGCATCCTTTTCTTGCTTCTTTTACCCTTTGAGGAGATTTTGATGGTTTGCCTGCCCAGCTCTCTGGTCTTTGCTGTATTGATGTGGATAATGGTAGAGAAGAAAATTGAAAGACCACCAGAAAGGCTAAGTTAATCTATATTGCAAAGGTCAGAAAGCTATGCATGATAGGAAAATAAATAAATAAATAAAATAGACCATGGACCCAAAGAGGCAGAAGGGGAGAGAGTAAAGCGCCAGCCTCAGCCATGATTACCCAGGGTTTATGGGAGTCTGTAGATGTGAGAGGAGAGCACGAGCAGCAGCTTCAGCCCCCTGTAAATGAAAGGGGAAGAGCCTGAGGAAAGGGATTTCAGAATTTGGGGTTTGGGTTAGCAAGTAATCCCCATGTAGTGCTTCTTAAAGAGCTGTCAATAAAGAATTCAATTGCTTCTGAGTGCTCTTTGGGTGTCCTACTAACTTCACCTCTGATCGCAACTCCCTGTATTTTGGCCAGTTTTATGTGGATTACACGTGATTAAGCAAACATTGCTCAGCAGGTGCCGGAGACCCAGCAGTCTAAAAGGGCCTCCAGATCCCCCATGCGGAGTCTGTACAGCTGATAGCTGAATGTTCAGAAAAGCAGGGACTTTCTGTGACTTTGCCCCCTAGAGGCCCTCTGGGCATAGGACAGTTTTCCTTTGCCACCTTTGGCTTAATGCAGTGGCCATGCTCAGTTTCCAGCAGCCCCCACCCCCAAACAACCCATCAATAAATCCATTGTCTGTTTTCAAAATATACCCAGAATCTGACCACCCCTTCCAGCCTTTTACCACCACCATCACCTGGGTCCAAACCACCCCCAACTGTAGCCTGAATTCCTGCAAAAGCCCTCACTTGGCTCTCCCACTTCTGCTTCTGCCTTTGCCACACAGCAGCAGCATAAGCTTTCAAAATGTCAGTAGGATCATGCCGTGCCTCCACTTAAAGCCAGCCAACAGCTTCCCAGCCCTAAATAAAACATCACATATGCACATTACACATATCCCCAGAACTTTCTTTCCCTCTTACTTTTTCCCTTTTACTTTTGTTGTATTATTTTTCATTGCACTAATAAAAAATAGAAATTATATATTTGCATGTTTCTTTGTTTTCTGTCTCCCCTTTAGAATGTAAGAATAGGAATTTGTCCTGTTTTTTCTTATCCCTTTATGCCTAGACGGACATATGTCTGATATATGATACATACTCAGTTAATCTTACTGAAATTAATAAATGGATTATTTTTTCTGAGGTTTATGCTTCCTTCTCCCAGGCATATACCTTGCAATGAATATGGGTGTGAAATAGTGTGCTATCTATCCTTCCAAGTTGTCACTATTCCTGTATGCAAGAGTATTGTGTTTCTCTTCCCCAGGGATTCCAATTTGTCCTGGTGATTTGCCTGGCCAACAAGATATGAGGATAAGTAAGTGATACCACTCATAAGCTGAAGTGTCAGGAGCCATGGTGTGGTTCCCCATTACTCTCTTCATATATAAAGAACCCTCAATCGCTCATTTCAATAAAAATGAAGAGCTTCTTCATTTCTGGTCCTGCAATAAAGAAAATGTGGGACTTAGCCAGACTCTAGCCACTAAAGACACCGGGGTATGAGTGAGAAATAAATGTTTTGTGTTGTGAGCCACTGAGACATGGGGACTGTTATGCAGCAGCATAAGGGAACCTCCACTTGGCTGATAAAGGTAGGGGAAATGGGATGTTCACTAGCCCATCGATGTTTCTGTCAGATGTTCTTCCCTTGGTGAGCGTGTGCTCTCTGGAATTAGTATATTTGTCCTGGATAGGAATTTGGGGATAATCTGCCACCTCTCTAGTCTGAAGGGGACAGGAAGAAGGGCCACTCTGCAACCTTAGCGATCCTATACAGGTATAGTGTGGCCCCTTTACCTTTCCATGATGTGAATCTGGGTCAGAGATGCATACACTCATTCAAAATGCATTGGCTATAATTTCCAAACCTGCTGCTATCCCTTTCTCATTCTGAGAAAATCCGAGGTAAGGGAAGAGCCAACTGATGAACTCCATGACCTAAGCCTGAACCCAGGTGCTCTACTGGGGATTCAGAGTTGAATGGGAAATGCTCCCAACTTCTGAGCTGCACAAGAATGGAGTCATAACTAGAGTTTATGCCAGGTGGCATGGCAGCCATGGACCTCATCTGCCTGCTATTTTATGACCGAAGGATACATCCACCAACACTGAACAGTGCACAACCTCCCACAGGCAGTACTCCAAATCATGGGCCCCGGCTGTGTGTGTGTGTTTGTGTGTGTGTGCACATCTCCCTTGCCTGGGCTACCTCACAATGCAGACTGCCAGGATTTAGACTTGGAATTTCAACAGCTCCAATTCAAAACCCACGGGATTTCAGGGGTCTCTGTCCCAGAGGATGTCCACCCATCCCCCCAACTCCTTGTGGACTACAGAGGCTGAACAGCAAGGCCAGCCGGGCGGCTGCAGCCCACGCTCTCTCTCGCCATTCCCTGAGGTCTGGCCGGCCTCAGACAGACGCTGGGGCAATGCTTTGCATTTCATTCTCAACACAGTGCGGCTTCTTTTCCAACAAAGGAATTTTCCATGGAGTGAAACCAAGTACATTTTGTGAATTAATGAGACAAGGAAGAAGGACTCGCGTTTCCTGTGGAGGCTCTGAGAAGGGCTGAGCTGCCCATGAAATATTTAGAGGCATTTTCCCAAAGTGGTGGGCCGTAATGAATGGGTAAAATCCAGAGCTGTTTTCCAGAGCCCAGAGAGACTGAAACCCACAGTTGGGGCCTAGGTGTGATGTTTAACCTTTGCCGCCCGTGCTGCTATGCCTACATGGAGCTTCAGTTCAGTACTCTCCAGGCTGTGAAATCCCCTGTCTTTAAAGTTGGATCATCTGTCTGTTGCAGTTACAACTCTGGACTGCAGACATGAGGGATTTGATCAGATCAGGCCGAGTGTACAGAGAACACACTAGATTGTGCTCATCATACATGGCTGTTTGTAAATTCTGAAGCAAATGCTTCAGAATGCTGTGAATTCTGTGAATGCTCAGATCTTGCAAGATGGGTTGGTCCCTGACACCCCGGGGATGAGACACCCATAGTCACACAGAACTATCTCCAGGGATGAAAATCTGTCATAATATTCTAGTATCTAAGGAGCTTACAGCCAGGTCATCTATTCACAATCTCATTTGCTGTGCATAAAACTCACTTTGTTGCTCTTCTTACCAGCAGACCCAGAGTCCCACAGAGAATTGGATTAGATTAGAGTAAGCAGGAAAACCACGACATAAAACCATGATCTCTGCAAAGCTCTAAGTTGCAAACGATAGCCTCCAGGACAAGTGGGTGTCAGGTTCTGCCCACACAATGTTTTCAACAAAATTACACTATAATTTTTAAATAATCGGATATTCAGTTTAAATTCTGGAAACATGGCTATTCTTAAACCTTGAAAGATATGGTAATACTGGCCCTGGGTTTTAACATGGCAACAGTATCCCAGAGCTTCTAATTGTCAGGCTTCAAAGTAATGTGTGTTCTTCAGTTGAGCAAAGTTGCCACTGCTCCACTCCTTGGTATGTTATTCTAATCCCCATCTCTTGCGGTCATTTGAGTCTGTGACCTTAAAAACTGTGTTTCATGATAATAATGGCTAGCTGAAGATACTCAAAAATAAGCTCTACTTAATATCTAAGCTTCCTCCCATCAGATGGGATGCAAGGCATATTGAGCCCTGGTCAGGATGCAGTCACCATCCTTCCCTTCTGTGCTATACCATCATTGCCCCCCAAAAATGATGGCACTGCAGTTCAGATTACAGTAAAACCTTGGTTTCTGAGCATAATTTGTTCTGGAAACATACTTGTAATCCAAAGCACTCATATCAAAGCGGATTTCAAGAACTTTGGCTCAGTTGTGATCACATGACATTAGGCATCACGTACTACTTGTACCGCAAGATAGCACTCGTTTATCAAGTTAAAATTTATTAGAAATGTTTGCTTGTCTTGCGGAACACTCACAGAACAAGTTACTCACAATCCACGGTTTTACTGTATCTTTGTATTACCCCATGAAGACTTTGATTGTTAGGAATCTCTGTCCTGTGGTGCTTATGATGGCAGAGGACTTCTCGGGACTTGAGTCTCATCTTCTGTCTTTGAGTAGTGGCCAGTCCCACGTGGGGCATTTTAAGAAGGAAATGTAGCAGTTCAGTTGATTGTTTCAATGGTTGTCCCATATAACATCACACCCTTCTGTGAATGACTGGCTCTCTTTCTTGAGCAGGAAGATCCCTATTGGGGAACTGGGGTGTCCCACTGACACATCAGCACCATACTATTCTCCATTTCAGGCTTGACTCTAGACATATAGAGCAGCGGCGTCTATATACCTTTATGGTAAAAAGCACGAGCGGGAAATAGCCTATCAGGTATCCACATGTTGGTGAACACACTCAGGATTGTCACTCCTTTCCCACCACCATGGGAAAAAGAGGGAAGAAAAGTTGTCATCACATTCTTGCCCTCTGAGACATTATGACTTGACACTTTGAAATGCATGAGGCAAGAAAAGCAGGCAATGGGTTTCCTCCCAAGGTCAGAGCAAGGAACATCAATGCTATCCTATTGTCAGATGTCACTGGACCCATAACTTGAAGATTCCAACCCAGACTAACCTCTCACCTTTACAATACACTGGAGACATGTCCAAAGAGAATGAATTCTCAGCAAACCACAGAACAGTTAACCCTGGGTCTGAAGTATTTCCTAATCCTGCCTACAACTTGATCACTAACCCAGGCTGTAATTGGTCTCTAACCCAAAACCTAGATGAATATTAACTAGAAGAGACTCTAACCTTGACTCTACATGCAGTCCCACAGACTTCCTACAAATCCTGGGACTTAATCTAGCTGGCAGGTGACATCTTTAGCCTAGTATTTTCTCTTAAAACATCCATTTTTGAAATTGATAAAAAAATTAACAGAATAAAATTTCCAAATAAAGGACATACATATCTATATAAAGAATCAGTTCATCATCTTTTTATTACCCTAATTTATTTGAGACAGGGAGCATACTACTGAAGAAGGAGAAAAAGGAGGGGGAGAAGATGAAGAAGGAGGGGGAGGGGAATAAAATTAGAATGGAGGAGAAGAAGAGAAAGAAGAGGAAGGAGGGAAAGAGGGAGAAGAGAGGAGGAAGGGGAAGAAAAGGAGGAGGAGGAGAAGGAAAAGAAGAGGAAGAATTAGTATTATCTCCTAAGAAAGATAATTTCGGAAAGACAAAGGTTGAAGACCATTTCAACTCCTACCAGCCCACCCAGCTGCCAGCAAGGCTGACCTCACTATATGCAGGCTCAATCTGGACCCAACCTTGAGCCAAGCAGAACCTGGCTTAGAAGTAAATTGAGAACCCTCTTCCCATCATTCAGAAGGGCAAAAGATAGTCTTCAACCTCCACATCCATAACTGTTGAATGCAAGGAGCCAAATGTCCACTTGGACTTGATGTTGTTGCTGCCTCAAAACCAAAACCATGATAGGATGGATTCATCTACCAGAATGGCCCTCTGCCCTGTTCCTGTGTTCATGACATTACTCACTGGGCTAGAAGTCTTGAACTAACATTCATCTAGCCAGTGGAAGCCTTGGCCTTGCCAACTACTACTACCTAGGAGTGGGTTTCACATCTGACCCCAATGCATCAATGTAGATAATCCTGGGATTCTACCAAAAACTGGGATTTGCTCCTGTATTGAAAAAGTGACTGCCCCTATAGATTATAAATTTCATTTGAACTTGAAATTTAGACGTTCCCTTATCTCCAACTCCCTGTTTCTTTCAGTCTCTACCCCTTTGATCCCAGCTCACTACCTTCTTCTGTCTTGAGGATACTCCATCATGTCAACTGGTTGGGCTAGCCTCAGTTACAGCAGGGCTGTGTTTCAGAATTTGAGTTGATTGGTTCCCAAGAATTCCTTTTTCTGTTATCTTCCTCATCAGAAATTTCTATGAATATAGAAGAAAACAGAATGAAATAGGTGATATTCTATTATTGGCTCTCTGAGAAAGAGTCCCTGTACATTTCATTATTATTTAAGCTTCAGAAAAGTGCTGAGGATCAAACACCTCTCTTTATCCACAAATAACTATTTAAATGTAAGTCAGATCTTATCACTCTTTTTTTCAAGGACCCTGGATCAGCTACCTGCTGCACTGAGAATATAATCAAAACTTTGCACATGGACCACAGGCACTGCATGCTCTGGCCCTTATTTATCTCCTCCAGTCCACCCTTGCCATATCCCTTCTAGTGCTCCATGATCCAGTACAGTCACTTTCTTCTGGATCTCAAAAGGCAATGTACATTTTTCCTTTTCTGGACTTTCATCCCCATAGACCTTGTATCTCTGTCTAGATCACTGTTCTCATGTCTCCTCGTATCACTCCATTCTCAGCTTCATAACAAGGCATTTTCTGCTGATCCTTCTGGAATAGGTCATATTAATCCTCATCATTGCACTCTACAAGTTTTTATCATTACCAGAATTAGTAACTTCACAGTAATTATTTTTTATTTGTGTATTGTATGTTTTCCTAATAAGACTACCCAGAAGATAGAGATCACACCTTCTTTGTGTACCAATATATCTTCATTACTTGCCACATCGTAAAAATTCAATATACATTTTTGGATATATGAACAAATTAGTGAATGAATAAAATGATTGGTAGTGCTAAATTAAATCTCATTTTCTGATATTTAATTTTAGAGATACCATAAATCTATATACGAGTACAGATGCAAAGAATCCTGGAATGTTTTCTTTCCATTCTCTGCCATTTCATGCCTGAAATTATTTTGTCCACTGAGCTTTGTGTAAGTCCCAATTGTTTGTGCTGTCACTTGTTTTCATCTACACAGGAGTAATATCTTCTCTTTGATCTCTCAACTGGAGTCTTAGAAGTACAACTGTAGTGCTATCTCCTTCAAGCTGTCTTGAGACACGGGTGACTACTGGGATGGGCTGCCCAGCTTTGGATCTCAGAATGATTACAAGGGGAAATGTCTACAGCTTCCCTACTGCCACAGGCTTGATTTTTCATTTAGTTGAGGTTTCCTCTGTGGGCTTGAGAAGATATCAAAATAGCACTTTAGAGATATCAAGACCAAAAAAAATATTAATGGCAAATAATTTCCTCCAAACATCACTGGGATCCTACAAAGCATTGAAGAGCAGTTGGAGACCAGAGCTTTGGCATTTGACACTACCTATGGGAAGCTTATTCAAAATTTATCCTTTAAAGATGAGTATACACTCATCTGTCAAGGGAAAATAATACTATTAACATTTAGAATTGTTTTGAATATAAAAAGAGATAGGACATCCAAACCAACATCTCACTCAAAAAGATATTAATTTCACTCCTTTTATGGTCTTTAAAGCTCACTCTTCATCTCCAGTTGTAAAAGGAGTAGAGGTCTTTGGGAAATTTCTAGTCCTGCCTGTGTAGTGACCCAAGATAGACGAGTCTCTAAAGCATTACAGAAAACAATCTCTCCCATTGTGGAGAAATTGAGCCTTTTAATACTACGTAGAGAGTGTTTAAATACTACTTAGTAGGACAACTTCTGAAAATAAAACACAAATGAAACCATCTTTGTCACAAGCTTTATCTTCCCTCTCTCTACCCACAGTGACTTGAAGGATCTACCCAGTTCTATTCATTAATTTCCAGAATATTCATGGAAACACAATCTTTGCTCTATTCTGTAGGTACCAACCTTAGTCAATGTTTTCTACAAATCTACTGTTGATAAAATGAGTGCTTTTTCTCTTTTGTTTCCATATTTGATGTAAAGCCCTCTTGGTTAGATCCTCAAAGGTGATTGGAAGTGGGAGACAAAGAGAACTTCTTGACCTGTTGGTGCTCATGTTCTTTCTGAAAGAGAACACACCCACATGGAAGCCTCAGCCATCCTCCTCGCTCCATGTTCAGCTTCCATCTTGCCTCTGTGTATCTTTCTTGGAGTCTCAGTTGCCTTCTTCAGTTATATTTTCAGTAGTGGATTTTCTGGCACTTCTTGGCTTGCCTGGAGATTCCAATCTTTGTCATTTTTGAAATATACTATATTTCCCAAAGTTGACTGCAACACTCTCACCCCACATCCGTTTCTCTGATCTTGCCTTTCCATTGTCATGAAGTAGATTCTAATTCAATGTCCTTTACATCTGGGCAAGAATGTGTCTCACATGGAACCAATATAATGTGGCAGAGGTGATGTTGTGTTGCTTCTAAATCATCAAAGGTGATGCAGCCTCCATTTCATGAGTTGGGACATTGACTTTTGGAGGCTGAATCTTTGTGTAAAATGTCCACCTATCCTGAGATCAACATAATGGGAAGGCCATGTGTAGGCACTCCAGTTCAATGATCTCCCAGAAGAAAACCAACTATAACTACCAGTCTTGTGAGTGAACTATTTTTCAGGTGAGGCAAATTCTGCAGCCCCAGGCAACATTTGACTGCACCTACAAGAAAGAACCTAATATGAGCCCTTTCCAAATATCTGGCTCACAAAATTGTGAGAAAAATTAAAAGGTAGTCTTAATTTACAAATTTTCAGGGTACTTTGTAGTAACTAGAATAATTTTATATGGGCCATAATAAACAGATTTTCTTGGCACATTCGTTTACCTGGATTAACTCTATTTCTTTTGTCATATACTCCAGGGAAAATTAGACTTAAATAGAGTTCTCATATGAAGCTTTCATCTTGTGTGCCTGGAATTAAACTTTCATATTGAGCTGGCATTGGAGATATGAAGCATGTATGGCCATAGCATAATTACATTGGAATGTAGATTAGATAAGCTATTCAGGAACATTACCATCCATTTTTGATAGCAAATCCTTTTTCCTTTATTGAGAAGACTATCTGGCTTTCTCACTTCAGAAGGCTTTGGGCCATAGTCCTTGGTGGTTGAGAAAGGTGTTTTGAAGATTCAAGCATCTCTAGGTTTTGCAGAGTCTTAGCAAGAAGAGATTACCAGAAGCTTATTTATAACTATGTAGAATGTCACCAAAGATAGGCTTCTGAATGAAAAACAAAAAAGGAAGCCCAGCTTTTTGATTCGTTATGTCTGCAAGCTAGAGAGAGAGCGCCCATGAGCCTCTCTCACATCTGAATGTAGACTGCTCTCTGGCATCTGGGAAAGAAGTAAAAGTAAGAGACATGGGGAATAAAAGTTTCTGCACATTTAATGTTCATCTGAGTACTGTGATCACCATATCATCTTAACTCTAAGGACAAACGTAAACAGACTAGGACTCTGATATAGAAAATAGGAATTGCGTCCTACTGTTCCTATTAAAGTTAAGTACTCAATGCAATCAGTGAAAATATGGCCAAGGGCATACATAAATTGCAACAACAAACTCAAATTACATTTCTAATTAGATCACAACAAAAGAAGAATTCTATAATAATAAACAGAGGTAGGCCAGAGTAAGGATTTATGTTGTAAATTCAAGGCATTTGAAAATGTTTCTTGGTAGATAAGTTTAGTACTACTGAGACTTCTTAATTGTGGAGAAGTGAGAAAATACCATTCAGGAAAGCAACCAGATCATGGATTTAATACATATCCTGAATGTCTTTTCCTTAAATTCCACTGAAACATGTATAAAACCTTCTGAAGCAAACAAATAAGCAAAACCTTCTTGAATTTCAAGGATGATTAACAAAATATATGGCCTGACTCATATTTAAATATGACTCTCCAAATACTACTATCTTGCTGGCAAATGGTTTTCACATGGCACCTTCACCTAAGAAGGCCTTGAATTACAATCATATTAAGGACACTGTACTATCAATCAAACAGCTGGAACTCTACTTAAAAGTATAACAAAATGATGAACTCTCTATATTAACTATATATAAGGATAGAAAACAAGATTCGAAAATAGGTAGTTCCAAGTGAAGTTTGATTATTAATGAGATGTTAACCCCTCTTCATTCAAGCAGATAGACTGTGTGTTGATTGCCTTGGGAAAAGAATGTGATGAGATGATACAGTGGGAATGAATTAGGGCCAACATCTTGGCCTCAGTTTGCAATAGCATTAGTCTTAGGTGGTGTAACAGAGTCTGTGCATAAACATCATATATGGAAGAAACATGATGGGAGATAGTAGTCTCCTACAAAAAGCCTCATAGGCCAAAGGGCAGTTAGGAGTTAGAAAGGGATGGAAGGGATACTATGAGAGCAGAGGGACTAGTGGGTACCTGAAAGAGAAGTAGTAACTGAAAGAGCCCAGTAGTTCCCTATTCCATTATACTCTATTTCACCCTAGAAGTAAATTGCTCTCCCCAGCTCTGGACTCTGATGGGAAAAATCTTCCTTGTATACCTATAATATCCTCTCCATGCAGCTAAATAGGTTTTTGGCTTTCTTGTTACCCACACAAAGTTGAGGGCCCAGAATTCTTTTTGCAATATGAACAATCACAATCCCTTTTAATTCAAACTGTAAGTGCTTTAGGCACTATAACTATTTTGATAACTTCATGGGTTTCCTATGTATCTGACTACATTCAGGGAAACCATACCCACAATTCTTTTTGAGATAGGCTTCTCTCTTCTTTGGCATGTCAGAGTACTGTGTAAGAACATGATAACATGGGGTACATGAATGGCTCAGTTGGTTAAGCGTCCAACTTCAGCTTAGGTCATGATCTCATGGTTGGTGAGTTTGGGCCCCATAATGGCCTCTCTGCTGTCAGTGCAGAGCCAGCTTCAGATCCTCTGTTTCCCTCTCCCTTTGTCCCTCCCCTGCCTGTTCTTTCCCTCTCTCTCTCTTTCTCTCTCTCTCTCAAAAATAAATCAACATTCGGGGCACCTGGGTGGCTCAGTCGGTTAAGTGTCCGACTTCAGCTCAGGTTCTCATGGTTCATGGGTTCAAGCCCTGCATCAGGTTCAGCACTGACAGCACAGAGCCTGCTTGGGATTCTCTCTCTCACTCTCTCTGCCCCTCAGCTGCTCATTCTCTCTCTCAAATAAATAAATAAACTTGAAAAACAAAGCAAAGTAAAAAAATAAATAAACATTTAAAAAATAACACTATAAGAAATCTTGGAAGCTCTTTGGTATAGCTGAATGGATCACTAGGCACCATCTTATCTATCTGTGATCTTAACATAGGGTCTTAACATCATTTATTTGATATCTACATTTAGGTCTTTCCTTACCTTATTTTGCTGCCTGAATAAACCAGAAATCAAAAACAGTTTTATTTTAATGTTCATTTATTTTTGAGAGAGAGACGAGCACAAAAAGGGGAGGGGCAGAGACAGAGACATACACAGAATCCAAAGCAGGCTCCAGTCTCTGAGCTGTCAGCACAGAGCTCCACATGGAGCTCGAACTCATGAACCATGAGATCATGACCTGAGCCAAAGTCAGACACTTAACTGACTGAGCCACCCAGGCACCCTTGAAACAGTTTTATTTTAAAACCCAACAAGAACTCTCAATTTCTTCTAAATTCTTGTAGACTAATTTGCTTCTTCTCTCATCTCTCTTCCTATAACTTACCTTATGCAGCTAAAATAAGGTAATTGATACTTTTTGCATTCTGCTTTACTGAGACCATACAGCTAAATATACTTAGTGACGTATGTTTTCTATCTTCTAATTACCAAAAGTAATAGTTCTGACTATTTTTATGCTGCTATATGGCATGTATCACCTTACTACAGCTTGTTATAGCCTCCTGTTATTAAATTCCTTAATCTCCAATAATGGTTCATCTATAACTTCTCCAGCCTTCCCCACCTGGTCTCATGTCACTTTGTTTAGCTTCCACCTATCAACCAATCCCAAAAGGAATGCTAAATATGTTTGTATTATGGTAACCACCTCTATCTAGATATTAATTATTGTAAAAGTTAGCTTTTGTTACATAATAAGCCACTATGAAACTTAAGTGCCTAAAGCAACAAATAACCATTTTTTTCACAATTCTCTTCTTAGGTAGTTGGGACTCCATGGACAAACATCTGAAGGCTGGCTTACCATCAACTGGGGTGATAATTGCCATGGCTCCCATCATGGAGCAAAATACCCCAGGCTCAATCATATGGCGAATGGTAGTGACTATAAAAGAAGAGGACATGTCAGTGTACAAGTACTTTTCAGATCTCTGTTTGTGTCATGGTTTTTAATGTTCCATTAGCCAAAGAGACTAATATGGCCAACGCTAGATTCAAGGATACAAAACCATTAGCCAAAGAAACTCAGATGGTTGGGGCGCCTGGGTGACTCAGTCGGTTAAGCGTCCTACTTTGACTCAGATCATGATCTCGCAGTCCCGGTGAGTTCAAGCTCCACCATCGGGCTCTATGCTGACAGCTCAGAGCCTGGTGCCTGCTTCCATTTCTGTGTCTTCCTCTCTTTCTCTGTGCCCCTCCCCAGCTTGCACTTTGTCTCTCTCTCAAAAATAAACATTAAAAAAAAAAAAAAGAAAGAAACTCATATGGCCAACACTGGATTTAAAGATACAAAACCATTAGCCAAAGAAATTCATAGGACCAACCCTGGATTCAAGGATACAAAATAGGCTTCATTTCTGAGTGGGAAGAGCTTCTAAATCACACTAAAATAATCATTACTACAGAGATAAGAAAATATGTGGCCATCTACACATAAGTGTATTATAAACCCATAACAATTGAAATAATATTATTCTTCATAAAGAACAAAATCTAAATCAATAAAGAACACAGGATCCAGAACTAGATCCAAATATGAAAACTAGATCAACTTACTTCTACTAAAAGGAACAAGGAATTAGCTGAGTTTTGATCAATCTTCTCATCCAGAACAACTGGAAAATCTTGGCAAAATATATAAAAATCTGCTTGGTGGAATAAGACAATTACCAAGACAGTTATGTTTTGTTAGTTTGATAATCTAGAGAATAAAGAAGCACATAGAGGAAAAGAAAAACATGTCATCCAGATCCTTACCTTTCCAAGTTTTTATATATAATGATTGAATCTATATGAAAAATAACTTGGCATCCAAAAGAAGGGCCAAAACCAAGAGAATAAATAGGCACTCAGAATATTCTAATATGAATGTTTTTAGGCAAGCTTTACACTAATTTTGGTTAACATGACTTACAAATTAAAAAAAAAAAAGATGGAGATATTGACAGATAACTGATAATGCAAAAATAAATAAATAAATAAATGAAAATATAATCAATATATATAAACTAAAAATTATGAATACAACAAATAGGATTGTTGTCAGATTAGACACAGTGAAGATAGAATTAAGGAAAAAGAATACAGATCAACAGAAAATATGATGCACTACTATTCAAAAGAATGGAAAATAAAGAATAAGAAGCATATAGTAAAAGTGAAAAGGTTTAAACAAAAGTATAATTATGATCTTAGAAAGAGATGAGAGAAAATCAGACAGTAGCCATATATAAAGGGTTGACTTCTGAGAATTTTCTAAAATCTGTGAAAGACATCAAGATAGAGATTTAAAAATCATTACAAATATAACCAGAATAAACATAAACAAAACCACACTAGAACACATGATAATAAAGCCCACTGAAAACAGGAAAATAGAATAATTAAAATCAGCCAGATAAGAAAGACTCCTTACTTCCAAGAGAATGAAATAAGAATGACTGCTGACTTCAAATATATAGTAATATTCTTCTAGATATCCCAAGGGCAAAAGAATTAAGACGAGAACTTTTTAAAAATTAAATTGAACGATAATAAAAGTAGGTGTATTAATATATGTGCTTTTAAAAATTTGCAATTATAGGACAACATATAGCTATAAATACACAAAATAAATGCTTTCAGTGTATTTTTAAAATTTTTTTAACATTTATTTATTTTGGAGAGACAGAGACAAAGCATAGATGGGGGGAGGATCAGAGAGCGGGGGAGACACAGAATCCGAACCAGGTTCCAGGCTCTGAGCTGTGAGCACAGGACCTGACACGGGGCTCGAACCCCTGATGCATGAGTCATGACCTAAGCTGAAATCAAGAGTCAGAAGCTTAACTGACCGAGCCACCCAGGTGTCCCCCAAATTTTGTGAGTTTTAATAAATGTCACATATCCTATGGATTAGGGTAGTATTATGTATCGTATAAAATAGTTTCACCATCCTATAAATCACCCTTATTGCACCCTGAAACATTAGCAACCACTGATCTCTTTGCCATCTCTAGAGTTTTCCTTTGGTACAATGTCAGGTAAATAGTATTGTACAGTATGTAACCTTTTCAAACTTCTTCTTTAACTAGGTAATAGGAATTTAAGATTCATCCATGTTTTTGCATAACTTGATAGCCGATTTTAAGTTTATTTATTTATTTTGAGAGAGAGGGAGGGAGGGAAGGAGAGAGAGAGAGAGAGAGAGAAAGCAGGGGAGGGGCAGAGAGAGAGGAAGAGAAAGAATCCCAACCAGGCACTGACAGAGCACAACCCAACATGGGGCTGGATCCCAGGAACCAGGAGATCTTGACCTGAGACAAAATCAAGAGTCAGACGCTTAACCAATTGATCCACCCAGGCGCCCCATGGCCCATTTATTTTTATCACTGAACAGTATTCCATTGTATGAATGTGCCACAATCTGTTTTTCTATTCGCTATTGACAAACATCTTGGTTGCATCGGTTTTGGGTGATGACGAATAAAGCTGTTAAAAATATTTGTATGCAGATTTTGTGTGTGTGTGGACATAAGGCTTTAACACATTTGGGTAAATATCTAGGAGCATGATTGTTGGATTGTATAGTAATAATATACGTAGCTCTGTAAGAAACTGTTCAACTGTCTTCCACTCCCACTATCAAGGAGTAAGAGTTCCTGATGTTCTATGTACTCCATTGCATTTGGTTTTGTCAGGTTTTTTAATATTAGCCATTTTAGTAGGTGTAAGTAGTGCACGATGGTTCTTTAACATTTTTTTAATGTTTATTTTTGAGACAGAGAAAAACAGAGCATGAATGGGGGAGGGTCAGAGAGAGGGACACACAGAATCTGAAGCAGGCTCCAGGCTCCAAGCTCTCAGCCCAGAGCCCGATGCAGGGCCCAAACTCATGGACTGTGAGTTTGTGACCTAAGCCGAAGTCGGATGCTTAACCAACTGAGCCACCCAAGCGCCCCCACAATGGTTCTTTTAATTTGAAATCCCCTAATAATATAATATTGGGCATATTTTTATGTGCTCAATTACCATCTGTATATCTTCTCTGATTAGGTATCTGCTCAGATCTTGTACCCATTTTTTAAATGAGTTGTTTGTTTTCATATTGTTGAGTTTAAGAGTTATTTGTATATTTTGGACACACATTCTTTATCAGATGTTTTACAACATATTGTCTGAAAGAAATATTTTCTTCCAATCTGTGCTGTGTCTTTTCATTCTCTTAAAAAAAGATTTTCACAGAGCAGAAAGTCTGAATTTTAATAAAGCCAACTTATCAATAGTTTTCTTTCAAACATAGTGCTTTTAGAATTGTAACCTAAAAACTAATCAGCAGACCCAAGGTCACCTACATTTTCTCAGCACTTTTTAATGAAGGGTTTTATTGAAATACAACATACAGCCTAAGGTACACCAATCTTAAGTTCCAGCTTAATGAATTAGTACAGAGTGAACATATCCACTTACTTAGAAACTAGATTTTAAAAACAAACTACAACCTGGGGTCAAATCTTGCCTGCCACCTGTTATTATACAGCTTGCAATTTAAGAATTGTTTTTTGTGGGTTTTGTTTTTTTTGTTTTTTTCTTAAGGGCACCTGGGTGGCTTAGTCGGTTAAGCTTCTGACTTCGGCTCAGGTCATGATCTCACAGCTTATGGGTTCAAGCCCCACATCGGACTCTGTGTTGACAGCTCAGAGCCTGGAGCCTGCTTTGGATTCTGTGTCTCCCTCTCTCTCTGTCCCTCCCCCACTCATGCTCTATTTCTCTCTCAAAAATAAATAAAGATTTTTAAAAATCTTTTAAAAAAATAAGTAGTTGTTTCAGAACATCAGAAAGAGAATTATATAATTCACAAAATCCACATGAAAATTATATGCAATTCAAATTCTAATGTTCATAAATATTCACACTCATTATATTTATAATTCACATATAGATGTGAATATATAAAAGGATATATCAATGTATAGAATTCACACTAATTTCATATATATTTATAGGCTATAGCTGCTATTATAGTAAATGCCAGAGTTGAGTTGTTGCAACAGACATCAAATAACTCACAAAGTTTAAAATATTTACTATCTGGTCCTTTACAGAAAAAGTTGCCAACCCACTATAGAATATTACCAGCACCTCAAAAATCCCCCTCATGGCCACTCATGTCATTACACCTCCAAAAATAATGACTATTCTGACTTTCATCACCATAGATTATTTTTGAGTCTTTTTGCACATTGTATGAATAAGAAACATATAACATTTACTGCTGTGTCTTATATCTTTTACTCAATGTTTTGTCTATCATATACATTAGTATTTTTGTACATAGCTGTAACCTTTTAATGTATATTACATTTATCATCCATTCCACTGTTGATGGATATTTGCCTCTTATCAGTTTGAGGCTACTGTGATTAATGTTGGTAGGAATGCTTGTTCATGTCTTATTCATTGTCTATATGCATACTGGTACATACACATTTCTGTTGGATACAAACCTACACGTGGAACGGCTAGGTCAAAGGGTACAGAAGCCTTGGTAGATTAGCTTTAGTACATTTTATCAAAGATTTCTCTTTTTTTTTTTTTTTGTTCAAATGTTTATTTTTTGAAAGAGAGAGATCAGGGAGGGACAGAGAGAGAGGGATACATAGGATCCAAAGCAGGTTCCAAGCTCTCAGTGCAGAGCCCAATAAAGGGCTTGAACCCACAAATGGTGAGATCATGACCTGAGCCTAAGTCAGATGTTTAACCGACTGAGCCACCCAGGTGCCCCATAAAAATTTTTCTAAAGTATTTTATAAATACCTATGTCCACCAACACTGCATTCACATGCCAGTTACTTAATATTTTACTAACGCTTGTACTATGAGTTTGTTTTCCTATTTTAGATTCACAGGTACCACATATAATATACAAATTTGCCAATTTAGGTTGATGCCTAAAATTATATCTCCTCGATGACTGAGGATATTGTTCACTTTTTCCTACACTTATTGGTGTTTGGAAGCCTTCTTTTCCAACATGTTGTTTTCAAACTTACAGCTTTTATAGCATTCAATCCCTTTTTAAAAATATATATCTTTATGCATATATGTGAATGTATATAAATTCTATCTATCTATCTATCTATCTATCTATCTATCTATCATCTAGTTGAAACATGTGGGAGATACATTAAAAACAAATATATTATGCTACCCTGTTTTTTTTTCTCTTCCTTGTAGTGTATTTTGAAATCCAGAATTCTTAAGTAAATGAATCTACTTCAATCTTTTCCTTCATGGTTAGTGCTGTCCATGTCCTGTTTAAGAAATCCTGACTTTCCTAACGGTGCTGAAGACATCTCTATGTTGTCTTCCAAAGTATTTTCATATTTGGTCTGTAATCCACCCATAATTATTTTTTATATGGTGCAATAGAGGTTTTTCATTTAGATCTTGATCTGTTTCATCATCATTTAAGGAATTGAGTCATATTATATCTGAATTCTCCATTCTGTCCCCTTGGTGCATTTCTTTACCCTTGCTCAATACTACAGTCTTTAGTTATTGTAGCTTTATAATCATAGTTGGTTTCTGGTAACACAAAGGGTCCAGGTTTATGTTTCTTCTTCAAAAGAAACATAAATCTTTACCTATTTTCATTCATTTATATTTCCATATCAGTTTTAGAATCAACTTGTCATTTTCCACTAAAACGCTTGGTGATTTATGCTGATGATTTTGATTATTTTCACTGATTGATTAGTGGTAGAATCTATAGGTATATATAGGGAAATGACATTCTTCCAGTCCATAACATGGCATATTCCTCTCTTACTTGTTTTATTTAATTTCTCTCCGCAGTTTTTACTGTTTTTGTAGAGTGATTTTGCATATAGCTTATAACATTTATTCCTAGATATTTGATATTTTTTATGCTAAATGATATCTTTTACATTTTTGCTTGCAAATAATTTTAGTAGTATATAGAAATTGACTGTATATGCCCTTTGTGTCCAACAACTTGGATGAACAATTTATAAATTTCAACAATTTATCTATAGATTATTTTCAATTTTCCATATGCACATAAATAATAACAAATGCATTTTTTCCTTTTCAATTTGTATACATCTTGGTTCTTTCTTTATCTAGTTGTACTGGCTAAGAACTTCAGTACAATGGTGAATACAAGTAGAGATAGCAGACATCCTTGAAAAAAAACTTTACATTGTATTTCTTATTATCATTTTAATAATTGTAGAATCTTCAGTAATATACTCTTTTTCATTCTTGATATAAACCTTCTCTATGCTTATGTTTGGTCTTGCCAGAAGAATATGTATCTAAATAATGCTTTTGAGAGAATATTATTTGGTTTTATTGATTTTTATTCAGGTATTATTCAAGTATTATCATGACTTCTCATTATGCAAGCTTAGGAAATCTATTTTCAGTCTTCTTATTCTATAATATATCAACTCAGGCTATAAGTTTTCCTCTAAGCACAGCTTTAGCTGCAACCCACAACTTTTGCTATATTTCCATCATTATTTGAACCCATATATTTTCTAATTTCCACTGTGATTTTTTGTTTTTTGGCCCATGTTTTATTTAGATATGCTTTGCTGTATACTCAAGTATTTACAGATTTATTTCTAGATGGATTCCACTTTGGTCAGAGAATATATTCTGTATGATTTCAAATATGCAATTTGTGGAGGTGGCTTTAAAGCCATCATACAGTTTATTTTGGTAGTATAGCTCGACTGATTTACTATGCTCTTATTAGTTACTGTAAAAGAGATTCTATAATCTCCAACTATGATTTTTGATTTATTGATATCCTTGTACACATATCATTTTGCTTTATGTATATATTTAAGCTTATGTTACTAATCTTATTAAGTGCAGACAAATTTATGATTTTATAATCTCCAATTGAATCATCTCTTTTAATTATGACATATTCTTTATTTTAGTGTGGGACCACTGGCAATACATTCCTTTTATTTATCAAAAATGTATTTTACCATCGTTTTTGAAATACAGAACTCTGGGTTAGCAAATCCTGCCTTTCAGAATTTGGTCTTGTTTTACCTTTCCTGTATGTTAGTCTTATTGTTGCTCCTTTGAAGCTAATGAGCCTTTCCTCACCCCACCCCCCAACTGCCTGTTGCTCTTAAGATTTTCATTTTGACTCTGGTTATAGCATTATTCAGTATAATGTGTTCAAGTGTAGATATCTTTTTATTCATTGTGCTTGCAGTTTGAAGAACCTCTTGAATTTGGTCTTGAGGTCTTTCGTTGAGTTTTATGAAATTCATAGCCTAAAATTCTTCCAACATTTCTTCCACCTTTTCTCTTTGTTTCTCTCTCTTTTCCTCCTGAGACTTCAATTACACATATTTAGACTTCAGCAGGCCCCATTTTGTGTTCTTTACATATTTCTCTTTGTGATTCAATCTGCATATTTTCTACTATTTTTTGTTTTAATTTTTAATGTTTTTATTTATTTTTGAGAGAGAAACAGTACAAGCAGAGGAGGGCCAGAGAGAGAGGGAGATACAGAATCCGAAGCAGGCTCCAGGCTCGGAATTGTCAGCACAGAGCCCTATACGGGTCTCGAACTCATGGATCGCGAGATCATGACCTGAGCTGAAGCCGGGTGCTTAAGCAATTAACCCACCCAGGCGCCCCTCTACTACATTTTTTAGTTTACTCTTAGTTCTGTTGCACCCAAACTTCTGTTGAACCAACAATGGGAATTATTTCAGTTCTAAAATTTCTATTTTACTTTTTATAGATTCCACTTCTCCAGTGTAATTTGTTATCTATTTTCTTGAACATGTGAATTATAGTCTCTTAAAAGAGCTGGTTGATAAGTTACATTGTATATCCAGAGTTTTATTACATTATGGCTCTGTTGCTTTTCTCTTTTTTTCTTTTGATTTTCAGCCATGTGGCCACTTTTTGTGTCATATTTAGTTAGTTTTATTTTATATTTTTAAAATGTAGAGGTTTAGGATGATTTATATTCTTCTGGACAGAATTTAATTTTCTCCTGACAAGCTACCTTGGGAAGACTACCTTGATTTAATTAGGATTAAGATGGCTTGAGGTTTTGTTTCAGGCTTCATGAGGCTTGGCATGCTTCTCTGTCAGAGCTGGTGTACTCTTATTTCTAGGAGGAGCCATTCAGGGCCCTCAACTAAATGTCTGTGCTGTTTCCAAGATCCCTGTTCCATGGCAGGCCTTAAAATTCTTTTCTGTCTCTCCCTTTCTCAAGTACCCGGAGATTACATAAATCTTGAAGCTTTTTAATGTTTTAATATCCATTTGACTTCTTAGTCCATTAGGAATTGGCAAATACCTCAAGAGAAAACTTTCATGAAGAATGTTGGGCTCACTTTTCTGATACCCTTTTCTTCAGAATTTTGGGCCCTCAAATCTACCCATTCCCAGAAATGAAATTCAAGATGTGGGTCAAATTAATAATAGTGTAACCCCAACCTGATATATATCATCAGGATGTACTAATGCATCAGCCTAAAGGAAAAGTGAATATTCAGTAACGCTATGGAAGACATTTAGTACGAGATAGTTAAAAAAAAAAAAAAAAACTATTAGAAACCTTCTAAAGCCAAATAACAGATCAGAAAGCAATCCAGATATTAGCAGCAACAGAAAGCTGCTTCTCTTCCTAAAACAGGAGAACAATGTGAGATGTTTGCCGAGGCCAGGAGCCAAGTCTATCATGTAGACAGCAGAATCAGAGCAGAGGCTTCCAACAAGAGTGGGGATCACATGGGAAATGCAGCTCAAGAGGAGAGAAAGAAATGTGGTTCTCCCCTCCCCCTGCCTGCCTTGGTAATGTGTCCTTCTGGATAAAACTTACTGACAGTTGGGAAAAGAGTCTGAGAAATGTAGCACCCATCTTCTTTGTGCACAGCAGAGGAAGGATACTAAATGCGCCTAAGTGCAAAAGGCAAATGACTGGAAAAATCCCTTTAGAGCCAGGTACAGGAAAACTGAACTGCTACCTTCATTCACTGATTGAAAATATTCTTAGATTAGAAGTAAGATGAAGGAAGCTAACAAAAAAAAAGATTTTTCTGATTCAAAGATTTTCCTAAACAAATATCAAACAACTCTGGAAGACAGAAGTTATTTCAGTAAGTAGCCAATTTAGTGGGTCTTGACCAAGACATTTTAAAATAGAATGGAATGGAATAGGATAGAATAGAACATCACAACATGTAGGGGACTTTGAGAGAAAGTATTTGTTCAAAAAGTTTTAAAACCCAGCTGTCTAGGTGAGTTATTTAAAGTTGGTTTCATTTCACTGAAGAGGAAGCAGACAAGGATAATTTCATTTAAGAATAGCAAGTCAAGACCTTTTAAAGAACAGAAAAAGAGGAAAGAAGATTAATGCTCTTGGAAAAAAATTCTAAAGTGGCAAGTGAAATGCAAATTTTAAATATTCCCCAGCTAGTCAATAAATCCTTACAAATGGGTGGATTGTTCATCATAATTGAAATAAGCCCTTGAACTTTGATTTTCATTAGTCTGGGTACATGCTGTTTAAAGAATCTTTAAATTTAGACCATCACCTGTGTTGTGAAACATCTGACAGAAGAAACAAATTACCTCCTCATGGACTCATCTCCTTTGCCTTCATTTTTTCTCAGATATTCAAAGTAAGGATAACAATGACCCCCTCACTGGGTCTTCCTCAAGTGTTTTTGGCTGGTATAAGTGTCTCTAGTCAAAAGAAGGGTTTAATTTCTGGGAAGGCAATTTTAGTTGTTTTGATTAGACAATTCTGTGACAAAAGGACTAGGTATTGGATCTGAGTGGAGCCAGCTGTGTTTCCTTTATTAGCTGCTGAGGGGGTTAGGAAAGGCTTTCAGGGGAACTGATGACCTGGCAGGTGGGAGATAGATAAGCATAGGGGGCAGAGTGCTCTCCTTTCAGCCAGAATTATGATTATTTGTATTGCTAAGAGGGGGGTTCATCTTGATATTTTATTAGTAATGAAAGATTTATCAGTTAGGATCATTTTGGTTGCAAGAAAGGGAAAAGTCGAATCATATTCATAAGGAGGGTGTGTATTTTTTAACATAATTTATTGTCAAGTTAGTTAACATACAGTGTATACGGTGTGCTGTTGGCTTCGGGAGTAGATTCCCAAGATTCATCGCTTACATACAACACCCAGTGCTCCTCCCAACAAGTGCCCTCCTCAACACCCATCACCCATAAAGAGCTCAGAGGAGGGGCTAATGTCAGACAGCTTGACTGGAAGGTATGACAAATCATCTGGGACCTAGTTTCTCCCACTATGCTTCTCCATTTAGATTTCCTCCTCGCAGCCTTCATCCTCAGACTAGCTGGAGAGACTCCTAGTCACAACATCCTGAAGCAGCTTTGGGCCTCGCATTCTCTCTTGGTCTCAGCCACGGAAGACAGAAAAGCAAGAGTCCCTTTCCAATGACTGCCTGCAAAGTTTTTTGAGTGTCGTGGACTTTGATTAGACAATATATCCTTGAATCAATAACTGTAGCCTGGTGACTGGCTTTGACTTAGGTCATTTCCTCCACAGAGGTCTTTGCAAACACATGGGTTATGACTGGAGGAGGAAGTATCCTTCAGAAGAAAATGAAGGTATTGAATGAAAAGGGAATAAAGAATGGAAGTTGTTTAAACACACACATGACAAAAATAAATGTGCTCCTTACATAGTGGTCAGGTCCACTTAGCCATGGCATAGTGTCTTCCCAGTGTGAAATGGGTTTTTTAATTTGTTGTTTGTTTGTTCTCCCAGTTCCCTTTTCTTGTTATACCTTTGGATTCTATAGCTTTGGGGAAAGTGTGGAGAATGTTCCCGAGAGTAATCTTTTACTCTAAAGGAAAGGAAATAAGTCTTACCATACTCCATCAACTACCATGACTTCTTTCTTAAAAAGTTAAGTTGCTGGGGTGCCTGGGTGGCTCAGTCAGTTAAGTGTCCAACTCTTGATCTCAGCTCAGGTCATGATCTCACAGTTCCTGGGTTTGAGCCCCCATTGGGCTCTGCAATGACAGCATAGAACCTGCATGAGATTCTCTTTTCCTCTCTCTCTCTGCCCCTCCCTCATGCACTCACTTTATCTCTCTCTCTTTCTCAAAATTAAATAAATAAACACTTTTAAGAAGCTAAAAAAAAGTTAATTTGCTGTATTTAGGGCATACAAATAGATATTAAAACAATATATTGAATATATGTGAACTCACGCCCTTAAGAAATAAAACATTGTCAGCAGAACTAAATACCCCTTTAAACCTCTCCCCCATTCTTTTCCTTCCTTTCCCAGGAAAACACTGTCCTGTATTTAATGTTTTCATTCCTATGCCTATATTCATATTTTAACTAAAATTTTTATGAATCTCCAAGCAATGTGTAGTTTTATTTTATATATTCTTCATGTATATAAATGTTTCTTATGTGAAATATACATATTTATTACATATTTAGTTGTATGTTTCTTACAAATTTTTCCTCAATTACTGTTGATATATGTAGCTCTAGTTCTTTCATTTGACTCATGTTCTATTTTGTTTTGATGTCTTAATACATAATATTTGAACTATCTATTCCAGATGATAGATATCTGCATTGGTTCCAGATATTGCTTTCAGGATCAATGTTGTTTTGAGGGCTTTTCTACATGTTTCTTGGCATACACGTTCAAGGATACCTCAATGGTGTATATACCAAAAAATGGAATTACCAGCTCAGGGAATTTGGGCAACTTCAACTTTACTGGTTAGTGTCAACTTGTTTTTCAAAGTTGTGCCAATTTACGTGTTCAGCAGCAAAGTGTAAGTATTCCTATGATTCCACATCCTTGCCAACATGGTTTTTTAACTTTTGCCAGCCTGATTAGTGTGCAATTTGTAGTTTTAGTTAGAAATTTCCATTATTCTGGGGTGCCTGGGTGGCTCAGTCGGTTAAGCAGCCGACTTTGGCTCAGGTCATGATCTCGCGGTCCGTGAGTTCGAGCCCCATGTCGGGCTCTTTGCTGACAGCTCAGAGCCTGGAGCCTGTTTCAGATTCTGTGTCTCCCTCTCTCTAACCCTCCCCCATTCATGCTCTGTCTCTCTCTGTCTCAAAAATAAATAAACATTAAAAAAAAATTTTAAAAAGAAATTTCCATTATTCTAATGACGTAGAGTATTTTGTCATATATATATATATATATATATATATATATATATATATATATATATA